>NC_133129.1:112749385-113087067 GCF_048418815.1 Hemitrygon akajei | reverse complement strand
ATGGGGGGGGGGGGGAAGCTACCCACCTCTGTACCGTGTACCTGGTGTGTCACATGGGGGGGGGGGGGAAGCTACCCACCTCTGTACCGTGTACCTGGTGTGTCACATGGGGGGGGGGGGAAGCTACCCACCTCTGTACCGTGTACCTGGTGTGTCACATGGGGGGGGGGAAGCTACCCACCTCTGTACCGTGTACCTGGTGTGTCACATGGGGGGGGGAAGCTACCCACCTCTGCACCGTGTACCTGGTGTGTCACATGGGGGGGGGGGGGAAGCTACCCACCTCTGTACCGTGTACCTGGTGTGTCACATGGGGGGGGGGAAGCTACCCACCTCTGTACCGTGTACCTGGTGTGTCACATGGGGGGGGGGGGAAGCTACCCACCTCTGTACCATGTACCTGGTGTGTCACATGGGGGGGGGAAGCTACCCACCTCTGTACCGTGTACCTGGTGTGTCACATGGGGGGGGGGGGAAGCTACCCACCTCTGCACCATGTTCCTGGTGTGTCACATGGGGGGGGAAGCTACCCACCTCTGTACCATGTACCTGGTGTGTCACATGGGGGGGGAAGCTACCCACCTCTGTACCATGTACCTGGTGTGTCACATGGGGGGGGGAAGCTACCCACCTCTGCACCATGTTCCTGGTGTGCCACACGGAGGGGAAGTTACCCACCTCTGCACCGTGTTCCTGGTGTGCCACACGGAGGGGAAGTTACCCACCTCTGCACCATGTTCCTGGTGTGCCACACGGAGGGGAAGCAGTCTCGAAGCACTGTGCTGTAGTTGCGGTTCAGGTCCCGGCCAGTCAACGAGCAGCGGTAGTTCCCCACGATCACACCGTCGGGGTTCAGCATGGGCACCACCTTAAAGAGAAACGTGTCCCGCAGGAGCTGGGCATCATCGGAGCTACCCAGGATGTGGTCCAAAAAGCCCACCATAACCCAAGACCCATTGGTCTCACCGGGGTGGACGCGGGCAGTGACCACCACTGCCTGCTTGTGTGGGTGGGGTTGCTGACTGCCGCTTGGAGAGGTGATGGTCAACACATGGACCACGTTCCCTGCCAGGCTGCGGCAGAGTACCCGCAGCTTGCAGTACTGGGAGCGGACAGGGTCGCTGGCGATGACACTCAGGTAGCCCTGCAGGTTTGAGTAAGTGTAGGGATAGGAGTGGGCGAAGAAGCAGGTGTCATTGGCGTGGGGGAACTG
Organism: Hemitrygon akajei; assembly: GCF_048418815.1. Lineage (NCBI taxonomy): Eukaryota > Metazoa > Chordata > Chondrichthyes > Myliobatiformes > Dasyatidae > Hemitrygon > Hemitrygon akajei. The sequence continues at coordinate 113,085,854 of NC_133129.1, read as the reverse complement.
GCAGGTCCAGGTGAGAGAGTACAGCCTCTTGCCCTCCTGGCCCAGGTTGTTCCTGTAGTAGCAGATGTCCTGGCCCACGCGGTGCCAGCCCACTTGACTCAGCTCTGCCTCTCGCTCCGAGTACAGCAGCGGCTTCAGGCCCTGGCTGTACAGGCTGGCGCGCTTCATCAGGTTGATGATGGTGAAACGGTACGTCACTCCGGGCTGCATGTTCTGGACTCGGAAGTAGTACCACTGCGTGTGTCTGTCGGTGTAGAGGTCAGTTCGCAGAGTCAGCTCGTACTCGTAGGTGTCGCTGCAACAGAGGAACAGGATAAAGGGCAATTCACACGGTAAATGCCCAGGCTGGATCTCCTGTTAGCGAATGAGACAGGTCAGGTGACAGAGGTATGTGTTGGGGAGCACTTCAGGTCCAGTGATCACACTACCATTAATTTCAATATAATTATGGAGAAGGATAGGACTGGACCCAGGGTAGAGATTTTTGATTGGAGAAAGGCTAATTTTGAGGAGATGTGAAAGGATTTAGAAGGAGTGGATTGGGACAATTTGTTTTATGGGAAGGATGTGATAGAGAAATGGAGGTCATTTAAAGGTGAAATTTTGAGGGTACAGAATCTTTATGTTCCTGTTACGTTGAAAGGAAAGGTTAAAAGTTTGAGAGAGCCATGGTTTTCAAGGGATATTGGAAACTTGATTCGGAAAAAGAGAGAGATCTGCAGAAAATATGGGCAGCATGGAGTAAATGAGGTGCTCGAGGAATGTAAAAAGAATCTTAAGAAAGAAATTAGAAAAGTTAAAAGAAGATACGAGGTTGTTCTGACAAGTAAGGTGAAAATAAATCCAAAGGGTTTCTACAGTTATATTAATAGCAAAAAGATAGTGAGGGATAAAATTGGTCCCTTAGAGAATCAGAGCGGACAGCTATGTGTGGAGCCAAAAGAGATGGGGGAGATTTTGAACAATTTCTTTTCTTCGGTATTCACTAAGGAGAAGGATGTTGAATTGTGTAAAGTAAGGGAAACAAGTAGGGAAGTTATGGAAACTATGACAATTAAAGAGGAGGAAGTACTGGCGCTTTTAAGGAATATAAAAGTGGATAAATCTCCGGAGTCCTGACAGGATATTCCCTAGGACCTTAAGGGAAGTTAGTGTAGAAATAGCAGTGTCAGGGTCCGATCCGGAACTGCGTTCCAGGTTTTGATCCAGTCCGGGGGCTCCGGACTCCGGGTCCTGCAGTTGTCCCTCCCGTCACCGGTGATCTAGTTAGGACCCTCCTGTTTCAAGGAGACACACCTGTAATTCATTGAGCTGCAGGTGTTTATAAGGGGCCTTGGGACTGGGACCAGACGGGTGGTCGTTTTGTTTCCCTGCCGGCTCCGAACTCGTCTCTGCATTCTGTTATCCCGCCTGGGCTCAGACCTATTCTTCATCGTGCTTCTCTGCCTGTACCAGTACTGCCAGGTTGGTCCACTCTCCCACCTTTCTTCCCATGCGCTGGTCCCGCTTCTCCGCTCGGTTTTGTTTTTCGCGTGGTCGCGCTGTCTGCCGGCCGTTTCTGAATCTCCCGTTGTCATGGCTGTTGTGTTGGTCAACCTGGACCTATGCCCGTTCCTACCCCTTGCCCCTGTCGGGCACGTCTGGCTGACCTGCCTCGGCCCAGCGGGGGTTCTGCCTGTTCCTATCCCTTGCCTCCGTCGGGCGGTTCCGGCCGATGGGCCGCGGCCCGGCGGGGGTTCTGCCTGTTCCTATCCCTTGCCTCCGTCGGGCGGCTCTGGCCGATGGGCCGCGGCCCAGCGGGGGTTCTGCCTGTTCCTATCCCTTGCCTCCGTCGGGCGGCTCCGGCCGATGGGCCGCGGCCCGGCGGGGGTTCTGTCTGTTCCTATCCCTTGCCTCCGTCGGGCGGCTCTGGCCGATGGGCCGCGGCCCGGCGGGGGGTTCTGCCCCCTCCTTCTCTTCCGCCCGAACTCTGGGATAGTGCCTGCACCCGCCTAGGGGTCCGCGTCGTGCCCAGGCCTCCGGTGTTTCCGCCTGGGAGGCGCCCCTACCCGGGATACATGCGGCCCACCCAGGGAGGGCTCTCCACTAGCCTATCGCCACCTAGACCTATCTGTCTGTCTGTCTGCCTGAACCTCGGGGACCTGTCTGCCTGAACCTGAACTTCGGGAGCCCGCTCCGCTCCGCCTGCCTGAACTCTATCTGCCTGAACCCCAGCTACCCTTAAATGCCATGGCATCCCCATCCTGTCCCCCCCCCAGTACTTCAGTGCCTGCGTCCTGTGTTTGGATCCATCCAGCCCCTCTTGAAAAGCAGGGGCTCTGACAGAAATATTTCAAATGTCATTAGAAACGGGGATGGTGCCGGAGGATTGGCGTATTGCTCATGTTGTTCCATTGTTTAAAAAGGGTTCTAAGAGTAAACCTAGCAATTATAGGCCTGTAAGTTTGACGTCAGTGGTGGTAAATTAATGGAAAGTATTCTTAGAGATGGTATATATAATTATCTGATTCTCTGATAGGATCTGATTAGGAACAGTCAACATGGATATGTGCATGGAAGGTCATGTTTGACAAATCTTATTGAATTTTATGAAGAGGTTACGAGGAAAGTTGACAAGGGTAAAGCAGTGGATGTTGTCTATATGGACTTCAGTAAGGCCTTTGACAAGGTTCTGCATGGAAGGTTAGTTAGGAATGTTCAGTCGTTAGGTATTAATATTGAAGTAGTAAAATGGATTCAACAGTGGCTGGATGGGAGATGCCAGAGAGTAGTGGTGGATAACTGTTTGTCAGGTTGGAGGCCGGTGACTAGTGGTGTGCCTCAGGGATCTGTACTGGTTCCAATGTTGTTTGTCATATACATTAATGATCTGGATGATGGGGTGGTAAATTGGATTCTTTACTCAAAGTGGTAGCTGTGTGGAGCAAGCTTCCAGTAGAAGTGGTAGAGGCAGGTTTGGTATTGTCATTTAAAGTAAAATTGGATAGGTATATGGACAGGAAAGGAATGGAGGGTTATGGGCTGAGTGCAAGTCGGTGGGACTAGGTGAGAGTAAGCGTTCGGCATGGACTAAAAGGGCTGAGATGGCCTGTTTCCGTGCTGTAATTGTTATATGGCTATATGGAAAATGGCAGGGTGACTGGTATCGGGGCAGCTCTTGAGGGGCAGTGGGGCGGGGGGTTGGTAAATTACCAGGCTGGAAAACGGCAGGGTGGTTGGTAATGGGGCAGGTCAAGGGGGTGGTCACAAGAGGTAATGGGAGGGTGATAAGGGGTAATGGGAGTGAGAGAGGAGTTAATGAGAGGGTGACAAGGGGTAAATGGGAGAGTGATGTGTAGTGATGGCACAGTGACAAGGGGGAGATGTGAGGTTGAGGGGAGGCAATGAGACGGCATCAGGATGGTGATGGGAGGGTGACGGTGGGAGTAATGGGAGGGTGATAGGGCAATGGAGGGTGACGGTGGGGGGGTAATGGGAGGGTGGTGATAGGGGTAATGGGAGGGTGACAGGTTGGGTCATGAGTGGTTACTACAATCAACGTCATATCACTACCGGGGATCTCCCTGTATCTGGGTGGGTTCTGTGATTATTCACCATTCATAAAGAGCCATTTCTGGTTCCATGCATGTTTCACATAGCCGTGCAGGGATGTGATCTATGGCCTCACCGGGCCGGCCAGACAGAATAATTGACTCCTCATTTCTGCTGAGGGTGGAGCTGTGCAACAAACACAATTCCCCAGGGAGAGGTGGTCCTGAACACTTTACTTTGAGATGAGATAGGCCCAATTAATTAAGCTGCTTACATACAATATGCTGGAGGAACTCAGCAGGCCAGGCAGCATCTATGGAAAAGTGTGAACAGTCGACGTTTTGGGCCAGAACCCTTCATCAGGACTGGGTAGGAAGAGAAGTTGGAGTCTGAGGAGGATGCTGCCTGGCCTGCTGAGTTCCGCCAGCATTTTGTAGGTTCTGCTTTGCATTTTGAGTTTCTGTAGATTTTCTGTGTTTGTGGACTAAAGCTGTTGTCGTTTGAGATTGATGAAACAACAGGGAAAATTTTGTCACAATCTCAACCTACAGCATTCCAGCACCTGTAGGTTTATATGGAGACAGAAGAGCAGAGAGAAAATAGATGGAGGAACGAAAGTCGGGCTAACAGAACAGAAGGCCAACTACACGGGTGTCAGCAACCAGTGTGGGTGGAGGTGACTGGGGAGATGGGAACCCAGTGAAACAATGTCCCAGTTTGTTCCAGATAGAGGCAGGGCTGAATCTACTCACACTCTAGTCGCTTTCTGCAGGTTTCCACTCTCAAACCTTGATTCGAAGATCAGAGTGCCGGAATTTTTACCACTTGTATCAACCATAGCAGTGCTCAAGGGGCCGCGGTGACCTCCGACACGGGAAAAGGTGAAGTAAGAATCTTTGCTAGCTGTAAGATGATAAGGTGATAATGCATAACATCAGACCCAAACACAGACAGTGACAGTGAAACACACACAGGGACAGTGGAACACAGTGACAATGAAACACAGAGAGTGACAGTGAAACATAGTGACAGTGAAGCACAGATGGTGACAGTGAAACATAGACGGTGACAGTAAACACAGACTGTGACAGTGAAGTACAGATGGTGACAGTGAACACACACGGACAGTGAAACACAGGCAGGGACATTGAAACACAGACAGTGTCGGCAAACAAAGTGTTAGTAAACAGAGACAATGAGAGTAAACACAGACAGTGACCATAAACACAGGCAGAGACAGTGAAACACAGACAGTGACAGTAAATACAGACTGTTCTCTGAGGATTAGGGAGACAGTATTGGGAATGGAAGACAGTGAGTCTGCAGAGGATTGAGAATGGGAGATAGTCGGTCTGCAGAGGATGGGAATAGGAAATACTCTGTTTGGATTTGATTGGGAATGGGAGGTAACCTGTTTGCAGAGATTTGGGAATGGGAGATAGTCTGTCAATGAAGACAACTACCCTAAAGCTGGTCATACAATTAACTGGAAATACAAACAGAAATCTCAAGCCCTTTAGGCCTCATTCACAATTTTCACCAATGGGCGAGAGTGTAGAGCTGAGAGATGCAGAGTCGTCAGGGTGCCTCTGTGCACAATTCAGCGAAGGTTGGTATGTAGATACAGCAAGTATTTAGTAAAGTTCACAGGGTGCTATCACTTTGCTATGGAGATTGGATGCAAAAGTAGGAAGGTAATACAACCATCACCTCCACACACCCTGCTCCTACCACCCAAGGAGTCAGGTTATTGAGTATATTATTGAGTTATTGAGATTATTGAGTATACAAATGCAGACTTATTACTAAATACAAAATCATGTTGTAGTGGGAGCTGACTGCTGGATATTTTGGGAGAAGCCATGGCCTTGGTCAGGAACAGTGTGGAGATTACCTGCATCAATGGCAAACACTGTGTTTTTCCCTTCATCCCCCAAGCAGGCGGGCATGTACTCCTGGTGGCTGGGCTGGTACAGCTTCTCCGGTTCTGGTGGGCTCCACTCTGCATAATAAAAATCGATCATTCATTTTCACCAGAACACAACAGTCTCATCTACATCTTAATCCAGAACACATTGATAAATTGGTTGATTATTTTGGCATGTACAGTTAAAAACCTGTCTTGCATACTGGTCATACAGATCAATTCATTCCATCCGTGCATTGAGATAGTTCAAGGTGAAACAGTAACAGTGCAGAATAAAGTGTTGCAGTTACACAGGAAGTGCAGTGCAGACAATAATGTGCAAGACCATTGTGAGGTCTCACCTGAGGGCTCTGTAGCATCTCCCTCCCCCACTCCACTCCCTCATGCAACAACTGCCCAGTTCACAGAATCAGAGATACTGGGCATTGGACATCTCCCATGCCCACCTGTCCATTTCATTGTCAACCTCTGTGCACCCCTCCAACCTGCATAACACCATCCCATTCATATTGTCTGTCAGTCTAACCACACTGTTTCCACCCACCCTGCTCCTGTTCCCTCCTGTTTTCCCTCCATACACTCTTCCACTTTTACACTCTCCTTCCAAGCCCTCTCCTACTCTTCCCCCTCACACTTCACTATTTTGGTACCTTTGGGTTAGAGAATAAAATTGTTATTTTTCGCATATGCTTGTTGTATTTTTATATAAAAACCTATGTACATTGGTGTAATTGTTCAGTGATTATATTAGTAATTGTAGTATAACTGATTCTGTATTTTCTAGAAGTTTTTGTGCAGCGGGTGCCATGCCAATGAATCTGGCTATTTCATAGGTTAGTCTTATCACTGGAATGTCTCGTTGTCCAGTCTGTGCTAGCTCTTAGTATACAACATTGTTCTTTGCCTTTTCTTTGTTCTTTGTTCTTACTACACTTAATAAATGGCCACAACCAACAAGTTCCACATCTCCGTTATGCATTTCCCTCAGTTTACACTCCCAAGTTCCTGCTAATAATTTGCCATTCCCTAATTAAGTACTTTTCTACACCATCTGCTCCTTTAGCTGTCTAAAGCTATGTTAAAAGCCAGGGAGTTGTGCTCACTATATCTGAAATGTTCACACTCTGAGAGATCTGACTAGGTTCATCCTCAGTATACCCTGTACTCTAGCTAGCCTGTTCACATATTTTGTCAGGAATCTTTCCTGGACACATCCTAAAATATTCTCTCCCCTCTAAGGCAATACCAATCAATATGAGGGAAATTGAGATCACCCATGATCACCCTGTTATTTTTGCATCTTACCAAAATATGCCGCTCATCTGCTCCTCTGTTTCTCTGCTGCTATGGTGGGGGCTATAGAATACTCCCAATAGAGTGATTGCACTCTTCCTGTTTCTGACATCCACCCACCTTGACTTAGTAGATGATTCCTCCACAACATCCTCCATTTCCGCCGCTGTGATATTGTCCCTGACTAGCAATACCACCCCCACACCTCTTTTATCTCCCCGCATGTCCCTTTTGAAAGATCTAAACTCTGGAACATCTAGCATGCATCTCTGTCCTTATGACAGCCAAGCTTCCATTTACTGATCAAAGCTCTGAGTTCATCACCCTTGTTCCGATCCTTTTCATATTAGATTCATTTCAACCCATCCAACTGACTGTCTTTCCTTCCTAACAGCCTCTACATGTGACATCTACCTTTACACCAACATCCAAACCCCCTCAAGACCAGCTCACTGAGTTCCTCCAGTTTCTCCAGCAGATGCAACCTTCCATGTCTCCTTTATCTGATGATATTGATGTTTTACATGTCAATTAAATCACCCAACAGCAGTCCCAAACAAAACAGTATCAGTCCAGACAATCCACAAGCACAATTACAATTCTCCTATCCATTGAACAAGCTTTCTTTGAATCCTGAAACACCCAAATTAACACAACAGAATGCCAAAATGCCCAAACCTATTCTCACAGTACCTCACACTCACACACTTAAAATCAGGACAAGAAAGGTTTAAAGGAATATAGGCACATGAGACTAGCTTGAATGGGAATTTTGGTCAGCATGGCGCTGAAGAGCCCTTTTCCATGCTCGCCCACTCTTGTACTTCCTAAAAATGACCAGATACTTCACCAATCAAACAACCCTGTCTAATTTACACAATGGGGTTTTGAGGTATTGGGGCTGAGGAACGGGGAGCCTAGGCTTTGTGACTTCCTGTGAATGGGAGCAAGGTTCATTAGAGAGGCTGAACTGTGTATATCTACCAGTCAACAACTGCACAAAGTGAGTGACTTGGCAACTAAGGGCTCCCAGCCCAAAGCCAGCACAATGCAACAGACTATCAGACCACACACACTCACCCGCTCCCTGGTTCAGAAAAAAACCGCCTCTCAACTGGCACCAGTCAGACCCTACCTCAACCACCCACCTACAGGTCAGACCACAATTCTCTCTCACCTCCACTGGATCAGACTACACCCCTAAACCCCCTCCCAAGGATCAGACAACCCCCCTAAACCCCCACCCCAGGGTCAGACCACCCTCCCTAAACCCCTTCCCCAGGGTCAGACACCCCCCTAAGCCCCTTCCCAAGGATCAGACAACCCCCCTAAACCCCCACCCCAGGGTCAGACCACCCTCCCTAAACCCCCTCCACAGGGTCAGACCATCCTCCTAAACCCCCTCCCCAGGGTCAGACAACCCCCTAAACCCCCTCCCCAGGGTCAGACCATCCTCCTAAACCCCTTCCCCAGGGTCACATCACCCTCCCTAAACCCCATCCACAGGGTCAGACCACCCCCTAAATCCCTTCCCCAGGATCAGACCCCCCCAAACCCCTTCCCCAGGATCAGACCACCCCCATAAACTGCTTCTCGAGGTTCAGACCACCCCCTAATCCCCCTCCCCAGGGTCAGTCCACCCCTAATCCCCCTCCCCAGGGTCAGTCCACCCTTAAACCCCCTCCCCAGGGTCAGACCACACCACTAAACTGCTTCCCAAGGATCAGACCATCCCCTAAACACCCTCCCCAAGATCAGACCACTCCCCCAATCCCCTTCCACAGGATCCGACTGCCCCCTAAACCCCTTCCCCAGGGTCAGGCCACCCTCCCTAAGCCCCCTCCCCAGGATCAGACCACTCCCCAAACCCCCTCCCCAGGATCAGATCACCCCCCTAAATGCCTTCCCCAGGATCAGACCACCCCCCCAAACCCCTTCCTCAAGATCAGACAAACCCCCTAAACCCTTTCCACAGGGTCAGACCACCCCCTAAACCCCCTCCACAGGATCAGATCACCCTCCCTAAGCCCCTTCCCCAGATTCAGACCACCCCCCTAAACCCCTTCCCCAGGATCAGACCACCCCCAATCCCCACTGTAATGTTTCAGTCCACACCCTCTCCCCCAGGTCAGACCCCTCTCACCACCATCCCCTTGGTCAGACTTCTCTCCCCATTCCCTGGTTCAGACCACACCCCCTTCCCCTGGGTCTGTTCACACACTGCTCCCCCCTCTATCATACTGGGGATGGGAACCAGTATGATAGAGCTGAAGATGAATGTAAGGAAGGACAAGCCAATGACTGGGTACAAATGCAGACAGAACAAAGAGTTAAATTATACCACAGAGGCAAAATTCAAAAGGGCGAAGAATGCAGGACTGAAGGTTTTGTATTTAAAGCACATAGCATTCAGAATAAAGTGGATGAACTTGTGGCGCTGTTAGAGATTGGTCAGTATGACGTTGTGGGCATCATTGAGTTGTGGCTGAAGGAAGTCCATAGTTGGGAGTTTAATATCAAAGGATATACCTTGTATCGAAAGGACAGGCAGGAAGGCATAGGGGTGGTGTGGCTCTGTTGGTAAAAGATGGAATTACGTCTTTAGAAAGAGGTGACACAGGGTCGGAGAATGTTGAACCTTTGTGGGTGGAGTTAAGAAACTGCAAGGGTGTGTTATTGTACCCCTAGGGTTAATTTTTTTCTGTGGACTTCCACTTTAAAATGCTGGGAGAATGAGAGTGACTTTTGGACACTGGGGGTGGGGGAGAGGGAAGAGAGGGAAGAGAGGGAAGAGAGGGAAGAGAGGGAAGAGAGGGAAGAGAGGGAAGAGAGGGAGAGAGAGAGAGAGAGAGAGAGAGAGAGAGAGAGAGAGAGAGAGAGAGAGAGAGAGAGAGAGAGAGAGAGAGAGAGAGAGAGAGAGAGAGAGAGAGGTTCTGTGTTTACTCAATCAATATTGGAAGGAAGTTTGAGTTAATCCTGTGCTTCAGAAGAAAAGAGTTGGTCGGGTGAAATATTTTACTCTGGAGTGAATTTGCTTTTGTGCCCCCCTCCCCCCGCTTCTTGGTTCTTTGTAAAATCTGTGAAAGCTTTTCATGGTGAGAATTAGCTGCTTATTTTCAGTTTTGCAGTGACTTGTGAAGGTTCTGAAGGAAGAAAAGTACAAGTATTTCTTTTGTTCTGCCTGTGATTTTCATTTGGAGAGAGAGAGAGAGATGGAGTTATTTGATGGACAATCGATGTTATGGTTTCTCTGCAGCTTGTTTACTTTTTACAAGGACAGTAAAAGACACACAGAAACACACAGTTAGAGTCAGATGGATTCGGTCAATGAAAGACACCAGTGAGTCGGTCACTGGTTTAAACTTTCAGTAGCCCAAAAGGGATGAGTTGAGATCTATCCAGAGTATTGATAAATGACTCTCACAAATTTGCTGCAACTAGAACAAGTTTGCAGGAAGAGAGGAGAGGAGAGATAGGTTTGAAACAGAAGAAACCTATTGACACGGAGGACATGGAGCGACCACTCCCCGCTGAACATCGATGGCACCTCAGTAGAGATCATTAAGAGCACCAAATTTCTTGGTGTTCACCTGGTGGAGAATCTCACCTGGTCCCTCAACACCAGCTCCATAGCAAAGAAAGCCCAGCAGTGTCTCTACTTTTTGCGAAGGCTGAGGAAAGTCCATCTCCCACCCCCCATCCTCATCACATTCTACAGGGGTTGTGTTGAGAGCATCCTGAGCAGATGCATCACTGCCTGGTTCGGAAATTGCACCATCTCGGATCGCAAGACCCTGCAGCAGATAGTGAGGTCAGCTGAGAAGATCATTGGAGTCTCTCTTCCCGCCATCATGGACATTTACACTACACGTTGCATCCGCAAAGGAAACAGCATTATGAAGGACCCCATGCATCCCTCATACAATCTCTTCTCCCTCCTGCCGATTGGGAAAAGGCTCCGAAGCATTCGGGCTCTCACAACCAGACTATGTAACAGTTTCTTCCCCCAAGCTATCAGGCTCCTCAATACCCGAAGCCTGGACTGACACCTTGCCTTACTGTCCTGTTTATTATTTATTGTAATGCCTGCACTGTTTTGTGCACTTTACGCAGTCCAGTGTAGGTCTGTAGTCTAGTGTAGTTTTTGTGTTTTTTTACGTAGTTCAGTCTAGTTTTTGTACTGTTTCATGTAACACCATGGTCCTGAAAAACGTTGTCTCATTTTTACTATGTACTGTACCAGCAGTTATGGTCAAAATGACAATAAAAGTGACTTGACTTGACTTGACAAAGAGATCACTATTTGGTCTCTCTCTCTAAATCCCATGAGGGTGAGTTTGATTCCATTCAAATACAAAAGTGTGATTGTCACTTAGTTAATCCACAGGAGTGGGTTCTCTGGTGAGGGGAAAACCTTTGTGAATACCATGTGTGTGTTTACCCTTTTGGGTAGATGGAGCTCGTCAGCCTGGGAAGGCAGACCATCTAAGAGAGGGAAAACTCTGATTTCAAACTTACGCTGCCTTGCGGCCAAACCCACTTATGGGACAAATCCGGAGCTGGAGTCTCTAAGGCAGTTCGACGTTGCTTTCAACCTCGCTCTGGCAACTCTCGCGATGACACTGGTGCCAAGCTGTATCGGCCCTTGCCCTTCCCTTGGACAAAATCGATGGCGTGGAGAGGGGAGACTTGCTGCTTGGGCAACTGCCTGTCTTCCATACAACCTTGCCAAGGCTTGCACCTTGGAGAGGCTGAAGCAAGACTTTCCAGGCGCAGATCCATGGTCTCGCGAGACTAATGGATGCCATCCAATGTTTACCCTTTGACTGGGTGTGGTAGTTCATTGAAGAAAGGCACCCCTGTGGCAAATCTCCGTTGGAGTTATTTCATATGTCGTGGAACTGGATAAGTGGCTGTCACGTTGTGTGTTTGGGGTAACCTTGTGGAATCTACCGGTGTGTCGACCCTTGCCTGGGTGGTGGTTCCCCTGAAGATGGACCCCTTTGTGAAAAGCTACTGTTGGTGATAATCCACACGTGGATTCTGTTTGAGTATCCTGTAGCTGAATTCGGGTGTGGTACCACTTGTGTTGAAAGGATATTCGTTGAAGATCACTGTTGGTAATATTTTGTGTATGGAGTGGAACAACTTTGGAGATAAAACCTACCACTATTGTTATTTTGTATTGCTGTTGTGGAATCTGTGAATATCGATGTAATTGCCTTCTCACAACATTCGCCTTTGGATTACAAACATCTCGCATTAATTAACCTGGGGATTGAACTGAACTTTTCTTATCTACCATTGTAAGACTGTATCACTTACCACCTAAGCCTGAAGAAGTTTGGGGATTTATATATTTACACCTATATATGCATAACACCAATAACTCTTGATTTACCTGGTTTAAGTTACTATATGACGTAGTTACTAATAAAATAGTGTTTTGTTAACAGCAAAACCAGACTCCAGGTGTGTTCTATTGTTGCTGATACTGTTACAGAGTTTCGTGTATGTGACAGGTGAAAAAAAACCATTATGGGAATCGTATAGAGGCCTCCAAATAGTAGCCAAAATGTGGGGTTGAGATTGCAAAGGGAGCTGAAAAGGGCATGTAATAAAGGTAATGTCACAATTGTGAGGGAATTCAATATGCAAGGGGACTGGGAAAATCGCAGGATTTCGCAGGAGATCGCAGATCGTAGATCGCAGGAGAGGGAATTCGTTGAATGCCTACGAGATGGCTTTTTAGAGCAGCTTGTGCTTGAGCCTACTCAGGGATAGGCTGTCTTAGATTGGGTGTTGTGTAATAACCCAGATCTTATTAGAGAGCTTAACACAAAGGAACCCTTGGGAGGCAGTGATCATAACATGATTGAATTCATACTGCAATTTGAGAGGGAGAAGCATAACTCACATGTATCAGAATCGCAAAGGAATAAAGGGAATTACAGAGGCATGAGAGAGGAGCTTGCTCAGGTGGATCGGAGGAGGATTCTGGCAGGGATGACGTTGGAGCAGAGGTGGCTGAAGTTTCCAGAAATAATTCACAAGGCACAGGATAGATATGTCCCACAGAAGAAATTGTTCTCAAATGGCAGGGGTAGGGAACCGTGGCTGACAAAGGAAGTTAAGGACTACATAAAAGCCTAGGAAAGAGCATATAATGTAGCAAAAGTGAGTGGGAAGGTGGATGATTGGAAAGCTTTCAAAACCTAACAAAAGGCAACTAAAAAGGTTATAAGAAGGGGAAAGGTGAAATATGAGGGCAGACTAGCTAATAATATAAAGCAGGATATTAATAGTATTTTCAGTTATATAAAGAGTAAAAGGAGGTGAGAGTTGATATTGGACCACTGGAAAATGATACTGGTGAGGTGGCAATGGGGGACAAAGACAAAGACTACATCCCAGAGTCCTGAGAGAAGTTGCTGAAGAGATAACAGTTGCTTTGGTCATGATCTTTCAAGAATCACTTGATTCTGGCATGGTCCCGGAGAACTGGAAGATAGCAAATGTCACTCCACTCTTTAAGAAGGGAGGAAGATGAAATGAAGGAAATTATAGGCCAGCTAGCCTAACCTCAGTGGTTGGGAAAGTGTTGGAGTCCATTATTAAGGATGAGGTTTAGGGGTACTTGGAGATTAATGACAAAATAAGTCAAAGTCAGCATGTTTTCTGAAAAGGGAAATCTTGCTTGACAAATCTGTTAGAGTTCTTCGAGGAAGTAACAAGCAGGGTGGACAAAATAGAGGCAGTGGATGTCATTTATTTACTTGGATTTTAGGAAGGCGTTTGATAAGGTGCCACATGAGGCTGCTTAACAAAATAAATTCCTATGGCATTACAGGAAACATACTGGCATGGACAGTGATACTGACTGGCAGGAGGCAGTGAGTGGGAATAAAGAGGGTCTTTTCGGGTTGGTTGCCAGTGACTAGTGGTGTTCCTCAGGGGTCAGTATTGGGACTGTTATCTTTCATGTTGTTTGTCAATAATTTAGATAATGGAATTGATAACTTTGTGGTAAAGTTTGCGGATGAAACGTAGACAGGTGGAGGAATAGGTAGTGCTGAGGAAGCAATGCGATTGTAGCAGGACTTAGACAAATTGGAAGAACGGGCAAAGAAGGGGCAGATGGAATACAGTACTGGGAAATGTATGATAATACATTTTAGTAAAAGGAGCAATAGTGCAGAGTATTATCTAAAAGGGGAGAAGTGTCAAACATCAGAGGTGCAGAGGGACTTAGCTGTCCTCGTGCAAGAAGGTTAATGAACAGGTTGAGTCTGTGGTAAAGAAGGCAAAAGCAATGTTAGCATTTATTTCAAGGGGAATAGAATATAACCATAACCATATAACAATTACAGCACGGAAACAGGCCATCTCAGCCCTTCTACCGTGCCAAACACTTACTCTCACTTAGTCCCACCTATCTGCACTCAGCCCATAACCCTCCATTCCTTTCCTGTCCATATACCTATCCAATTTTTTTAAAATGACAAAATCGAACCTGCCACTACCACTTCTACTGGAAGCTCGTTCCACACAGCTACCACTCTCTGAGTAAAGAAGTTCCCCCTCCTGTTACCCCTAAACTTTTGCCCCTTAACTCTCAACTCATGTCCTCTTGTTTGAATCTCCCCTACTCTCAATGGAAAAAGCCTATCCACGTCAACTCTATCTATCCCCCTCATAATTTTAAATACCTCTATCAAGTCCCCCCTCAATCTTCTACGCTCCAACAAATAAAGACCTAAAATATAAAAGCAAGGAGATAATGTTGAGCCTTTACAAGACACTGGTCAGGCCACACTTGGAGAATTGTCAACAGTTTTGGGCCCCATATCTCAGAAAGGATGTGTTGTCATCGGAGAGAGTCCAGAGGAGGTTCATGAGGATTATTCTAGGAATGAAGGGGTTAACATGAGGCGCATTTGGTAGCTTTGGGCCTGTACTCACTGGAATTTAGAAGAATGCAAGGGGATCTCATTGAAACCTACTGAATGTTGAAAGGAAAGAAATAGGGTGGATGTGGAGAGGATGTTTCCTATGATGGGGGTATCCAGAACTAGAGGGCACAGCCTCAAAAATTGAGGGGTGACCTTTTAGAACAGAGGTAAGGAAGAATTTTTTTAGCCAGAGAGTAGTGAATCTGTGGAATGCTCTGTCACAGACTGCAGTAGAGCCATTTCCGTGTGTAAATTTATGGCGGAAGGTGATTGTTTCCTTATCGTTCAGGGATCAAAGGATATGGCGAGAAGGCAGGTGTATGGGGTTGAGCGGGATCTGGGATCAGCCATGATGGAGTGGCGGAGCAGACTCGGTGGGCTGAATGGCCTAAATCTGCTCCTATGTCATGGTCTCTCCTGTGTCAGACCCCTCTCCTCACCCTCCCTAGATCAGACCACGACCCTCGCCCCTGTATCAGACACCAAACACCCTCTCCTCTGAGTCACTCATAGTTTCTCTCCCCTACTCCTCTTGCCCCTCCCCTGCTGGTCAGACCTCTCTCTCCACTGCTGGGCACTTACCAATGTGGCGCATTTTCTCCCTGATGACCTCGCACTCTATTGGCCAGCGAGGGAGAAGTATGGAGCCTCTTCCAGCCACGGTGTAGAGATTGTGTGGTTCCCGCAAACGGGGGACATGCCTCCCAGCATGGTAGTCAAACACCAACTGCCTTGTCCGTAACAATGGGTACTCATTGATGAAAGAATCTGAACAGGTTGTAAAGGAAGACATCCCTAGACTCATACTTTGGGACCAACTGTTCTAATAGTGACAGAGACATCTAATGTTCATAATGTTCACGGGGTCACAACACACACATGACAAATACAGGTTACCAAACCGTCTGCATGTAACGTGTACACACACACACACACACACACACACACACACACACACACACACACACACACACACACACACACACACACACACACACACACACACACACACACACACACACACACACACACACACACACAGAAAATATATTTACCTGGAACCATCTAATTGTGCACTACACGTCATAGTTCTGTGTAAAACCTTTCATAAACATCCCAGTCAAAGGGATGTGTGTGCAGGCTGAACCAGCATTTAATGGCCCATCCCTAGGAGCCCCTGAGAAGATAGTGCTGAGATACCTTCAAGAGGTTTCCATGTAACCACTGTGCTGTCAGGGAGAGAGTTCCAGCAGGATTTTTAACCAGTGACAGTGAAGAATACTCATAGTGCGGGATAGATTTCCGAGTCTAGATGCTGTGCGGGTCAGATGGAAATTTCCAGGTAAGAGTTTGCTGACCTTGTCCTTCCAGCTGGTAGAGGTGGTGGGTTTGGAAGCTGTTGTCCGAGGAGTCTTGGTGAGCTGCTGCAATGCATCCTTTAGGTGGTACAAACTATTGTACTGTCCATCGGTGGTGAAGTGAGTGAATGGTTGTGGTTGGGGTGACCGTCACACAGGCTGTTACACCCTGTATGCTGTCAAGGTTCTTGGGTATTGTTGAAGCTGCACTTATTCAGGCAAGTGGAGAAAGAAACATGGATCACTGTCAGGGGTGAGATTCCCCAGGATATTGAATCCCCCACTATCAGTGATAGAAACACGGGTCACTGTCAGGGGTGAGATTCCCCAGGATATTGAAACCCCCACTATCAGTGATAGAAACACGGGTCACTGTCAGGGGTGAGATTCCCCAGGATATTGAATCCCCCACTATCAGTGATAGAAACACGGGTCACTGTCAGGGGTGAGATTCCCCAGGATATTGAATCCCCCACTATCAGTGATAGAAACACGGGTCACTGTCAGGGGTGAGATTCCCCAGGATATTGAATCCCCCACTATCAGTGATAGAAACACGGGTCACTGTCAGGGGTGAGATTCCCCAGGATATTGAATCCCCCACTATCAGTGATAGAAACACGGGTCACTGTCAGGGGTGAGATTCCCCAGGATATTGAAACCCCCACTATCAGTGATAGAAACACGGGTCACTGTCAGGGGTGAGATTCCCCAGGATATTGAATCCCCCACTATCAGTGATAGAAACACGGGTCACTGTCAGGGGTGAGATTCCCAAGGATATTGAAACCCCCACTATCAGTGATAGAAACACGGGTCACTGTCAGGGGTGAGATTCCCCAGGATATTGAAACCCCCACTATCAGTGATAGAAACACGGGTCACTGTCAGGGGTGAGATTCCCCAGGATATTGAATCCCCCACTATCAGTGATAGAAACACGGGTCACTGTCAGGGGTGAGATTCCCCAGGATATTGAATCCCCCACTATCAGTGATAGAAATACGGGTCACTGTCAGGGGTGAGATTCCCCAGGATATTGAAACCCCCACTATCAGTGATAGAAACACGGGTCACTGTCAGGGGTGAGATTCCCCAGGATATTGAAACCCCCACTATCAGTGATAGAAACACGGGTCACTGTCAGGGGTGAGATTCCCCAGGATATTGAATCCCCCACTATCAGTGATAGAAACACGGGTCACTGTCAGGGGTGAGATTCCCCAGGATATTGAAACCCCCACTATCAGTGATAGAAACACGGGTCACTGTCAGGGGTGAGATTCACCAGGATATTGAATCCCCCACTATCAGTGATAGAAACACGGGTCACTGTCAGGGGTGAGATTCCCCAGGATATTGAATCCCCCACTATCAGTGATAGAAACACGGGTCACTGTCAGGGGTGAGATTCCCCAGGATATTGAAACCCCCACTATCAGTGATAGAAACACGGGTCACTGTCAGGGGTGAGATTCCCCAGGATATTGAATCCCCCACTATCAGTGATAGAAACAGGGGTCAACGTCAGGGGGCGAGGGTTGGATATCATCATTCCCCGGGACTTGTGTAGTGTGAATGTGATGTCACCTATCAGCTTAGGCCTGGATATGGAGCAGATTTTCCTACATTAGGGTGTGGACTGTTTCATCACCTGAGGAGTGGAATGATGGAGAACGTGGGGCATCAACAGTGGACATGCCCATCTCTGACCTTACCATTGATAAAAGAGCTGAGGACACTGGCCTTGAGGAACTCCTGCAGAACCATGCTGCCACTGTGATGATTGACCTCCAACTACCATCGCCTTTGTGTTGAGCTCAATTCCAACCAGCGGAGTATTTTCCACCTGACTCCAGTTGAGGCAGGGCTCCATGATTCCACACTCCATCAAGTAATCGTAGTAGTGCGATCACTAGAGTTGAGTATGATGTTCTCCTTAAGTGTTGTTTATTGGTGGGTCCTCAGGTGGCTGAGGACAATAGAGGCTGATCTGGGATCCACATATTCCGGTGCATTGTATGGACAATAGTAACTGGTAGCTGGGGTTAGCAGTTGGGTCTTTTGGTTGTTCAGTCTCTCCTTTGTCAGCTGTCACTTGTTCTCTACACACAGTGGAGGTGGCTGTCCTGTGGTGCTGCGCCCTCTTGTGCGGATTTCTGCTATAGAGTGCAATGTTCCATTTCATCAGGCTGACTTTGCTGTTATCATTGAAGAATCTCTTTTGCCTACCAGGAGTTCACTTCATTAATTACTGCCTTGGGGCAGTTACTCTCATTTCACTTAGAACCATAGAACCATAGAACATTATAGCACAGAAATGCTTTTGGCCCTTCTTGGCTGTGCCGAACCATTTTCTGCCTAGTCCCACTGACCTGCACCTGGGCCATATCCCTCCATACACCTCTCATCCATGTACCTGTCCAAGTTTTTCTTAAATGTCAAAAGTGAGCCCGCATTCACCACTTCATCTGGCAGCTCATTCAACACTCCTACCACTCTCTGCGTGAAGAAGCCCCCCCTAATGTTCCCTTTAAACTTTCCCCCCTTCACCCTTAACCCATGACCTCTGGTTTTTTTCTCCCCTAGCCTCAGTAGAAAAAGCCTGCTTGCATTCACTCTATCTGTACCCATCATAATTTTATACACCTCTATCAAATCACCCCTCATTCTCCTACGCTCCAGGGAATAAAGTCCTAACCTATTCAATCTTTCTCTGTAACTCAGTTTCTCAAATCCGGCAACATCCTTGTAAACCTTCTCTGCACTCTTTCAACCTTATTAATATCCTTTCTGTAATTAGGTGACCAAAACTGCACACAATACTCCAAATTCAGTCTCATCAATGTCTCATACAACCTCACCATTACATTCCAACTCTTATACTCAATACTTTGATTTATAAAGGCCAATGTACCAAAAGCTCTCTTGACGACCCTATCCACCTGTGACGCCACTTTTAGGGAATTATGTATCTGTACTCCCAGATCCCTCTGTTCTACTGCACTCCTCAGTGTCCTACCATTTACCTTGTATGTTCTACCTTGGTTTGACCTTCCAAAGTGCAATACCTCACACTTGTCCACATTAAACTCCATCTGCCATTTTTCAGCCCATTCCTCCAACTGGTCCAAATCCCTCTGCAAGCTTTGAAAACGTTCCTCACTATCCACTACACCTCCAATCTTTGTATCATCAGCAAATTTGCTGATCCAATTTGCCACATTATCATCCAGATCATTGATATAGATGACAAATAACAATGGACACAGCACTGATCCTTGTGGCACACCACTAGTCACAGGCCTCCACTCAGAGTAGCAATCCTCTACTACCACTCTCTGGCTTCTTCCATTGAGCCAATGTCTAATCGAATTTACTACCTCTCCATGTATACCTAGCGACTGAATCTTCCTAACTACCCTCCCACGCGGGACTTTGTCAAAGGCCTTACTAAAGTCCATGTATACAACTTCCACTGCCTTCCCTTCATCCACTTTCCTGGTAACTTCCTCGAAAAACTCTAATAGATTGGTTAAACAATACCTACCATGCACAAAGCCATGCTGACTTTTTCTAATAAGTCCCTGTCTATCCAAATACTTGTAGATCCTATCTCTTAGTATTCCTTCCGATAATTTACCTACTACCGATGTCAAACTTACCGGCCTATAATTTCCTGGTTTACTTTTTGAGCCTTTTTTTAACAACGGAACTACATGAGCTATCCTCCAATCCTCCGGCACCTGACCTGTGGATATTGACATTTTAAATATTTCTGCCAGGGCCCCTGAAATTTCAACACTAGTCTCATTCAAGGTCTGAGGGAATACCCTGTCAGGTCCTGGGGATTTATCTACTTTGATTTGCCTCAAGATAGCAAGCACCTCCTCCTCTTTAATCTGTATAAGTTCCATGACCTCCCTACTTGTTTGCCTTGTTTCCATAGATTCCATTCCAGTCTCCTTAGTAAATACAGATGCAAAAAACCCATTTAATATCTCTCCCATTTCTTTTGGCTCCATACATAGCCGACCACTCTGATCTTCAAGAGGGCCAGTTTTATCCTTTTGCTCTTAATATACCTGTAGAAGCTCTTAGGATTATTCTTCATCCTTACTCCTAAAGCAACCTAATGTCTTCTTTTAGCTTTCCTGATTTCTTTCTTAAGTATTTTCTTACTCTTTTTATACTCCTCAAGCATCTTATTTCCTCCCTGTTGTCTATACATGTTATACATCTCTCTCTTCTTCTTTATCAGAGTTCCAATATCCCTCAAGAACCAAGGTTCCCTATTCTTATTCATTTTGCCTTTAACCCTGACAGGAACATACAAACTCTGCACTCTCAAAATTTCTCCTTTGAAGGCCTCCCACTTACCAATCACATCCTTGCCAGAGAGCAACCTGTCCCAATCTACGTGTTTTAGATCCTTTCTCATTTCTTCACATTTGGCCTTTTTCCAGTTTAGTACTTCAACCCGAGGACCAGATCTATCTTTATCCATGATCAAGTTGAAACTAATGATGTTATGATCACTGGAACCAAAGTGTTCCCCTACACACACTTCCATCACCTGCCCTTACTCATTTCCTAACTGGAGATCTAATATTGCATCCTCCCTAGCTGGTACATCTATATATTGATTTAGAAAACTTTATTGAACACATTTCACAAACTCTAACCCATCTAGATCTTTAACAGTATGGGAGTCCCAATTAATGTGTGGAAAATTAAAATTCCCTACAATCACAACTTTCTGTCTCCTGCAGTTGTCTGCTATCTCTCTGCAGATTTGCTCCTCCAATTCTCGCTGACTATTAGGTGGTCTATAATACAATCCTATTAATGTGGTCATACCTTTCCTGTTTCTCAGCTCCACCCATATGGCCTCAGTAGACAAGCCCTCTAATCTGTCCTGCCGAAGCACTGCTGTAACATTTTCCCTGGCTAGCAAAGCCACCCCCCCCCCCCACCCCACCCTTCATCCCTCTGCCTCCGCCTCTTCTGGAGTTCATGTTTGGACCAAGGTTGTAATGAGGTGAGGTGAGGAGCTGAGTGACTTTGTTAATACCTCACTCACTCATCATACACACTATTACACACACTGATACACACACACATACTGACACGCCCACATACTGCACACTCTCTGACACACACACACTGACTGACTGACCCACGCACTCACTGGCAGTTTCACCAACTGTGCAGTGACACTTTCTCAGCTCACTGACACTCTTGCGCATCCTACACACCTACGTACCATGCCTGAGACAGCACCCACACACAAATGCACACACACTGACCTCACCTCAGCCCTGAAGATGCACAATACCCAACACGTTCAAACAGAAACATTCATCTCACACTCACTGTCCCCACCCCCGGCAATTCCCGAACTCAGTGATACCCCCCCCCCCCCCCCGTACACTCCTCGACTCCCCTGCCACTGTTTTCATAGTCCAGCTCCCCACCTCCCTGCTCCACACTCACAGTTTGGTGGCTGGGGTTGCTCCTTGTTAGTGATGCTGCTGCCATCGCTGGGCTCGAGGAAGTTCGGGTTTGAGGAAGGGGTCGCCTCCTGCTGCCAGCTCTGCACTTTCATCAACCTGGAGTAGGCGCCCCTGCGGTCTGATCAGAGCGACAGTCAATGACTCTCTTGACCACCTGAAGCCTGTGGGACTTGAGTGGAGCCTCTCTGAAGGAGCGACTGTAGGTGGTACCGTGTGCGCGTAGGCGAGGACATGATCAGAATGGGGAGGATGCAGTCTAAGCAGAGAAGATATCCTGAGATGGTGGGTGGGGTCCGGGTCTCCAGTGGAACACCTCCGAAGCGCTTGGATTTGAGGAGCAGGAAGTGTGCTGGCTTATGACCCTGAATCAGGTGCCTGTTTCACAGGGTCACAGAGTTGTACAGCCTAGAAACAGGTTCTTTGGCCCACTATGTCTACACTAGCACTTGCTTATTCAAATGCCTCTAAAATATAGAGATTGTATCTGATTCCATCCCCTCTGGAGGCAAGTTCTATCTGTGCAAATAAAAAACTCCCCCAATTCTGTTCAAAGCTCCTTCTCATCTTAAGCCTGTGCCTTCTTATTTTTGATACCCCCTCTGCCCTGTCTATGCCTCATCATCTCATCTATTTCATACAGGCTGCCCCTCAGCTTCCTCCACTCCAGGGAAGTAAGCCCAGCTTATCTCAGGCAAGTTCAGTTCCATGTTTTTGTGCTTGTCTTCTTCCCTCTGGTGTAAGTCTGTACCTCAGGGAGAGGAGTGGCATGTCAGTGGGGGAGGGTCAGGGCAGCTCGCTCTGCCAATATAGGAAAGGAGTGCACAGGACAGAGTCTGTAGGAGGAGGGGGAAATGTAAAGTCCTCAATGGAGACTCTCAGCTTTCATTCACAAGAGAAGATGTGTATGGGTGGGAGGAGGGATCTTCCTCAGGGGATGTCTGTGCCCCTGGTTGTGACTGTATCATGGGTGATGGGGGTGGGGGGATGACTGTCTGAGAAACTACTGAAGAAGATGACATCTGCCAGTGCCAATGTGTCCTCTTGCCCACTCCTCTATTTGCACTCAACTTTAGCTGTAACTGTCCTTCACTCCACTACTGATGTTGAGAGCTGGCTATCGTGCAGACGGCTCTACCACGCTTCCATCTTCCCTCTTCTCTTAACCAGCACCAGGCACAACTCCTTTCCCCAGCCGACCAAGTCGTCTCCCACAGTGGCTCCTGTCCCCGTTCTCTCTGTCTGAGCGATGAACCCACCCTCAAAACTCATCTCCCACAATGGCTCCCATCCCTGTTCTCACTGTCTGATCAACATACTTACCCTCGAAACTCATCTCTCTCAGCACTCCAATCCCCAACCCCACTGTCTGACCAACATACCCACCCTTGAAAGACATCTCCCTCAGCACTCCAATCCCCAACCCCACTGTCTGACCAACATACCCACCCTTGAAAGACATCTCCCTCAGTGATTCCAATCCCCAACCCCACTGTCTGACCAACATACCCACCCTTGAAAGACATCTCCCTCAGTGGCTCCAATCCCCATCCCCACTGTCTGACCAACGTAGCAACCCTCGAAACTCATCTCCGTCAGTGATTCCAATCCCCAACCCCACTGTCTGACCAACATAACCACCCTTGAAAGACATCTCCCTCAGTGATTCAAATCCCCATCCCCACTGTCTGAACAACAGAGCAACCCTCGACACTCATCTCCCTCTGTGCTCCAGTCCCTATCCTCACTGTCTGACCAACATACCCACCCTCATGATGCCCCCACTCCTTCTCCCCTGGGACCTCTCCATCAATACCCCTTTAGCAGTGTCATTCCAGTTGTGGGTTTTAAAGAGGTGAATGATAAAATTTGGTTTCATAAAACTAAAGCATGTGGACTGCAGAGACTGTATTGAAAATGGAAACAGAACCAACCCTCCCCTCTCCCACCTGTCAGAAAATACTCAAACCTGAAAGCATGTACTGTACATCAGGCTCAAGTACAGCTTTTAACCCACAGTCACCAGACTCTTGTATGGTAAAATGGACTCTTGGCCTCACTACCTACCTCATCATGATCTTGTACTTTTTTGTTTCCCTGCAATGCATTTTCTCTGTACTGTTACACTTTACTCTGCATTCTGTTATTGTTCTACCTCAACACACTGTGTAATGATCTGACACAGACAAGCTTTTCTTGTATCTTGGTACATGTGACAATGGTCAACCAATTTCAATTCCAGTTCCAGAGAGGTGCTGAAATGTTCTTTTTAGGGTAGAGGTGTCCCTACAAAACAACCGGGGCAGTAAAAAGGTTCATGCGAAAGAGTTGGATGTTCAGTGTCAAGGACACTTACACAGGATTGACCCAGCATCTGGGACACTAGACTTGAGACAGTAAAATGAAGGGACAGTGACAAGGATGCATGAAAGGGTCAATCCAATGTCGGGGGCGCAGTCAGTTATTGTTAGTCAAAGAGAAGCGGCAGTAATTGATTGCTCCTAATTCAACAAAAGTACATAAAAATTAGAGTAACAACTAAGTAACATTACCCACAGGATGCTGTAGTGGTATAGACTGCACTGATTAAGGATTTAACAGTAAGTGAATTAAAGGACAAGTGAGAGACTGGACAGGCTGTGTCTTCATCTGATTAACAGAGAGAAACTTACTGACGTATAGACGCAGAGAAGTATGGATGAACCAGTTTCAGTCACCGTGTAAACAGCTGGTTAAAGTAAAGAATAAACAGGAGGAAGCGGCCCAAGTAGCTAAAATGGAGGTGGAGGAATTGAAGAAACAGTTCAGTGATTTAAAGGTAGCTACGAAAGTGATACAGAAATCAGTACATAAAAAGAAACACAATACTGGAGATCTTACAAAATGTTTAAACCAGATATAAAAGCTGCAGTAAAGTGTGGCTGGTTTGCATCTTTTAATTGTGTGAAATGTGGCCACATGTGAGTTTGAGTTTGAGTGGAAGTTTGAGTTAATCCTGTGCTTCAGAAGAGAAGAGTTGGTCGGGTGAAATATTTTACTCTGGAGTGAATTTGCTTTTGTGCCCCCCCTCCCCCCGCTTCTTGGTTCTTTGTAAAATCTGTGAAAGCTTTTCATGGTGAGAATTACCTGCTTATTTTCAGTTTTGCAGTGACTTGTGAAGGTTCTGAAGGAAGAAAAGTACAAGTATTTCTTTTGTTCTGCCTGTTATTTTTCATTTGTGTTTCTTTATTTGTTTTTAATGTAATTGATTTTAGTCAAAGTAAGCAGGTGGATACCTGTGCATCTGTATTCCAAGTATAAGATGCCACATTTCAGAGGGAAATAGGCATTTGGGGAAATTGCTTATTGGTGGACAGTTAAATTGGGAATTTGAAATTAACAATTATGAAAAGATTTGAATATTTTGGGAGCAGTCCTAAAAGTTGCTTTATTAACAAGGATTGCTTTCTATTATAGAACAGAAAATATCGTGCTCAAGACTTTTGACATATTGATTTTGAGTTTGACATTCCTTGGAAAATAGTTTTGATACAATCAGTGTTTTTGAATGTAAATTGCAAATGCAAGAAGGAGTTTCCTGAGGCTCTACTCCAATACAATATCTGGATGACACCCTGTTGACCTCCCCAAGCAAGGGAGCTTGAGAGCAGGACTCCCTCTACTTTTGGATAAACAAAGCTAAGAAAGATCATAAAGTATCAAAGCAGAAACTACTGTTTGTACAACCAGTCTTTACTTATCTGGAACACCCCCTATCCTGGGATATATAACCATATAACAATTACAGCACGGAAACAGGGCATCTCGGCCCTTCTTGGCCATGCCGAACGCTTACTCTCACTTAGTCCCACTGACCTGCACTCAGCCCATAACCCTCGATTCCTTTCCTGTCCATAGACCTATCCAATTTTACTTTAAATGACAATATCGAACCTGCCTCTACCACTTCTACTGGAAGCTCGTTCCACACAGCTACCACTCTCTGAGTAAAGAAATTCTCCCTCGTGTTACCCCTAAACTTTTGCCCCCTAACTCTCAACTCATGTCCTCTTGTTTGAATCTCCCCTAGTCTCAATGGAAAAAGCTATCCACGTCAACTCTATCTATCCCCTTCATAAGTATCTCTATCAAGTCCCCCCTCAACCTTCTATGCTCCAAAGAATAAAGACCTAACTTGTTCAACCTTTCTCTGTAACTTAGGTGCTCAAACTCAGGTAACATTCTAGTAAATCTGCTCTGTACTGTCTCTATTTTGTTGACATCTTTCCTATAATTCGGTGACCAGAACTGTACACAATACTCCAAATTTGGCCTCACCAATGCCTTGTACAATTTTAACATTACATCCCAACTCCTATACTCAATGCTCTGATTTATAAAGGCCAGCATACCAAAAGCTTTCTTCACCACCCTATCCACATGAGATTCCACCTTCAGGGAACCATGCACCATTATTCCTAGATCGCTCTGTTCTACTGCATTCCTCAATGCCCTACCATTTACCATGTATGTCCTATTTTGATTATTCCTACCAAAATGTAGCACCTCACACTTATCAGCATTAAACTCCATCTGCCATCTTTCAGCCCACTCTTCTAACTGGCCTAAATCTCTCTGCAAGCTTTGAAAACTTACTTCATTATCCATAACACCACGTATCTTCATATCATCTCCATACTTACTAATCCAATTTACCACCCCATCATCCAGATCATTAATGTATATGACAAACAACATTGGACCCAGTACAGATCCCTGAGGCACACCACTAGTGACCGGCCTCCAACCTGACAAACAGTTATCCACCACTACTCTCTAGCATCTCCCATCCACCCACTGTTGAATCCATTTTACTACTTCAATATTAATACCTAACGATTGAACCTTCCTAACTAACCTTTCGTGCGGAACCTTGTCAAAGGCCTTACTGAAGTCCATATAGACAACATCCACTGCTTTACCCTCGTCAACTTTCCTAGTAACCTCTTCAAAAAATTCAATAAGATTTGTCAAACATGACCTTCCACGCACAAATCCATGTTGACTGTTCCTAATCAGACCCTGTCTATCCAGATAATTATATATACCATCTCTAAGAATACTTTCCATTAATTTACCCACCACTGACATCAAACTTACAGGCCTATAATTGCTAGGTTTACTCTTAGAACCCTTTTTAAACAATGGAACAACATGAGCAATACGCCAATCCTCCGGCACCATCCCCGTTTCTAATGACATTTGAAATATTTCTGTCAGAGCACCTGCTATTTCTACACTAACTTCTCTCAAGGTCGTAGGGGTTCTGTCAGGATCCGGAGATTTATCCACTTTTATATTCCTTAAAAGCGCCAGTACTTCCTCCTCTTTAATTGTCATAGTTTCCATAACTTCCCTACTTGTTTCCCTTACCTTACACAATTCAATATCCTTCTCCTTAGAATACCGAAGAAAAGAAATTGTTCAAAATCTCCCCCATCTCTTTTGGCTCCACACATAGCTGTCCACTCTGATTCTCTAAGGGACCAATTTTATCCCTCACTATCCTTTTGCTATTAATATAACTGTAGAAACCCTTTGGATTTATTTTCACCTTACTTGCCAAAGCAACCTTGTATTTTCTTTTAGCTTTTCTAATTTCTTTCTTAAGATTCTTTTTACATTCTTTATATTCCTCGAGCACCTCCTTTACTCCATGCTGCCCATATTTATTGTAGATCTCTCTCTTTTTCCAAACCAAGTTTCCAATATCCCTTGAAAACCATGGTTCTCTCAAACTTTTAACCTTTCCTTTCAACCTAACAGGAACATAAAGATTCTGTACCCTCAAAATTTTACCTTTAAATGACGTCCATTTCTCTATTACATCCTTTCCGTAAAACAAATTGTCCCAATCCATTCCTTCTAAATCCTTTTGCATCTCCTCAAAGTTAGCCTTTCTCCAATCAAAAATCTCAACCCTGGGTCCAGTCCTATCCTTCTCAATACAAGAATACAAGGACTGTATGGGGATACAAGGACTCGGGTTGAAGCAATAGTCAAAGCCCCACAGCCAACGACTCATAGGGAAATGAAGCATTTCCTGGGAATGACTGGGTATTATAGATAGTGGCTTTTAGATTATGCAGCTGTGGTTAGACCCCTACAGAAGATATCTCTTCCCAGACAACAGATCTGTTATGTTGGACCCCGGAAGCTGGGAAGGCATTTGAACGTATTGTGACATTCTCAGGTGGGGCATGATTGAAAGCCTACCCCTGCATTTCTAATGACCAGTACTGTTTATTGTTCTTGTGTTAAAATACTTTTGTGGGATTATGGTGGGAAGTTTCAGTTCATTTATTGTTACATTTTAGCTTGCGTTATACAGTTATTTGCTTGTGTATTTGTGGGTCACCCTGACTGTAACCGAGGTGTGTGATAGTCACCTCCCTGGTCTGTATGAGACTGGTTGGGTTCACTCTCCGGGTCAGGGTGACCAGTCAGTTTATCACAATAAAACGGTCGTTGAGCTAACGATCTTCCTCGTCTGTCATTATGGACACAATGCTCGCCACAGTATAAAAGAGGCAATGATATCTGTCCTAGCTTTGGGCCTCACCTTTTCATTCACCATAAGAATGGTTTTGCTCAGGCTGTTTTGACTCTGGACCATGGGTAAAGACAAAGGCCAATTGTTTACTTCAGTGCTTAGTTAGACCCAATAGCCAGACGTTTACTGAGTTGTCTTCAGTAACTCAGTAGTCTTCTGATCAACCCTTGCAATCTCTGACTCTTGATCTTTATACTTATGTCCATGTCCCACATATCGTGGAAACGTTACTGACTCATCTTGCCCTTGCTAGACAAGCTAAGAACAAAACTGATCATTAACAAAACCGAATGTTAGAATTACTTGCTGTGCAGCTCAAACTAGCCACTCTTCTCCCTGCGGAGGAAGACATTGATCCACACTGCTATAAAACTGTTACACAGGAAGTAATAAAAGCCCGTGAAGACCTTAATGGTGCTCCTATTGCTAATGCAAATATGATTTTCTTTGTTGTAACGGTATGGGAAAACCATGTGGAGGATATGCAACTATTTAATTTTCTTTGTTGAAGGCTCAGCTTTATGTAACAGTGTGGGAAACCATGCGGAGGATATGCAACTATTTCCCTTACTCATGTTGTGGAGGCAGCGGTACTTCCAGTGTCTACTTCAGCACAACAAGTGGTGCTCTTCGTGCTCACTAGGGCTTGTATACTTCCTAGAGGCCAGACTGTCAATATTTATACTGACTTGCACTGTGCCTTTGACTCATGGACAGATCTGGTAACTAAAGGGACTTCTGACCTCGGTGGTGGGGGGTGGCCTCTATTACACAAAATTTATTGATAGCATTACAGGAGCCAAAACAGGTGGTGAATATTAAATGTGGACAAATTGATGTGGTCACTGAGGGCAATAAAATGGCAGAATGTACTGCAATAATGGCAGCAATTAGGCCCACCCTTGTTATGCCAGAAGCAAGCGGCCTCACGCAGTTGGCCCTAATGACACCCCCCACTTTGGATGACGTAAAAGCATACCAGTCCACTGCTCAATCGGACAAAAGGGTTAAGTGGGAAAAGTTGGGTTGTGAGCAGCACAATGGCATGTGGCTTCTCCCAGATGGATGCATTGTGGCCCCAGGTAAATTGGTACTGTGATTTATCAAAGAAACCAGACTTGGTATTTCCTCTGAGTACCTCAAGTTGCAGAACAAATCTGTTAACAATGTATGACGTGTGCCTTACAGGATCAGGGAAAACAGGTACAAGTAATAGTTGCTACTTTTGGACACTTACAGATGGACTTCATTGAATTACCTCAATGTGCAGGGTATAAGTATGTATTAGTCATTATTGATGTGTTCTCACTAAGCATTTCCTTGTAGAAAGAATGATACAGTTACAGGAGCGAAATGTCTGTTAAAGGAAATAATTCTGCGACTTGGAATCCCCTGGAAACTATCTAGCGACAACAGTACCCTTTTCACTGGTAAAGTAATTAAAGGAGTATGCAGAGCCTTACAGGTGGATCAACATTCTCAGTCAGCGGGCCTAGTGGAAAGAATGAACGGAACAATTAAGAATAGATTTAGTAAAATGTGAGAGAAAACTGGACTAAAGTGGAAACAGGTGCTCATCATTAGGTTCTGATGATGAGCCACTGCTAATAGAGCCATTGGCTTGTCCTCACATTAAATCATATTGGGATAGTCCTTGCGTCTGCCATTAGACGCGGCACTGGGAGTTAAGCAGATGGATTAAGAGTAACATGGACAAGAGTATTCTAAACTATTGTATTGCCCTAACAAAAATGGTATTACCAAATATTATCAACAAGTAAAGGAAGCCCAGCAACCAGCAGCAGACACTAAGTGTCACGACATCGAGCTCAGAGACTATGTGGTGGTGCAAACTGTTTGGAGCCTCAATTTGAAGGAACATTTTAGGTATTGCTGGTCACGAATACTAATGCTATTGTGGATTCATGCTTGTCACTGCGGGAAGGTCGGGATATATATTTGAAAATAACAAGTTTCAGAGGATGGTATGTACCCCCAAGTGACAATACAGACCTCAGTGCAAAAGGACTTAAGTATTGTTCCTGGGGAAGGTAACATTTACCTATGGAACCAGTAAAGCAACACAGGAACAGATTAACATGACATCGGCTTGAGAAAAAATGGCCAATGAAATTGCATATGCTCTTGACCAAGCCCAACAATCAGTAAAAAGTGTGTTTGTTACTTGTAAGGGGAAATCCACCCCCACTCTCCACAATTGATGGTAGGCAGCTTCCTTATTACAGCTTAAAATGTTCGGCAGATATCTGTTTTAGCTTGTTGTAACTGGCACTCAGCAACTGCAGTCTTCCGTTCAAGGTCATACAATGTACCAATCTCCCCCTTAGTACTTTCCCCTACAATATTGGTAGAATTAGTGGCAGTCTGTACAGTGGCACTATAAAGCCAAATGCTTCTGCATTTTATATTATCTGAGAGAGGAGGCACACATGTCTTGATCAGACAAGAATGTTGCACTTATATAACAGATGAATCGGAGAATATAACTTTACTTGACAGATCACATTTGAAAGGGCACCAATAAGATTAAGGAAGTAGGATACCAATTCCACAGTTATAATTCCCCCAAGAAGCTGGTGGCCATTTGGGATGATGGGCAGCTGCCCTACATTATGGAATGTCTATTGATATTATCCTCTTGCAATTTCTGTATAAGATGTTTGGATTCAGTAGGAGAGGGTATTAGATAATGGGCACTCATTGAAGCAGGACAGGGACAAAGGAGAAATCTTTGCTTGATTAAGACTCTGATTCATTGTATATGTACAATGTCCTGTGTATGTTACTCAAAATGGCTTCTTTGGTTTGTTACAAGTAGGAATGCTTCTTTGTCTGATAAGTGTTTCTCTCGCTGTTGTTTCGCTTTAGAATGGCTGATATGGTAATTGTATTCATTTGTTAATCAATGGGGAATGTTATTGTGTTTTGTGAGGCTGGGAACTTGGGGGAGGGGTTGCGCGGGCTTGTGGTGTGAAGGGAGTCGGGAGGAAGACGCCGAGGAAGGTGGACGTGCGCTTGGAAGACCACCGGGGAGTCCGAGGTGGAAAACGTGGAAGTCGGAGGCAAGCGACGAGGGGTCGAATGGTTCGATGGTTGAGCTCCAACGAGTGCACTAAACTGACTGAACTTTGATAAGTTGGTGCCTTTTGTTTTTTTCCTTGTATATATATATTGTATTGCCTAACACACTTTTAATTTTAGTAAACTCTTTAAAGTGTATTTCATAACGGTATTTGTTGTGGGTTTGATATTGTTGGCGGGCGCGAGGCATAAACTCGATTCTCACAGCACCTGCGTGTACGGGAGGTGGGTTGGTGAGTGGCTGGATCTCCTTTTCCCCTAGACATATACCAGCCTTTTGGGTAAGTGTTACATTTGTGGGGTGCTCGTCCCGGATTGGATTGTCAGGGGGCTGTGGAATCGCGCAGGCAGCAGAGCGGAGATGGACAGAGATAAGATTGTTAGCTGGTGCGAATTTGAAGGTGTACTGGTGCGGTGCGCATGCATAGTGAGCGGAATAGATTTTTGAGTTTCCGGAGACGCGTTAGTGCGGGGGTTAAGTTTGGTGAAGGGTATGGGGCAGGTAGAATTGGTAGCTAGACGGTGTGGTAAAGAGATGGAGTCTAGCTGGGTGTTGGTTAGTACGAGTGCTGACGTCAGGACATTGGAACTGCTGGCGACGGTCAGTGTACCGGGGGAGGAGGGGCTGTGGGGGCTCCACACTCTCTCCGAGGATGAGGCTGAGGAGACATCGGAGGAGGAGCTAAAGCTAGAGGTGGACCCCCGAGAGGTGGCCGGCACCAGTAAAGGGAGGAGGGAGGAGGGAGTCGTGACTAGGCCCCGCCCCCCAGGTAGGGGAGAAGCCTCGGAGCTGGCAGCCGCACTTAACTCCCTGGTGGGAGTGGCCGAGAGGCCACGGCTGAAGCTGGGGGTGTTCTCCGGAGCCAAGCCTACTCCGGACGGGGAGGTGGACTATGAGACCTGGATCGAGCAAACGTCCTTGATGTTAGAGGAGTGGCCAGGCTCGCAGGAGGAGAAGAGGCAGCGATTGGTGGGAAGTTTGAGGGGTTTAGCAGCCAAAACAGTCCAGGAGTTGAAAGCTGAGAAGCCTGGGGCCTCAGTGGAGGAATGTATAGAAGTTTTGGAGGGAGCGTTTGGGTTTTCAGGGGAACCCTGGCTGCTTTTAGCAGAGTTCCAACGCCTGGAACAATGGAGGGGAAAAGCTCTCCGAGTACATATTTAGGATGGAGGGGATGCTCTCGGGGTTGCGGCGCCGGGGGGGTAGTGAAGGCGTCTGACGTGGCTAGCGTGAGGATGAGTCAGATATTCAGTGGCTCTCTGGAGGAGGACAAGGTGGCGTGGACTATCCGGCAGGCTTATAGGAAAGGCCCCCCTCCATCGTTCGGGCAACTGATTAGAGAGGTGCGGGAGGAAGAGAGAGCGTTGGGGCGGAAAAGGGGCGCGGGCCTACGGGAGCGATCCTCAGCGATACAGGAAGTGGTGGCTGGGTGGAGGAATGACAATCCACCGGGGAGTAGAGAACCCCCTCTGGAGGGGAGGGACAGGGGAGGTACCCACTCTCAGGGGCGACCAGTGCAGTGGGTTGGGAGCGGGAGTTGTCCTGGGAGAGGAGGGGCGGCAGGCAGCGTGTGCTTTAACTGTGGGAAAGAGGGGCATTTCAGGCGGGACTGTGGGCGGCCGAGGGTGTGCTATAGCTGTGGAGAGGAGGGACACTTTAGGTGGGATTGTGAGAGACAAGGAGTTCTGCGGAGGACAAGCCCCCCTGCGACTAAGAAGGGGGAGGTGTCGGGAAACTTAGGAGAGGCTCAGTGAGGGAACGGACTGGAGCCTCTGGAGGAACACGTTCCCAGAGATCAGCCAGGGGACCACCGGGTGCCCACGCCTCTATTCCAGATGGGCTGGTAGGACCCCGTGCCAGTGTGGGTCTACGGATAGAGGGAGTTTACGCAAAAGCCGTTCTGGATACAGGATCGCAGGTGACCTTATTGTACCGGTCTTTCTACAACCAATATCTAAAGCATTTGCTCGTAACCCCATTTGACGCCCTGCAGATTTGGGGTGTGAGCGAGGGTGACTACCAGTACGATGGGTACCTATCGGTGAGATTGGAGTTCTCGGAGGGCGATGTGGGCGTGTCCGAAGCTATTGAGACGTTGGTGTTGGTGTGCCCTGACCCGGTGGAAACTGGTGGTGCTGCCCTCCTGGTGGGGACTAATTCCCCCGTTGTGCGACGGCTCTTGGGAGCTTGTACGGAGAAAGCGGGGAAAGACTTTCTGGAGACCCTCTCGGTGCATCCAGTGTTTCGAGCAGTGTTCGAAGAAGGGGTTGCCTCCCTAGGGCTGGACCCGGAGTGTAAACGAGGGACAGTGTGGTGTAAGCAGGCGAGGCCCAAGGTGATCCGACCCGGGGAGGTAGCACTAGTGAAGGGGACCCCCAGATTCCCAGGAGTGCCGACGGGCAAAGCCCTGTTAGTAGACGCCCCAGACGATCTTGAAGGGGAGACACGATTTCCGGCGGGGGCGCTGGTGAGGCCCGAAGTGCAGAGACCAGGGGTGGTACATGTGAGGCGTATAGCTATAAGTGTCAGGAACACCACGACAAGAGAAATCACCTTTAAGAGGGG
Organism: Hemitrygon akajei; assembly: GCF_048418815.1. Lineage (NCBI taxonomy): Eukaryota > Metazoa > Chordata > Chondrichthyes > Myliobatiformes > Dasyatidae > Hemitrygon > Hemitrygon akajei. The sequence continues at coordinate 113,052,023 of NC_133129.1, read as the reverse complement.
AATGCCGCTGGCACATCTGTTCCCGGTGACGGTAATGTCTAGCGCACCAGTGAGGACCCCTAACGGGGAGGGATCGGAGCATCGAAGGGAGCTGACCGCTGAAGTCTTTAACTTCGGGGATTCCCCTGTGTTGCCGGAGTGGAAACACAGGCTAGTGGAGAAGATGCTGAAGATGGAAGCTGTTTTTTCTCGGGGCGAGTTTGATGTTGGCTGCTCCAAAAGAACTCGCCACACCATCTGGGTGACGGAAGACACCCCGTTCCGAGAGAGATCCCGGCGGCTGGCTCCGGCAGATGTTGAGGACGTGCGGCAGCACTTGTGCAAGTTGAAGGAGGCCGGAATCATAGCTGAGTCCCGAAGTCCTTATGCGTCCCCAATAGTGGTGGCACGGAAGAAGAATAGGAGAGTGCGCATGTGTGTTGACTACAGGACGTTGAATCGGCGAACTGTCCCTGATCAATATACTGTCCCAAGAGTCGAGGATGCGCTGGCCTGCCTGAGCGGTGCGAAGTGGTTCAGTGTGCTGGATTTAAGAAGTGGGTATTACCAGAACCCGATGAGTGCGGGCGATAAAGAGAAGACTGCTTTTATCTGCCCGCTGGGGTTCTTTCAGTTCGAACGAATGCCCCAAGGCATCGGGAGCCCCAGCCACCTTCCAGAGGCTCATGGAGAGAACTGTGGGGGATATGAATCTGTTAGAGGTGCTGGTGTACCTGGACGATTTGATAGTGTTTGGATCGACTTTGGAGGAACATGAGGAGAGGCTGTTGAAGGTGTTGGGCTGGCTTAATGAAGAAGGGTTGAAGCTTTCCCTGGACAAATGCCAGTTCTGCAAATCGTCGGTTAGCTACGTTGGCCATATCATTTTGCGAGAGGGAGTGGCTACTGATCCAACCAAGATAGAGGCTGTGACCACCTGGCTGAGACCCCAGAAAGTGGGCGCTCTGCGCTCATTTTTGGGGTTCTGTGGGCATTACCGGCGATTTGTGAAAGGATACGCCAAAGTGTGTCACCCGTTGACTCAGCTGTTGTGTGGCTATCCCCCAGTGGGAAAGAAAAGGACGGGGGACCAGAGGCAGGACGCTGGAGGATACTGGAACCCGGCGGAACCTTTTGGCTCAAGATGGGATGATCAATGTGAAGAGGCGTTCCGATCTTTGAAAAGGGCACTGACCCAGGCCCCGGTGTTGGCTTTTGCCGATCCCCAGAAGCCATATGTGCTGCACACGGATGCCAGCCGAGAGGGTCTCGGGGCTGTTCTGTACCAGGAGCATGGCAAAGCATTGAGGCCGGTAGCCTTTGTCAGCCGAAGCTTGTCGCCATCGGAGAGAAACTATCCCATTCACAAGTTGGAGTTCCTGGCGCTGAAGTGGGCGGTGGTGGACAAGCTGGGCGATTACCTATACAGAGCCAAGTTTGAGGTGAGAACGGATAACAATCTTCTCACTTATATTTTGACTTCGGTAAAGCTGGATGCCACAGGACATCGGTGGCTGGCGGCCTTGTCGGTATATGATTTCAGCCTGAGGTACCGCCCCGGAAGCAAGAATGTCGATGCGGATGCTTTGTCTCGTCGGGAGCCGGAGGAACAGGAGAGGGACGAGGAGTGGGAGTGTGTCCCTGCCCCTGGAGTGAAGGCGATGTGTCAGTTTGCTATCACCGTGAAGGCCGAGGGAAGAGGGAGGCTGGAACGAGCCGTGGACCATTTGGGGGTTTTTGACGACGCCATAACCCTAGCTTACTGTGACCTGACCGCACTGCGGACTAAACAGTTGCTGGAACTGAGTCCGGGGGAAGTGTCAGCTGCTCAGCAAAATGACCCGGGCATTGGCACAGTGTGGAGAGCGGTCGAGAAGGGGGATGGGGCGTTGGCTGAGAAGGCGAAACACCCATTCGTGCCTCTGTTGTTGAAGGAGTGGTCTCGGTTGAAGTTAAAGAACCAAATCTTGTACCGGGTAACGGCGCCTCCGGACCAACCCCACTGTTGGCAACTGGTCCTGCCGGAGGAGTATCGGCAGGCTGTACTCCAGGCCCTACATGATGATTCTGGACACTTGGGGGTGGAAAAGACCTATGGATTACTCAAAGACCGGTTCTACTGGCCCCGGATGAGGGGGGAAGTCGAAGAATACTGTAGAGGCTGCAGTCGTTGCATCCGGAGGAAGACCCTGCCCGAGTTGGCGGCTCCACTGTCGCACTTGCAGAGTGCGGGACCTCTGGCCTGGTATGTATGGATTTTCTGTCGATTGAACCTGACACCAGCAACACCGCGAATGTCTTAGTCATCACCAATCATTACACTCGCTATGCTCAGGCATTTCCCACTAAGGATCAGAAGGCGACGACAGTGGTGAAGGTGTTATGGGAGAAGTATTTTGTTCATTACGGCCTTCCCAGGCGAATCCGTAGTGATCAGGGGCGGGACTTTGAGAGCCGCCTTATCCATGAATTACTGACTATGCTTGGGGTTGAGAAATCCAGGACTACCCCTTATCACCCACAGGGAGATCCACAGCCAGAGAGGTTCAACCGGACCCTGTTGGATATGCTCGGGACGCTGGAGATTGGGCAGAAAAGCAGGTGGAGTCATCATATTGGATAATTGGCTCACTGTTACAATTGTACTCGCAATGAGGCTACAGGATATTCGCCCTATTATCTGATGTTCGGGTGGGAAGCGAGGTTGCCCATTGACTTGTGTTTTGGGGGTGAAGTGGGTGAATTACCCGGGAAGTCCCATCTAAAGTATGTGTCCGACATGAAGAGGGAGTTACAGCGGGCATATGAGTTGGCCGAGGCGGCGGCTACCAAACAAAATCAGAGGAATAAGATGCGGTATGATCGAAAGGTGAAGTTTGTTCAATTATTGCCGGGCGACCGGGTCCTTTTACGGAATTTGGGACTCCCTGGTAAGCACAAGTTGGCAGATCGATGGGCAGCCAGCCCCTATGTAATAGAGAGCCAGATGCCGAACCTGCCAGTTTACCGGGTGAAACCTGAGGATGGGAAAGGACCTATCAAGGTACTCCATCGGAATACCTTGATGCCGCTGGGTCAAGCGGTGTAGGTGGATAAGGAGCCAGAGTGGGAGATTACGCCTAGCACAAGGACTCTGCGAGGGCGCGGAGAAAGGGAAGAGACCGCTGCTGAAGAGCGGGGACGGGTCCCTCGCCCGGAAATGGCTACCGATTCAGAAGAGGACGACTCAGATGAGTGGCCCCTGTTCCCATTCGCTGGTGCTCCAGTACCAGAAGAGGAGGCTCCTGGCCCTTCCCATACTGAATTGGGTGAGAGGAGGGAAGGTCTTGAGGGTCAGATGGAGAGGCAGCCAACAGTGGTGGGAGAGAGGGTGGAGCCCGAGCGTGAGCCGGAGAGATCTCAGGTGAGGGAGGACCCCCGTGAGGAAGGGGGTGAGGGTCTGTCAGGAAGACCTGGGGTGTCCGAGACAGTGGGTTCGCAGGTGAAGAGGGAGCCCAGTGGGGCAGAAGGGGTATGGAGATCTCAGAGGATTAGGCGCCCCCCAGAGCGGTTGACATATGTGGTACCAGGAGAACCGAGTGTGATTTGTGCTGCTCTGGGTAGTTATGTCACTGCTTTCTGCACCTGGGTTGGGTTTTGTGTGTTGCAAGAAGCTTTGGGGAACTCTAGTAATGCCATGAGGGCATGACATTTGCTGGTGGGGAGAGAATGTACAATGTCCTGTGTATGTTACTAAAAAGGGCTTCTTTGGTTTGTTACGAGTAGGAATGCTTCTTTGTCTGATAAGTGTTTCTCTCGCTGTTGTTTCGCTTTAGAATGGCTGATATGGTAATTGTATTCATTTGTTAATCAATGGGGAATGTTATTGTGTTTTGTGAGGCTGGGAACTTGGGGGAGGGGTTGCGCGGGCTTGTGGTGTGAAGGGAGTAGGGAGGAAGACGCCGAGGAAGGTGGATGTGCGCTCGGAAGACCACCGGGGAGTCTGAGGTGGAAGAGGTGGAAGATGTGGAAGTCGGAGGCAAGCGACGAGGGGTCGAATGGTTCGATGGTTGAGCTCCAACGAGTGCACCAAACTGACTGAACTTTGATAAGTTGGCGCCTTTTGTTTTTTTCCTTGTATATATATATATTGTATTGCCTAATACTCTTTTAATTTTAGTAAACTCTTTAAAGTGTATTTCATAACAGTATTTGTTGTGGGTTTGATATTGTTGGCGGGCGCGAGGCATAAACTCGATTCTCACAGCACCTGCGTGTACGGGAGGTGGGTTGGTGAGTGGCTGGATCTCCTTTTCCCCTAGACATATACCAGCCTTTTGGGTAAGTGTTACACATAAATGTGTGGAGATGAATGCTGTATTTTAAAGCAGAAGCTTATGAACCTATGTTGTTATATGATGACAAAAAGAAGGGAATGTGGAAATGCATTCAAAGCTTTGTAATGTGACAAAATGGAACCTGTATAATCACAGAGTGCTTTGCTATATGCTATGTGTATACATGACTGAAGGCATGTAATGTTCTGATCATTGTGTAACCACGGGGAGAGTAACTAAGGGGGAGATTGGTACATTGTATGACCTTGAACGGAAGACTGCAGTTGCTGAGTGCGGGGACTGAGCCAGTTACAACAAGCTAGAACAGATATCTGCCAAACTTTTGAAGCTGTAATAAGGAAACTGCCTACCATCCGTTGTGCAGAATGGAGGTGGACTTCCCCTTGCAAGTAACAAACACACTTTTAATAGATCTATTCTGAGTTTATATGCTTTGTTATAAGACCTAGCTAAAGGTACACAACCTTCTGGTCACCATTCCTCAAGAGTGACATGATGCTGCAGCAAGACACAGAAAAGATTTGGCCCCAGATGTTTTACGTTGACAAGGTGAAGAGCTGGGTTTGTGAACATTGAATGTTGAGAGGCCATGTGGTAGAGATGGTTCATATCATCAGAGGTGAAAAATAGAAAGAACCTATTGCCTGGGTGGAAATGTTGGGAACTATAGGGACAGGTCACAGGTGACAGGAACATAAACCATAGTGATCTGTTGCAATGTAAGTGGATTCAATCAGTCCTGATGAAGGGTTTCGATCAGAAATGTTTACAACTTCTCCACCTTCTCTCTGCCACAATACTACCTGACACACTGAGTTCCTCCAGCAGACAGTGTGTTGTTCTAGATTCCAAGATCTGGATTCTCTTGTATCTCGGGATTCAATCATCACTGTCAGCATTGAACTAAATGGAGTCTCGGGGGGGGGGGGGTGCAGATTGGAAGGGAGATTACCAAGCTCCAGAAATAGAACTAGCAGCTAGGACAGACCGGATTGCCCCTGCATAGGTTTAGCACAGGCTTGATGGCGAATTAGCCTTCTTCAGAGCAAGGAGCAGAAAGGAAAATGATGTTTAGTACAAGAGTGGAGCTGTCTTTGTATCGACATTGAGGATGGGATGAGAAATATGGAAGGAGTTGGGTCAAAAGTCAGACAATGACTAGTGAAAGAGTTTGAGGGCTAAGTCCAGGAAACTGTTTCTTTACACCAATCTTCCAACAGCTTGCACTCCCTTTACATTTGTGCTTCTGCACCTGCCAAGGATGTACCCAGATAGCTTGAAGACCCTCTATTTTGCCAGCTCTGAGCCTTAAGGGCAGGCTCTTGTGTGTAGGGTAAGTGCACTGACCTGTGTAGTAGCCGTAGTGTTGCAGGTGATAGCGCATGAGGCTCTTGTAAGGGTCATCCAGCACCTGCAAACACAAGAAGAAAGATTTGAGCATTCTGTTCAGCATAACATTGCAGTAAAAAGGTGCAACGTTGTCTATGTTTTATCATCCAATTGTTAACATCTCAAAGGTTCTACCTACTCCAGATGTAAACCCACTTATAACATAACAGCACAACGAAAGAGCCTGCAGTAGACAATGCCAATCCAAGTACTCCTTTCTACATTCCTACACTCCCCACTTGTTCATGAGACTGTCTCAATATCTCAATGGCAGCTCTCATATCTGACTTAACCACTTCCTTGACAGTACATTCAACACAACACTGGATATTCACACGGCACATTCCACCCCACTGTGTACATTTACCCGACAGATTACACACCCCTCTGTATATTCACCCGGCACATTCCACTAAACAGTGTATATACTCACGACACATTACACACCCCGCTGTATATTCACCCGGCACATTCCACTAAACAGTGTATATTCACACAACACATTCCACTAAACAGTGTATATTCACACGACACATTACACACCCCACTACATATTCACCCGGCACATTCCACTAAACAGTGCATATTCACACGACACATTACACACTCCGCTGTATATTTACCCGGCACATTCCACTAAACAGTGTATATTCACACGACACATTACACACCCCGCTGTATATTCACACGACACATTCCACTAAACAGTGTATATTCACACGACACATTACACACCCCACTACATATTCACCCGGCACATTCCACTAAACAGTGTATATTCTCATGACACATTACACACCCCGCTGTATATTCACCCGGCACATTCCACTAAACAGTGTATATTCACACAACACATTCCACTAAACAGTGTATATTCACACGACACATTACACACCCCACTACATATTCACCTGGCACATTCCACCCAACTGTGTATATTCACACGACACATTACACATCCCACTACATATTCACCCGGCACATTCCACTAAACAGTGTATATTCACACGACACATTACACACCCCGCTGTATATTTACCCGGCACATTCCACTAAACAGTGTATATTCTCACGACACATTACACACCCCGCTGTATATTCACACGACACATTCCACTAAACAGTGTATATTCACACGACACATTACACACCCCGCTGTATATTTACCCGGCACATTCCACTAAACAGTGTATATTCTCACGACACATTACACACCCCGCTGTATATTCACACGACACATTCCACTAAACAGTGTATATTCACACGACACATTACACACCCCGCTGTATATTCACACGACACATTCCACTAAACAGTGTATATTCACAGGACACATTACGCACCCCGCTGTATATTCACACGACACATTCCACCCAACTGTGTATATTCACCCGACAAATCCCACCCAATTCTGTATATTCATCCGGCACATTCCACACTACCGCGTATATTCATCCGGAACATTCCACAACACTCTGTATATTCACCCGGTACATTCCACAACACTCTGTATATTCACCCGGCACATTCCACCCCACTTTGTATATTCACCCAGTACATTCCACAACACTCTGTATATTCACCCGGCACATTTCACCCCACTCTGTATATTCACCCAGTACATTCCACAACACTCTGTATATTCACCCGGCACATTCCACCCCACTCTGTATATTCACCCGGTACATTCCACAACACTCTGTATATTCACCCAGTACATTCCACACCACTCTGTATATTCACCCGGCACATTCCACCCCACTCTGTATATTCACCCGGTACATTCCACACTAATCTGCATATTCACCCGGTACATTCCACCCCACTCTGTATATTCACCCGGTACATTCCACAACACTCTGTATATTCACCCGGCACATTCCACCCCACTCTGTATATTCACCCGGCATATTCCACACCACTCTGTATATTCACCTGGCACATTCCACCCCACTCTGTATATTCACCCAGTACATTCCACCCCACTCTGTATATTCACCTGGTACATTCCACACCACTCTGTATATTCACCCGGCACATTCCACAACACTCTGTATATTCACCCGGCACATTCCATCCCACTCTGTATATTCACCCGGTACATTCCACAACACTCTGTATATTCACCCGGCACATTCCACCCCACTCTGTATATTCACCCAGTACATTGCACACCACTCTGTATATTCACCCGGCACATTCCACCCCACTCTGTATATTCACCCGGCATATTCCACCCCACTCTGTATATTCACCCGGTACATTCCACACTAATCTGTGTATTCACCTGGTACATTTCACCCCACTCTGTATATTCACCCGGTACATTCCACACCACTCTGTATATTCACCCGGCACATTTCACCCCACTCTGTCTATTCACCCGGTACATTCCACACCACTCTGTATATTCACCCGGCACATTCCACCCAACTGTGTATATGCACACGACACATTACACACCCCACTACATATTCACCCGGCACATTCCACTAAACAGTGTATATTCACATGACACATTACACACACCGCTGTATATTCACCCGGCACATTCCACTAAACAGTGTATATTCACACGACACATTACACATCCCGCTGTATATTCACACGACACATTCCACTAAACAGTGTATATTCACACGACACATTCCACTAAACAGTGTATATTCACACAACACATTACACACCCCGCTGTATATTCACCCGGCACATTCCACTAAACGGTGTATATTCACACAACACATTCCACTAAACAGTGTATATTCACACGACACATTACACATCCCACTACATATTCACCCGGCACATTCCACTAAACAGTGTATATTCTCACGACACATTACACACCCCGCTGTATATTCACCCGGCACATTCCAGTAAACAGTGTATATTCACACAACACATTCCACTAAACAGTGTATATTCACACGACACATTACACACCCCACTACATATTCACCCGGCACATTCCACCCAACTGTGTATATTCACACGACACATTACACATCCCACTACATATTCACCCGGCACATTCCACTAAACAGTGTATATTCACACAACACATTCCACTAAACAGTGTATATTTACCCGGCACATTCCACTAACAGTGTATATTCACACGACACATTCCACTAAACAGTGTATATTCTCACGACACATTACACACCCCGCCGTATATTCACACGACACATTCCACTAAACAGTGTATATTCACAGGACACATTACACACCCCGCTGTATATTCACCCGGCACATTCCACTAAACAGTGTATATTCACACGACACATTACACACCCCGCTGTATATTCACAGGACACATTCCACACCACTCTGTATATTCACCCGGCACATTCCACCCCACTCTGTATATTCACCCGGCACATTCCACAACACTCTGTATATTCACCCGGCACATTCCACCCCACTCTGTATATTCACCCGGTACATTCCACAACACTCTGTATATTCACCCGGTACATTCCACCCCACTCTGTATATTCACCCGGCACATTCCACCCCACTCTGTATATTCATCCGGTACATTCCACACTAATCTGCATATTCACCCGGTACATTCCACCCCACTCTGTATATTCACCCGGCACAATCGACCCCACTCTGTATATTCACCCGGCATAATCCACACCACTCTGTATATTCACCTGGCACATTCCACCCCACTCTGTATATTCACCCGGTACATTCCACCCCACTCTGTATATTCACCTGGTACATTCCACACCACTCTGTATATTCACCCGGCACATTCCACAACACTCTGTATATTCACCCGGCACATTCCACCCCACTCTGTATATTCACCCGGTACATTCCACAACACTCTGTATATTCACCCGGCACATTCCACCCCACTCTGTATATTCACCCGGCACATTCCACCCCACTCTGTATATTCACCCGGTACATTCTACAACACTCTGTATATTCACCCGGTACATTCCACAACACTCTGTATATTCACCCGGCACATTCCACCCCACTCTGTATATTCACCCAGTACATTCCACCCCACTCTGTATATTCACCTGGTACATTCCACACCACTCTGTATATTCACCCAGCACATTCCACAACACTCTGTATATTCACCCGGCACATTCCACTAAACAGTGTATATTCTCACGACACATTACACTAAACCGTGTATATTCACACGACACATTACACACCCCACTACATATTCACCCGGCACATTCCACCCAACTGTGTATATTCACACAACACATTACACACCCCACTACATATTCACCCGGCACATTCCACTAAACAGTGTATATTCACACGACACATTACACACCCCGCTGTATATTCACACGACACATTCCACTAAACAGTGTATATTCACAGGACACATTACACACCCCGCTGTATATTCACACGGCACATTCCACCCAACTGTGTATATTCACACGACACATTACACACGCCGCTGTATATTCACACGACACATTCCACCCAACTGTGTATATTCACCCGACACATCCCACACAATTCTGTATATTCATCCAGCACATTCCACACTACCGCGTATATTCATCCGGAACATTCCACACCACTCTGTATATTCACCCGGTACATTCCACCCCACTCTGTATATTCACCCGGTACATTCCACCCCATTCTGTATATTCACCCGGCACATTCCACCCCACTCTGTATATTCACCCGGCACATTCCACAACACTCTGTATATTCACCCGGTACATTCCACAACACTCTGTATATTCACCCGGCACATTCGACCCCACTCTGTATATTCACCCGGTACATTCCACAACACTCTGTATATTCACCCGGCACATTCCACCCCACTCTGTATATTCACCCGGTACATTCCACCCCACTCTGTATATTCACCCGGCACAATCGACCCCACTCTGTATATTCACCCGGCATAATCCACACCACTCTGTATATTCACCTGGCACATTCCACCCCACTCTGTATATTCACCCGGTACATTCCACCCCACTCTGTATATTCACCTGGTACATTCCACACCACTCTGTATATTCACCCGGCACATTCCACAACACTCTGTATATTCACCCGGCACATTCCACCCCACTCTGTATATTCACCCGGTACATTCCACAACACTCTGTATATTCACCCGGCACATTCCACCCCACTCTGTATATTCACCCGGCACATTCCACCCCACTCTGTATATTCACCCGGTACATTCCACAACACTCTGTATATTCACCCGGTACATTCCACAACACTCTGTATATTCACCCGGCACATTCCACCCCACTCTGTATATTCACCCAGTACATTCCACCCCACTCTGTATATTCACCTGGTACATTCCACACCACTCTGTATATTCACCTGGCACATTCCACCCCACTCTGTATATTCACCCAGTACATTCCACCCCACTCTGTATATTCACCTGGTACATTCCACACCACTCTGTATATTCACCCGGCACATTCCACAACACTCTGTATATTCACCCGGCACATTCCATCCCACTCTGTATATTCACCCGGTACATTCCACAACACTCTGTATATTCACCTGGTACATTCCACAACACTCTGTATATTCACCCGGCACATTCCACCCCACTCTGTATATTCACCCAGTACATTGCACACCACTCTGTATATTCACCCGGCACATTCCACCCCACTCTGTATATTCACCCGGCATATTCCACCCCACTCTGTATATTCACCCGGTACATTCCACACTAATCTGTGTATTCACCTGGTACATTTCACCCCACTCTGTATATTCACCCGGTACATTCCACACCACTCTGTATATTCACCCGGCACATTTCACCCCACTCTGTCTATTCACCCGGTACATTCCACACCACTCTGTATATTCACCCGGCACATTCCACAACACTCTGTATATTCACCCGGCACATTCCACCCCACTCTGTATATTCACCCGGTACATTCCACCCCACTCTGTATATTCACCTGGTACATTCCACACCACTCTGTATATTCACCCGGCACATTCCACCCCACTCTGTATATTCATCCGGTACATTCCACACTAATCTGCATATTCACCCGGTACATTCCACCCCACTCTGTATATTCACCCGGCACAATCGACCCCACTCTGTATATTCACCCGGCACATTCCACCCAACTGTGTATATGCACACGACACATTACACACCCCACTACATATTCACCCGGCACATTCCACAACACTCTGTATATTCACCCGGCACATTCCACTAAACAGTGTATATTCTCACGACACATTACACTAAACCGTGTATATTCACACGACACATTACACACCCCACTACATATTCACCCGGCACATTCCACCCAACTGTGTATATTCACACGACACATTACACACCCCACTACATATTCACCCGGCACATTCCACTAAACAGTGTATATTCACACGACACATTACACACCCCACTACATATTCACCCGGCACATTCCACTAAACAGTGTATATTCTCACGACACATTACACTAAACCGTGTATATTCACACGACACATTACACACCCCACTACATATTCACCCGGCACATTCCACCCAACTGTGTATATTCACACGACACATTACACACCCCACTACATATTCACCCGGCACATTCCACTAAACAGTGTATATTCACACGACACATTACACACCCCGCTGTATATTCACACGACACATTCCACTAAACAGTGTATATTCACAGGACACATTACACACCCCGCTGTATATTCACACGGCACATTCCACCCAACTGTGTATATTCACACGACACATTACACACGCCACTGTATATTCACACGACACATTCCACCCAACTGTGTATATTCACCCGACACATCCCACACAATTCTGTATATTCATCCGGCACATTCCACACTACCGCGTATATTCATCCGGAACATTCCACACCACTCTGTATATTCACCCGGTACATTCCACCCCACTCTGTATATTCACCCGGCACATCCCACCCCATTCTGTATATTCACCCGGTACATTCCACCCCATTCTGTATATTCACCCGGCACATTCCACCCCACTCTGTATATTCACCCGGCACATTCCACAACACTCTGTATATTCACCCGGCACATTCGACCCTACTCTGTATATTCACCCGGTACATTCCACAACACTCTGTATATTCACCCGGTACATTCCACAACACTCTGTATATTCACCCGGCACATTCGACCCCACTCTGTATATTCACCCGGTACATTCCACAACACTCTGTATATTCACCCGGCACATTCCACCCCACTCTGTATATTCACCCGGTACATTCCACAACACTCTGTATATTCACCCGGTACATTCCACAACACTCTGTATATTCACCCGCTACATTCCACAACACTCTGTATATTCACCCGGCACATTCCACCCCACTCTGTATATTCACCTGGTACATTCCACAACACTCTGTATATTCACCAGGCACATTCCACCCCACTCTGTATATTCACCCAGTACATTCCACACCACTCTGTATATTCACCCGGCACATTCCACCCCACTCTGTATATTCACCCGGCACATTCCACCCCACTCTGTATATTCACCCGGCACATTCCACAACACTCTGTATATTCACCCGGCACATTCCACCCCACTCTGTATATTCACCCGGTACATTCCACAACACTCTGTATATTCACCCGGTACATTCCACCCCACTCTGTATATTCACCCGGCACATTCCACCCCACTCTGTATATTCATCCGGTACATTCCACACTAATCTGCATATTCACCCGGTACATTCCACCCCACTCTGTATATTCACCCGGCACATTCCACCCCACTCTGTATATTCACCCGGCACATTCCACAACACTCTGTATATTCACCCGGCACATTCCACCCCACTCTGTATATTCACCCGGTACATTCCACAACACTCTGTATATTCACCCGGTACATTCCACCCCACTCTGTATATTCACCCGGCACATTCCACCCCACTCTGTATATTCATCCGGTACATTCCACACTAATCTGCATATTCACCCGGTACATTCCACCCCACTCTGTATATTCACCCGGCACAATCGACCCCACTCTGTATATTCACCCGGCATAATCCACACCACTCTGTATATTCACCTGGCACATTCCACCCCACTCTGTATATTCACCCGGTACATTCCACCCCACTCTGTATATTCACCTGGTACATTCCACACCACTCTGTATATTCACCAGGCACATTCCACAACACTCTGTATATTCACCCGGCACATTCCACCCCACTCTGTATATTCACCTGGTACATTCCACAACACTCTGTATATTCACCCGGTACATTCCACAACACTCTGTATATTCACCCGGCACATTCCACCCCACTCTGTATATTCACCCGGCATATTCCACAACACTCTGTATATTCACCCGGCACATTCCACAACACTCTGTATATTCACCCGGAACATTCCACCCCACTCTGTATATTCACCCGGAACATTCCACAACACTCTGTATATTCACCCGGTACATTCCACAACACTCTGTATATTCACCCGGCACATTCCACCCCACTCTGTATATTCACCCGGAACATTCCACAACACTCTGTATATTCACCCGGTACATTCCACAACACTCTGTATATTCACCCGGCACATTCCACCCCACTCTGTATATTCACCCGGCATATTCCACAACACTCTGTATATTCACCCGGCACATTCCACCCCACTCTCTATATTCACCCAGTACATTCCACCCCACTCTGTATATTCACCTGGTACATTCCACACCACTCTGTATATTCACCCGGCACATTCCACAACACTCTGTATATTCACCCGGCACATTCCACTAAACAGTGTATATTCTCACGACACATTACACTAAACCGTGTATATTCACACGACACATTACACACCCCACTACATATTCACCCGGCACATTCCACCCAACTGTGTATATTCACACGACACATTACACACCCTACTACATATTCACCCGGCACATTCCACTAAACAGTGTATATTCTCACGACACATTACACACCCCGCTGTATATTCACACGACACATTCCACTACACAGTGTATTTTCACAGGACACATTACACACCCCGCTGTATATTCACACGGCACATTCCACCCAACTGCGTATATTCACACGACACATTACACACGCCGCTGTATATTCACACGACACATTCCACCCAACTGTGTATATTCACCCGACACATCCCACCCAATTCTGTATATTCATCCGGCACATTCCACACTACCGCGTATATTCATCCGGAACATTCCACACCACTCTGTATATTCACCCGGTACATTCCACCCCACTCTGTATATTCACCCGGCACATCCCACCCCATTCTGTATATTCACCCGTTACATTCCACCCCATTCTGTATATTCACCCGGCACATTCCACCCCACTCTGTATATTCACCCGGCACATTCCACCCCACTCTGTATATTCACCCAGTACATTCCACACCACTCTGTATATTCACCCGGCACATTCCACCCCACTCTGTATATTCACCCGGCACATTCGACCCTACTCTGTATATTCACCCGGTACATTCCACCCCACTCAGTATATTCACCCGGCACATTCCACAACACTCTGTATATTCACCCGGCACATTCCACCCCACTCTGTATATTCACCCGGCACATTCCACCCCACTCTGTATATTCATCCGGTACATTCCACACTAATCTGCATATTCACCCGGTACATTCCACCCCACTCTGTATATTCACCCGGCACAATCGACCCCACTCTGTATATTCACCCGGCATAATCCACACCACTCTGTATATTCACCTGGCACATTCCACCCCACTCTGTATATTCACCCGGTACATTCCACCCCACTCTGTATATTCACCTGGTACATTCCACACCACTCTGTATATTCACCTGGCACATTCCACAACACTCTGCATATTCACCCGGCACATTCCACCCCACTCTGTATATTCACCCGCTACATTACACAACACTCTGTATATTCACCCGGCACATTCCACCCCACTCTGTATATTCACCCGGCACATTCCACCCCACTCTGTATATTCACCCGGTACATTCCACAACACTCTGTATATTCACCCGGTACATTCCACAACACTCTGTATATTCACCCGGCACATTCCACCCCACTCTGTATATTCACCCGGCATATTCCACAACACTCTGTATATTCACCTGGCACATTCCACAACACTCTGTATATTCAGCCGGCACATTCCACCCCACTCTGTATATTCACCCGGTACATTCCACAACACTCTGTATATTCACCCGGTACATTCCACAACACTCTGTATATTCACCCGGCACATTCCACCCCACTCTGTATATTCACCCGGCATATTCCACAACACTCTGTATATTCACCCGGCACATTCCACCCCACTCTGTATATTCACCCAGTACATTCCACCCCACTCTGTATATTCACCTGGTACATTCCACACCACTCTGTATATTCACCCGGCACATTCCACAACACTCTGTATATTCACCCGGCACATTCCACTAAACAGTGTATTTTCTCACGACACATTACACTAAACTGTGTATATTCACACGACACATTACACACCCCACTACATATTCACCCGGCACATTCCACCCAACTGTGTATATTCACACGACACATTACACACCCCACTACATATTCACCCGGCACATTCCACTAAACAGTGTATATTCACACGACACATTACACACCCCGCTGTATATTCACACGACACATTCCACTAAACAGTGTATATTCACAGGACACATTACACACCCCGCTGTATATTCACACGACACATTCCACTAAACAGTGTATATTCACACGACACATTACACACCCCGCTGTATATTCACACGGCACATTCCACCCAACTGTGTATATTCACACGACACATTACACACGCCGCTGTATATTCACACGACACATTCCACCCAACTGTGTATATTCACCCGACACATCCCACACAATTCTGTATATTCATCCGGCACATTCCACACTACCGCATATATTCATCCGGAACATTCCACACCACTCTGTATATTCACCCGGTACATTCCATCCCACTCTGTATATTCACCCGGTACATTCCACCCCACTCTGTATATTCACCTGGTACATTCCACACCACTCTGTATATTCACCAGGCACATTCCACAACACTCTGTATATTCACCCGGCACATTCCACAACACTCTGTATATTCACCCGGCACATTCCACCCCACTCTGTATATTCACCCGGCACATTCCACCCCACTCTGTATATTCATCCGGTACATTCCACACTAATCTGCATATTCACCCGGTACATTCCACCCCACTCTGTATATTCACCCGGCACAATCGACCCCACTCTGTATATTCACCCGGCATAATCCACACCACTCTGTATATTCACCTGGCACATTGCACCCCACTCTGTATATTCACCCGGTACATTCCACCCCACTCTGTATATTCACCTGGTACATTCCACACCACTCTGTATATTCACCTGGCACATTCCACAACACTCTGTATATTCACCCGGTACATTCCACCCCACTCTGTATATTCACCCGCTACATTACACAACACTCTGTATATTCACCCGGCACATTCCACCCCACTCTGTATATTCACCCGGCACATTCCACCCCACTCTGTATATTCACCCGGTACATTCCACAACACTCTGTATATTCACCCGGTACATTCCACAACACTCTGTATATTCACCCGGCACATTCCACCCCACTCTGTATATTCACCCGGCATATTCCACAACACTCTGTATATTCACCTGGCACATTCCACAACACTCTGTATATTCAGCCGGCACATTCCACCCCACTCTGTATATTCACCCGGTACATTCCACAACACTCTGTATATTCACCCGGTACATTCCACAACACTCTGTATATTCACCCGGCACATTCCACCCCACTCTGTATATTCACCCGGCATATTCCACAACACTCTGTATATTCACCCGGCACATTCCACCCCACTCTGTATATTCACCCAGTACATTCCACCCCACTCTGTATATTCACCTGGTACATTCCACACCACTCTGTATATTCACCCGGCACATTCCACAACACTCTGTATATTCACCCGGCACATTCCACTAAACAGTGTATTTTCTCACGACACATTACACTAAACTGTGTATATTCACACGACACATTACACACCCCACTACATATTCACCCGGCACATTCCACCCAACTGTGTATATTCACACGACACATTACACACCCCACTACATATTCACCCGGCACATTCCACTAAACAGTGTATATTCACACGACACATTACACACCCCGCTGTATATTCACACGACACATTCCACTAAACAGTGTATATTCACAGGACACATTACACACCCCGCTGTATATTCACACGGCACATTCCACCCAACTGTGTATATTCACACGACACATTACACACGCCGCTGTATATTCACACGACACATTCCACCCAACTGTGTATATTCACCCGACACATCCCACACAATTCTGTATATTCATCCGGCACATTCCACACTACCGCGTATATTCATCCGGAACATTCCACACCACTCTGTATATTCACCCGGTACATTCCATCCCACTCTGTATATTCACCCGGTACATTCCACCCCACTCTGTATATTCACCTGGTACATTCCACACCACTCTGTATATTCACCAGGCACATTCCACAACACTCTGTATATTCACCCGGCACATTCCACCCCACTCTGTATATTCACCCGGTACATTCCACAACACTCTGTATATTCACCCGGTACATTCCACAACACTCTGTATATTCACCCGGCACATTCCACCCCACTCTGTATATTCACCCGGCATATTCCACAACACTCTGTATATTCACCCGGCACATTCCACAACACTCTGTATATTCACCCGGAACATTCCACCCCACTCTGTATATTCACCCGGAACATTCCACAACACTCTGTATATTCACCCGGTACATTCCACAACACTCTGTATATTCACCCGGCACATTCCACCCCACTCTGTATATTCACCCGGCATATTCCACAACACTCTGTATATTCACCCAGTACATTCCACCCCACTCTGTATATTCACCTGGTACATTCCACACCACTCTGTATATTCACCCGGCACATTCCACAACACTCTGTATATTCACCCGGCACATTCCGCTAAACAGTGTATATTCTCACGACACATTACACTAAACCGTGTATATTCACACGACACATTACACACCCCACTACATATTCACCCGGCACATTCCACCCAACTGTGTATATTCACACGACACATTACACACCCTACTACATATTCACCCGGCACATTCCACCCAACTGTGTATATTCACACGACACATTACACACCCTACTACATATTCACCCGGCACATTCCACCCAACTGTGTATATTCACACGACACATTACACACCCCGCTGTATATTTACCCGGCACATTCCACTAAACAGTGTATATTCTCACGACACATTACACACCCCGCTGTATATTCACACGACACATTCCACTAAACAGTGTATTTTCACAGGACACATTACACACCCCGCTGTATATTCACACGGCACATTCCACCCAACTGTGTATATTCACACGACACATTACACACGCCGCTGTATATTCACACGACACATTCCACCCAACTGTGTATATTCACCCGACACATCCCACCCAATTCTGTATATTCATCCGGCACATTCCACACTACCGCGTATATTCATCCGGAACATTCCACCCCACTCTGTATATTCACCCGGCACATCCCACCCCATTCTGTATATTCACCCGTTACATCCCACCCCATTCTGTATATTCACCCGGTACATTCCACAACACTCTGTATATTCACCCGGCACATTCCACCCCACTCTGTATATTCACCCGGTACATTACACAACACTCTGTATATTCACCCGGCACATTCCACCCCACTCTGTATATTCACCCAGTACATTCCACACCACTCTGTATATTCACCCGGCACATTCGACCCTACTCTGTATATTCACACGGTACATTCCACAACACTCTGTATATTCACCCGGTACATTCCACAACACTCTGTATATTCACCCGGCACATTCGACCCCACTCTGTATATTCACCCGGTACATTCCACAACACTCTGTATATTCACCCGGCACATTCCACCCCACTCTGTATATTCACCCGGTACATTCCACAACACTCTGTATATTCACCCGGCACATTCCACCCCACTCTGTATATTCACCCGGCACATTCCACAACACTCTGTATATTCACCCGGCACATTCCACCCCACTCTGTATATTCACCCGGCACATTCCACAACACTCTGTATATTCACCCGGCACATTCCACCCCACTCTGTATATTCTCCCGGTACATTCCACAACACTCTGTATATTCACCCGGTACATTCCACAACACTCTGTATATTCACCCGGCACATTCCACCCCACTCTGTATATTCACCCAGTACATTCCACACCACTCTGTATATTCACCCGGCACATTCCACCCCACTCTGTATATTCACCCGGTACATTCCACACCACTCTGTATATTCACCCGGCACATTCCACCCCACTCTGTATATTCACCCGGCATATTCCACACCACTCTGTATATTCACCCGGCACATTCCACAACGCTCTGTATATTCACCTGGCACATTCCACCGCACTCTGTATATTCACCCAGTACATTCCACCCCACTCTGTATATTCACCTGGTACATTCCACCCCACTCTGTATATTCACCTGGTACATTCCACACCACTCTGTATATTCACCCGGCACATTCCACCCCACTCTGTATATTCACCCGGCATATTCCACAACACTCTGTATATTCACCTGGCACATTCCACAACACTCTGTATATTCACCCGGCACATTCCACCCCACTCTGTATATTCACCCGGTACATTCCACAACACTCTGTATATTCACCCGGTACATTCCACAACACTCTGTATATTCACCCGGCACATTCCACCCCACTCTGTTTATTCACCCGGCATATTCCACAACACTCTGTATATTCACCCGGCACATTCCACCCCACTCTGTATATTCACCCAGTACATTCCACCCCACTCTGTATATTCACCTGGTACATTCCACACCACTCTGTATATTCACCCGGCACATTCCACTAAACAGTGTATATTCTCACGACACATTACACTAAACTGTGTATATTCACACGACACATTACACACCCCACTACATATTCACCCGGCACATTCCACCCAACTGTGTATATTCACACGACACATTACACACCCCACTACATATTCACCCGGCACATTCCACTAAACAGTGTATATTCACACGACACATTACACACCCCGCTGTATATTCACACGACACATTCCACTAAACAGTGTATATTCACAGGACACATTACACACCCCGCTGTATATTCACACGGCACATTCCTCCCAACTGTGTATATTCACACGACACATTACACACGCCGCTGTATATTCACACGACACATTCCACCCAACTGTGTATATTCACCCGACACATCCCACACAATTCTGTATATTCATCCGGCACATTCCACACTACCGCGTATATTCATCCGGAACATTCCACACCACTCTGTATATTCACCCGGTACATTCCATCCCAGTCTGTATATTCACCCGGCACATCCCACCCCATTCTGTATATTCACCCGGTACATTCCACCCCATTCTGTATATTCACCCGGCACATTCCACCCCACTCTGTATATTCACCCGGCACATTCCACAACACTCTGTATATTCACCCGGCACATTCGACCCTACTCTGTATATTCACCCGGTACATTCCACAACACTCTGTATATTCACCCGGTACATTCCACAACACTCTGTATATTCACCCGGCACATTCGACCCCACTCTGTATATTCACCCGGTACATTCCACAACACTCTGTATATTCACCCGGCACATTCCACCCCACTCTGTATATTCACCCGGAACATTCCACAACACTCTGTATATTCACCCGGTACATTCCACAACACTCTGTATATTCACCCGGCACATTCCACCCCACTCTGTATATTCACCCGGCATATTCCACAACACTCTGTATATTCACCTGGCACATTCCACAACACTCTGTATATTCACCCGGTACATTCCACACCACTCTGTATATTCACCCGGCACATTCCACAACACTCTGTATATTCACCCGGCACATTCCGCTAAACAGTGTATATTCTCACGACACATTACACTAAACCGTGTATATTCACACGACACATTACACACCCCACTACATATTCACCCGGCACATTCCACCCAACAGTGTATATTCACACGACACATTACACACCCTACTACATATTCACCCGGCACATTCCACTAAACAGTGTATATTCACACGACACATTACACACCCCGCTGTATATTTACCCGGCACATTCCACTAAACAGTGTATATTCTCACGACACATTACACACCCCGCTGTATATTCACACGACACATTCCACTAAACAGTGTATTTTCACAGGACACATTACACACCCCGCTGTATATTCACACAGCACATTCCACCCAACTGTGTATATTCACACGACACATTACACACGCCGCTGTATATTCACACGACACATTCCACCCAACTGTGTATATTCACCCGACACATCCCACCCAATTCTGTATATTCATCCGGCACATTCCACACTACCGCGTATATTCATCCGGAACATTCCACCCCACTCTGTATATTCACCCGGCACATCCCACCCCATTCTGTATATTCACCCGTTACATCCCACCCCATTCTGTATATTCACCCGGTACATTCCACAACACTCTGTATATTCACCCGGCACATTCCACCCCACTCTGTATATTCACCCGGTACATTCCACAACACTCTGTATATTCACCCGGCACATTCCACCCCACTCTGTATATTCACCCAGTACATTCCACACCACTCTGTATATTCACCCGGCACATTCGACCCTACTCTGTATATTCACCCGGTACATTCCACAACACTCTGTATATTCACCCGGTACATTCCACAACACTCTGTATATTCACCCGGCACATTCGACCCCACTCTGTATATTCACCCGGTACATTCCACAACACTCTGTATATTCACCCGGCACATTCCACCCCACTCTGTATATTCACCCGGTACATTCCACAACACTCTGTATATTCACCCGGCACATTCCACCCCACTCTGTATATTCACCCGGCACATTCCACAACACTCTGTATATTCACCCGGCACATTCCACCCCACTCTGTATATTCTCCCGGTACATTCCACAACACTCTGTATATTCACCCGGTACATTCCACAACACTCTGTATATTCACCCGGCACATTCCACCCCACTCTGTATATTCACCCAGTACATTCCACACCACTCTGTATATTCACCCGGCACATTCCACCCCACTCTGTATATTCACCCGGTACATTCCACACCACTCTGTATATTCACCCGGCACATTCCACCCCACTCTGTATATTCACCCGGCATATTCCACACCGCTCTGTATATTCACCCGGCACATTCCACAACGCTCTGTATATTCACCTGGCACATTCCACCGCACTCTGTATATTCACCCAGTACATTCCACCCCACTCTGTATATTCACCTGGTACATTCCACCCCACTCTGTATATTCACCTGGTACATTCCACACCACTCTGTATATTCACCCGGCACATTCCACCCCACTCTGTATATTCACCCGGTACATTCCACAACACTCTGTATATACACCCGGCACATTCCACCCCACTCTGTATATTCACCCGGTACATTCCACACCACTCTGTATATTCACCCGGCACATTCCACCCCATTCTGTATATTCACCCGGTGCATTCCACAACACTCTGTATATTCACCCGGCACATTCCACCCCACTCTGTATATTCACCCAGTACATTCCACACCACTCTGTATATTCACCCGGCACATTCCACCCCACTCTGTATATTCACCCGGCACATTCCACCCCACTCTGTATATTCACCCGGCACATTCCACCCCACTCTGTATATTCACCCGGTACATTCCACCCCACTCTGTATATTCACCTGGTACATTCCACACCACTCTGTATATTCACCCGGCACATTCCACAACACTCTGTATATTCACCCGGCACATTCCACCCCACTCTGTATATTCACCCGGTACATTCCACAACACTCTGTATATTCACCCGGCACATTCCACCCCACTCTGTATATTCACCCGGCACATTCCACCCCACTCTGTATATTCACCCGGTACATTCCACAACACTCTGTATATTCACCCGGTACATTCCACAACACTCTGTATATTCACCCGGCACATTCCACCCCACTCTGTATATTCACCCGGCATATTCCACAACACTCTGTATATTCACCTGGCACATTCCACAACACTCTGTATATTCACCCGGCACATTCCACCCCACTCTGTATATTCACCCGGTACATTCCACAACACTCTGTATATTCACCCGGTACATTCCACAACACTCTGTATATTCACCCGGCACATTCCACCCCACTCTGTTTATTCACCCGGCATATTCCACAACACTCTGTATATTCACCCGGCACATTCCACCCCACTCTGTATATTCACCCAGTACATTCCACCCCACTCTGTATATTCACCTGGTACATTCCACACCACTCTGTATATTCACCCGGCACATTCCACAACACTCTGTATATTCACCCGGCACATTCCACTAAACAGTGTATATTCTCACGACACATTACACTAAACTGTGTATATTCACACGACACATTACACACCCCACTACATATTCACCCGGCACATTCCACTAAACAGTGTATATTCACACAACACATTCCACTAAACAGTGTATATTTACCCGGCACATTCCACTAACATTGTATATTCACACGACACATTCCACTAAACAGTGTATATTCTCACGACACATTACACACCCCGCCGTATATTCACACGACACATTCCACTAAACAGTGTATATTCACAGGACACATTACACACCCCGCTGTATATTCACCCGGCACATTCCACTAAACAGTGTATATTCACACGACACATTACACACCCCGCTGTATATTCACAGGACACATTCCACACCACTCTGTATATTCACCCGGCACATTCCACCCCACTCTGTATATTCACCCGGCACATTCCACAACACTCTGTATATTCACCCGGCACATTCCACCCCACTCTGTATATTCACCCGGTACATTCCACAACACTCTGTATATTCACCCGGTACATTCCACCCCACTCTGTATATTCACCCGGCACATTCCACCCCACTCTGTATATTCATCCGGTACATTCCACACTAATCTGCATATTCACCCGGTACATTCCACCCCACTCTGTATATTCACCCGGCACAATCGACCCCACTCTGTATATTCACCCGGCATAATCCACACCACTCTGTATATTCACCTGGCACATTCCACCCCACTCTGTATATTCACCCGGTACATTCCACCCCACTCTGTATATTCACCTGGTACATTCCGCACCACTCTGTATATTCACCCGGCACATTCCACAACACTCTGTATATTCACCCGGCACATTCCACCCCACTCTGTATATTCACCCGGTACATTCCACAACACTCTGTATATTCACCCGGCACATTCCACCCCACTCTGTATATTCACCCGGCACATTCCACCCCACTCTGTATATTCACCCGGTACATTCCACAACACTCTGTATATTCACCCGGTACATTCCACAACACTCTGTATATTCACCCGGCACATTCCACCCCACTCTGTATATTCACCCGGCATATTCCACAACACTCTGTATATTCACCTGGCACATTCCACAACACTCTGTATATTCACCCGGCACATTCCACCCCACTCTGTATATTCACCCGGTACATTCCACAACACTCTGTATATTCACCCGGTACATTCCACAACACTCTGTATATTCACCCGGCACATTCCACCCCACTCTGTTTATTCACCCGGCATATTCCACAACACTCTGTATATTCACCCGGCACATTCCACCCCACTCTGTATATTCACCCAGTACATTCCACCCCACTCTGTATATTCACCTGGTACATTCCACACCACTCTGTATATTCACCCGGCACATTCCACAACACTCTGTATATTCACCCGGCACATTCCACTAAACAGTGTATATTCTCATGACACATTACACTAAACTGTGTATATTCACACGACACATTACACACCCCACTACATATTCACCCGGCACATTCCACCCAACTGTGTATATTCACACGACACATTACACACCCCACTACATATTCACCCGGCACATTCCACTAAACAGTGTATATTCACACGACACATTACACACCCCGCTGTATATTCACACGACACATTCCACTAAACAGTGTATATTCACAGGACACATTACACACCCCGCTGTATATTCACACGGCACATTCCACCCAACTGTGTATATTCACACGACACATTACACACGCCGCTGTATATTCACACGACACATTCCACCCAACTGTGTATATTCACCCGACACATCCCACACAATTCTGTATATTCATCCGGCACATTCCACACTACCGCGTATATTCATCCGGAACATTCCACACCACTCTGTATATTCACCCGGTACATTCCACCCCACTCTGTATATTCACCCGGCACATTCCACCCCACTCTGTATATTCACCCGGTACATTCCACCCCACTCTGTATATTCACCTGGTACATTCCACACCACTCTGTATATTCACCCGGCACATTCCACAACACTCTGTATATTCACCCGGCACATTCCACCCCACTCTGTATATTCACCCGGTACATTCCACAACACTCTGTATATTCACCCGGCACATTCCACCCCACTCTGTATATTCACCCGGCACATTCCACCCCACTCTGTATATTCACCCGGTACATTCCACAACACTCTGTATATTCACCCGGTACATTCCACAACACTCTGTATATTCACCCGGCACATTCCACCCCACTCTGTATATTCACCCGGCATATTCCACAACACTCTGTATATTCACCTGGCACATTCCACAACACTCTGTATATTCACCCGGCACATTCCACCCCACTCTGTATATTCACCCGGTACATTCCACAACACTCTGTATATTCACCCGGTACATTCCACAACACTCTGTATATTCACCCGGCACATTCCACCCCACTCTGTTTATTCACCCGGCATATTCCACAACACTCTGTATATTCACCCGGCACATTCCACCCCACTCTGTATATTCACCCAGTACATTCCACCCCACTCTGTATATTCACCTGGTACATTCCACACCACTCTGTATATTCACCCGGCACATTCCACAACACTCTGTATATTCACCCGGCACATTCCACTAAACAGTGTATATTCTCACGACACATTACACTAAACTGTGTATATTCACACGACACATTACACACCCCACTACATATTCACCCGGCACATTCCACTAAACAGTGTATATTCACACAACACATTCCACTAAACAGTGTATATTTACCCGGCACATTCCACTAACATTGTATATTCACACGACACATTCCACTAAACAGTGTATATTCTCACGACACATTACACACCCCGCCGTATATTCACACGACACATTCCACTAAACAGTGTATATTCACAGGACACATTACACACCCCGCTGTATATTCACCCGGCACATTCCACTAAACAGTGTATATTCACACGACACATTACACACCCCGCTGTATATTCACAGGACACATTCCACACCACTCTGTATATTCACCCGGCACATTCCACCCCACTCTGTATATTCACCCGGCACATTCCACAACACTCTGTATATTCACCCGGCACATTCCACCCCACTCTGTATATTCACCCGGTACATTCCACAACACTCTGTATATTCACCCGGTACATTCCACCCCACTCTGTATATTCACCCGGCACATTCCACCCCACTCTGTATATTCATCCGGTACATTCCACACTAATCTGCATATTCACCCGGTACATTCCACCCCACTCTGTATATTCACCCGGCACAATCGACCCCACTCTGTATATTCACCCGGCATAATCCACACCACTCTGTATATTCACCTGGCACATTCCACCCCACTCTGTATATTCACCCGGTACATTCCACCCCACTCTGTATATTCACCTGGTACATTCCGCACCACTCTGTATATTCACCCGGCACATTCCACAACACTCTGTATATTCACCCGGCACATTCCACCCCACTCTGTATATTCACCCGGTACATTCCACAACACTCTGTATATTCACCCGGCACATTCCACCCCACTCTGTATATTCACCCGGCACATTCCACCCCACTCTGTATATTCACCCGGTACATTCCACAACACTCTGTATATTCACCCGGTACATTCCACAACACTCTGTATATTCACCCGGCACATTCACCCCACTCTGTATATTCACCCGGCATATTCCACAACACTCTGTATATTCACCTGGCACATTCCACAACACTCTGTATATTCACCCGGCACATTCCACCCAACTCTGTATATTCACCCGGTACATTCCACAACACTCTGTATATTCACCCGGTACATTCCACAACACTCTGTATATTCACCCGGCACATTCCACCCCACTCTGTTTATTCACCCGGCATATTCCACAACACTCTGTATATTCACCCGGCACATTCCACCCCACTCTGTATATTCACCCAGTACATTCCACCCCACTCTGTATATTCACCTGGTACATTCCACACCACTCTGTATATTCACCCGGCACATTCCACAACACTCTGTATATTCACCCGGCACATTCCACTAAACAGTGTATATTCTCACGACACATTACACTAAACTGTGTATATTCACACGACACATTACACACCCCACTACATATTCACCCGGCACATTCCACCCAACTGTGTATATTCACACGACACATTACACACCCCACTACATATTCACCCGGCACATTCCACTAAACAGTGTATATTCACACGACACATTACACACCCCGCTGTATATTCACACGACACATTCCACTAAACAGTGTATATTCACAGGACACATTACACACCCCGCTGTATATTCACACGGCACATTCCACCCAACTGTGTATATTCACACGACACATTACACACGCCGCTGTATATTCACACGACACATTCCACCCAACTGTGTATATTCACCCGACACATCCCACACAATTCTGTATATTCATCCGGCACATTCCACACTACCGCGTATATTCATTCGGAACATTCCACACCACTCTGTATATTCACCCGGTACATTCCATCCCACTCTGTATATTCACCCGGCACATCCCACCCCATTCTGTATATTCACCCGGTACATTCCACCCCATTCTGTATATTCACCCGGCACATTCCACCCCACTCTGTATATTCACCCGGCACATTCCACAACACTCTGTATATTCACCCGGCACATTCGACCCTACTCTGTATATTCACCCGGTACATTCCACAACACTCTGTATATTCACCCGGTACATTCCACAACACTCTGTATATTCACCCGGCACATTCGACCCCACTCTGTATATTCACCCGGTACATTCCACAACACTCTGTATATTCACCCGGCACATTCCACCCCACTCTGTATATTCACCCGGTACATTCCACAACACTCTGTATATTCACCCGGTACATTCCACAACACTCTGTATATTCACCCGCTACATTCCACAACACTCTGTATATTCACCCGGCACATTCCACCCCACTCTGTATATTCACCTGGTACATTCCACAACACTCTGTATATTCACCAGGCACATTCCACCCCACTCTGTATATTCACCCAGTACATTCCACACCACTCTGTATATTCACCCGGCACATTCCACCCCACTCTGTATATTCACCCGGCACATTCCACCCCACTCTGTATATTCACCCGGCACATTCCACAACACTCTGTATATTCACCCGGCACATTCCACCCCACTCTGTATATTCACCCGGTACATTCCACAACACTCTGTATATTCACCCGGTACATTCCACCCCACTCTGTATATTCACCCGGCACATTCCACCCCACTCTGTATATTCATCCGGTACATTCCACACTAATCTGCATATTCACCCGGTACATTCCACCCCACTCTGTATATTCACCCGGCACAATCGACCCCACTCTGTATATTCACCCGGCATAATCCACACCACTCTGTATATTCACCTGGCACATTCCACCCCACTCTGTATATTCACCCGGTACATTCCACCCCACTCTGTATATTCACCTGGTACATTCCACACCACTCTGTATATTCACCAGGCACATTCCACAACACTCTGTATATTCACCCGGCACATTCCACCCCACTCTGTATATTCACCCGGTACATTCCACAACACTCTGTATATTCACCCGGTACATTCCACAACACTCTGTATATTCACCCGGCACATTCCACCCCACTCTGTATATTCACCCGGCATATTCCACAACACTCTGTATATTCACCCGGCACATTCCACAACACTCTGTATATTCACCCGGAACATTCCACCCCACTCTGTATATTCACCCGGTACATTCCACAACACTCTGTATATTCACCCGGTACATTCCACAACACTCTGTATATTCACCCGGCACATTCCACCCCACTCTGTATATTCACCCGGCATATTCCACAACACTCTGTATATTCACCCGGCACATTCCACCCCACTCTGTATATTCACCCAGTACATTCCACCCCACTCTGTATATTCACCTGGTACATTCCACACCACTCTGTATATTCACCCGGCACATTCCACAACACTCTGTATATTCACCCGGCACATTCCACTAAACAGTGTATATTCTCACGACACATTACACTAAACCGTGTATATTCACACGACACATTACACACCCCACTACATATTCACCCGGCTCATTCCACCCAACTGTGTATATTCACACGACACATTACACACCCTACTACATATTCACCCGGCACATTCCACTAAACAGTGTATATTCACACGACACATTACACACCCCGCTGTATATTTACCCGGCACATTCCACTAAACAGTGTATATTCTCACGACACATTACACACCCCGCTGTATATTCACACGACACATTCCACTAAACAGTGTATTTTCACAGGACACATTACACACCCCGCTGTATATTCACACGGCACATTCCACCCAACTGTGTATATTCACACGACACATTACACACGCCGCTGTATATTCACACGACACATTCAACCCAACTGTGTATATTCACCCGACACATCCCACCCAATTCTGTATATTCATCCGGCACATTCCACACTACCGCGTATATTCATCCGGAACATTCCACACCACTCTGTATATTCACCCGGTACATTCCACCCCACTCTGTATATTCACCCGGCACATCCCACCCCATTCTGTATATTCACCCGTTACATTCCACCCCATTCTGTATATTCACCCGGCACATTCCACCCCACTCTGTATATTCACCCAGTACATTCCACACCACTCTGTATATTCACCCGGCACATTCCACCCCACTCTGTATATTCACCCGGCACATTCGACCCTACTCTGTATATTCACCCGGTACATTCCACAACACTCTGTATATTCACCCGGTACATTCCACAACACTCTGTATATTCACCCGGCACATTCGACCCCACTCTGTATATTCACCCGGTACATTCCACAACACTCTGTATATTCACCCGGCACATTCCACCCCACTCTGTATATTCACCCGGTACATTCCACAACACTCTGTATATTCACCCGGCACATTCCACCCCACTCTGTATATTCACCCAGTACATTCCACACCACTCTGTATATTCACCCGGCACATTCGACCCTACTCTGTATATTCACCCGGTACATTCCACAACACTCTGTATATTCACCCGGTACATTCCACAACACTCTGTATATTCACCCGGCACATTCGACCCCACTCTGTATATTCACCCGGTACATTCCACAACACTCTGTATATTCACCCGGCACCTTCCACCCCACTCTGTATATTCACCCGGTACATTCCACAACACTCTGTATATTCACCCGGCACATTCCACCCCACTCTGTATATTCACCCGGCACATTCCACAACACTCTGTATATTCACCCGGCACATTGCACCCCACTCTGTATATTCACCCGGTACATTCCACAACACTCTGTATATTCACCCAGTACATTCCACACCACTCTGTATATTCACCCGGTACATTCCACACCACTCTGTATATTCACCCGGCACATTCCACCCCACTCTGTATATTCACCCGGCATATTCCACACCACTCTGTATATTCACCTGGCACATTCCACCGCACTCTGTATATTCACCCAGTACATTCCACCCCACTCTGTATATTCACCTGGTACATTCCACCCCACTCTGTATATTCACCTGGTACATTCCACACCACTCTGTATATTCACCCGGCACATTCCACCCCACTCTGTATATTCACCCGGTACATTCCACAACACTCTGTATATTCACCCGGCACATTCCACCCCACTCTGTATATTCACCCGGTACATTCCACAACACTCTGTATATTCACCCGGTACATTGCACAACACTCTGTATATTCACCCGGCACATTCCACCCCACTCTGTATATTCACCCGGCATATTCCACAACACTCTGTATATTCACCCGGCACATTCCACAACACTCTGTATATTCACCCGGAACATTCCACCCCACTCTGTATATTCACCCGGTACATTCCACAACACTCTGTATATTCACCCGGTACATTCCACAACACTCTGTATATTCACCCGGCACATTCCACCCCACTCTGTATATTCACCCGGCATATTCCACAACACTCTGTATATTCACCCGGCACATTCCACCCCACTCTGTATATTCACCCAGTACATTCCACCCCACTCTGTATATTCACCGGTACATTCCACACCACTCTGTATATTCACCCGGCACATTCCACAACACTCTGTATATTCACCCGGCACATTCCACTAAACAGTGTATATTCTCACGACACATTACACTAAACCGTGTATATTCACACGACACATTACACACCCCACTACATATTCACCCGGCACATTCCACCCAACTGTGTATATTCACACGACACATTACACACCCTACTACATATTCACCCGGCACATTCCACTAAACTGTGTATATTCACACGACACATTACACACCCTACTACATATTCACCCGGCACATTCCACAAAACAGTGTATATTCACACGACACATTTCACACCCCGCTGTATATTTACCCGGCACATTCCACTAAACAGTGTATATTCTCACGACACATTACACACCCCGCTGTATATTCACACGACACATTCCACTAAACAGTGTATTTTCACAGGACACATTACACACCCCGCTGTATATTCACACGACACATTCCACTAAACTGTGTATATTCACACGACACATTACACACCCCGCTGTATATTCACACGGCACATTCCTCTCAACTGTGTATATTCACACGACACATTACACACCCCGCTGTATATTCACACGGCACATTCCACCCAACTGTGTATATTCACACGACACATTACACACGCCGCTGTATATTCACACGACACATTCCACCCAACTGTGTATATTCACCCGACACATCCCACCCAATTCTGTATATTCATCCGGCACATTCCACACTACCGCGTATATTCATCCGGAACATTCCACACCACTCTGTATATTCACCCGGTACATTCCACCCCACTCTGTATATTCACCCGGCACATCCCACCCCATTCTGTATATTCACCCGTTACATTCCACCCCATTCTGTATATTCACCCGGCACATTCCACCCCACTCTGTATATTCACCCGGCACATTCCACCCCACTCTGTATATTCACCCAGTACATTCCACACCACTCTGTATATTCACCCGGCACATTCCACCCCACTCTGTATATTCACCCGGCACATTCGACCCTACTCTGTATATTCACCCGGTACATTCCACAACACTCTGTATATTCACCCGGTACATTCCACAACACTCTGTATATTCACCCGGCACATTCGACCCCACTCTGTATATTCACCCGGTACATTCCACAACACTCTGTATATTCACCCGGTACATTCCACAACACTCTGTATATTCACCCGGCACATTCGACCCCACTCTGTATATTCACCCGGCACATTCCACCCCACTCTGT
Organism: Hemitrygon akajei; assembly: GCF_048418815.1. Classification (NCBI taxonomy): domain Eukaryota; kingdom Metazoa; phylum Chordata; class Chondrichthyes; order Myliobatiformes; family Dasyatidae; genus Hemitrygon; species Hemitrygon akajei. Next base: position 113,018,092 of record NC_133129.1, on the reverse strand, counting down.
ATATTCACCCAGTACATTCCACACCACTCTGTATATTCACCCGGCACATTCGACCCTACTCTGTATATTCACCCGGTACATTCCACAACACTCTGTATATTCACCCGGCACATTCGACCCCACTCTGTATATTCACCCGGTACATTCCACAACACTCTGTATATTCACCCGGCACATTCCACCGCACTCTGTATATTCACCCGGCACATTCCACCCCACTCTGTATATTCACCCGGCACATTCCACAACACTCTGTATATTCACCCGGCACATTCCACCCCACTCTGTATATTCACCCGGTACATTCCACAACACTCTGTATATTCACCCGGTACATTCCACAACACTCTGTATATTCACCCGGCACATTCCACCCCACTCTGTATATTCACCCAGTACATTCCACACCACTCTGTATATTCACCCGGCACATTCCACCCCACTCTGTATATTCACCCGGTACATTCCACACCACTCTGTATATTCACCCGGCATATTCCACACCACTCTGTATATTCACCCGGCACATTCCACCGCACTCTGTATATTCACCCAGTACATTCCACCCCACTCTGTATATTCACCTGGTACATTCCACCCCACTCTGTATATTCACCTGGTACATTCCACACCACTCTGTATATTCACCCGGCACATTCCACCCCACTCTGTATATTCACCCGGCATATTCCACAACACTCTGTATATTCACCCAGCACATTCCACCCCACTCTGTATATTCACCCGGTACATTCCACACCACTCTGTATATTCACCCGGCACATTCCACCCCACTCTGTATATTCACCTGGTACATTCCACACCACTCTGTATATTCACCCGGCACATTCCACCCCACTCTGTATATTCACCCGGTACATTCCACACCACTCTGTATATTCACCCGGCACATTCCACCCCACTCTGTATATTCACCCGGTACATTCCACAACACTCTGTATATTCACCCGGCACATTCCACCCCACTCTGTATATTCACCCAGTACATTCCACACCACTCTGTATATTCACCCGGCACATTCCACCCCACTCTGTATATTCACCCGGCACATTCCACCCCACTCTGTATATTCACCCGGCACATTCCACAACACTCTGTATATTCACCCGGCACATTCCACCCCACTCTGTCTATTCACCCGGTACATTCCACACCACTCTGTATATTCACCCGGCACATTCCACCCAACTGTGTATATGCACACGACACATTACACACCCCACTACATATTCACCCGGCACATTCCACTAAACAGTGTATATTCCCACGACACATTACACACCCCGCTGTATATTCACCCGGCACATTCCAGTAAACAGTGTATATTCACACAACACATTCCACTAAACAGTGTATATTCACACGACACATTACACAACCCACTACATATTCACCCGGCACATTCCACCCAACTGTGTATATTCACACGACACATTACACATCCCACTACATATTCACCCGGCACATTCCACTAAACAGTGTATATTCACACAACACATTCCACTAAACAGTGTATATTTACCCGGCACATTCCACTAACATTGTATATTCACACGACACATTCCACTAAACAGTGTATATTCTCACGACACATTACACACCCCGCCGTATATTCACACGACACATTCCACTAAACAGTGTATATTCACAGGACACATTACACACCCCGCTGTATATTCACCCGGCACATTCCACTAAACAGTGTATATTCACACGACACATTACACACCCCGCTGTATATTCACAGGACACATTCCACACCACTCTGTATATTCACCCGGCACTTTCCACCCCACTCTGTATATTCACCCGGCACATTCCACAACACTCTGTATATTCACCCGGCACATTCCACCCCACTCTGTATATTCACCCGGTACATTCCACAAGACTCTGTATATTCACCCGGTACATTCCACCCCACTCTGTATATTCACCCGGCACATTCCACCCCACTCTGTATATTCATCCAGTACATTCCACACTAATCTGCATATTCACCCGGTACATTCCACCCCACTCTGTATATTCACCCGGCACAATCGACCCCACTCTGTATATTCACCCGGCATAATCCACACCACTCTGTATATTCACCTGGCACATTCCACCCCACTCTGTATATTCACCCGGTACATTCCACCCCACTCTGTATATTCACCTGGTACATTCCACACCACTCTGTATATTCACCCGGCACATTCCACAACACTCTGTATATTCACCCGGCACATTCCACCCCACTCTGTATATTCACCCGGTACATTCCACAACACTCTGTATATTCACCTGGTACATTCCACAACACTCTGTATATTCACCCGGCACATTCCACCCCACTCTGTATATTCACCCGGCATATTCCACAACACTCTGTATATTCACCTGGCACATTCCACAACACTCTGTATATTCACCCGGCACATTCCACCCCACTCTGTATATTCACCCGGTACATTCCACAACACTCTGTATATTCACCCGGTACATTCCACAACACTCTGTATATTCACCCGGCACATTCCACCCCACTCTGTTTATTCACCCGGCATATTCCACAACACTCTGTATATTCACCCGGCACATTCCACCCCACTCTGTATATTCACCCAGTACATTCCACCCCACTCTGTATATTCACCTGGTACATTCCACACCACTCTGTATATTCACCCGGCACATTCCACAACACTCTGTATATTCACCCGGCACATTCCACTAAACAGTGTATATTCTCACGACACATTACACTAAACTGTGTATATTCACACGACACATTACACACCCCACTACATATTCACCCGGCTCATTCCACCCAACTGTGTATATTCACACGACACATTACACACCCTACTACATATTCACCCGGCACATTCCACTAAACAGTGTATATTCACACGACACATTACACACCCCGCTGTATATTCACACGACACATTCCACTAAACAGTGTATATTCACAGGACACATTACACACCCCGCTGTATATTCACACGGCACATTCCTCCCAACTGTGTATATTCACACGACACATTACACACCCCGCTGTATATTCACACGACACATTCCACCCAACTGTGTATATTCACACGACACATTACACACGCCGCTGTATATTCACACGACACATTCCACCCAACTGTGTATATTCACCCGACACATCCCACCCAATTCTGTATATTCATCCGGCACATTCCACACTACCGCGTATATTCATCCGGAACATTCCACACCACTCTGTATATTCACCCGGTACATTCCACCCCACTCTGTATATTCACCCGGCACATCCCACCCCATTCTGTATATTCACCCGGTACATTCCACCCCATTCTGTATATTCACCCGGCACATTCCACCCCACTCTGTATATTCACCCGGCACATTCCACAACACTCTGTATATTCACCCGGCACATTCGACCCTACTCTGTATATTCACCCGGTACATTCCACAACACTCTGTATATTCACCCGGTACATTCCACAACACTCTGTATATTCACCCGGCACATTCGACCCCACTCTGTATTTTCACCCGGTACATTCCACAACACTCTGTATATTCACCCGGCACATTCCACCCCACTCTGTATATTCACCCGGTACATTCCACAACACTCTGTATATTCACCCGGTACATTCCACAACACTCTGTATATTCACCTGCTACATTCCACAACACTCTGTATATTCACCCGGCACATTCCACCCCACTCTGTATATTCACCTGGTACATTCCACAACACTCTGTATATTCACCAGGCACATTCCACCCCACTCTGTATATTCACCCAGTACATTCCACACCACTCTGTATATTCACCCGGCACATTCCACCCCACTCTGTATATTCACCCGGCACATTCCACCCCACTCTGTATATTCACCCGGCACATTCCACAACACTCTGTATATTCACCCGGCACATTCCACCCCACTCTGTATATTCACCCGGTACATTCCACAACACTCTGTATATTCACCCGGTACATTCCACCCCACTCTGTATATTCACCCGGCACATTCCACCCCACTCTGTATATTCATCCGGTACATTCCACACTAATCTGCATATTCACCCGGTACATTCCACCCCACTCTGTATATTCACCCGGCACAATCGACCCCACTCTGTATATTCACCCGGCATAATCCACACCACTCTGTATATTCACCTGGCACATTCCACCCCACTCTGTATATTCACCCGGTACATTCCACCCCACTCTGTATATTCACCTGGTACATTCCACACCACTCTGTATATTCACCAGGCACATTCCACAACACTCTGTATATTCACCCGGCACATTCCACCCCACTCTGTATATTCACCCGGTACATTCCACAACACTCTGTATATTCACCCGGTACATTCCACAACACTCTGTATATTCACCCGGCACATTCCACCCCACTCTGTATATTCACCCGGCATATTCCACAACACTCTGTATATTCACCCGGCACATTCCACAACACTCTGTATATTCACCCGGAACATTCCACCCCACTCTGTATATTCACCCGGTACATTCCACAACACTCTGTATATTCACCCGGTACATTCCACAACACTCTGTATATTCACCCGGCACATTCCACCCCACTCTGTATATTCACCCGGCATATTCCACAACACTCTGTATATTCACCCGGCACATTCCACCCCACTCTGTATATTCACCCAGTACATTCCACCCCACTCTGTATATTCACCTGGTACATTCCACACCACTCTGTATATTCACCCGGCACATTCCACAACACTCTGTATATTCACCCGGCACATTCCACTAAACAGTGTATATTCTCACGACACATTACACTAAACCGTGTATATTCACACGACACATTACACACCCCACTACATATTCACCCGGCTCATTCCACCCAACTGTGTATATTCACACGACACATTACACACCCTACTACATATTCACCCGGCACATTCCACTAAACAGTGTATATTCACACGACACATTACACACCCCGCTGTATATTTACCCGGCACATTCCACTAAACAGTGTATATTCTCACGACACATTACACACCCCGCTGTATATTCACACGACACATTCCACTAAACAGTGTATTTTCACAGGACACATTACACACCCCGCTGTATATTCACACGGCACATTCCACCCAACTGTGTATATTCACACGACACATTACACACGCCGCTGTATATTCACACGACACATTCCACCCAACTGTGTATATTCACCCGACACATCCCACCCAATTCTGTATATTCATCCGGCACATTCCACACTACCGCGTATATTCATCCGGAACATTCCACACCACTCTGTATATTCACCCGGTACATTCCACCCCACTCTGTATATTCACCCGGCACATCCCACCCCATTCTGTATATTCACCCGTTACATTCCACCCCATTCTGTATATTCACCCGGCACATTCCACCCCACTCTGTATATTCACCCAGTACATTCCACACCACTCTGTATATTCACCCGGCACATTCCACCCCACTCTGTATATTCACCCGGCACATTCGACCCTACTCTGTATATTCACCCGGTACATTCCACAACACTCTGTATATTCACCCGGTACATTCCACAACACTCTGTATATTCACCCGGCACATTCGACCCCACTCTGTATATTCACCCGGTACATTCCACAACACTCTGTATATTCACCCGACACATTCCACCCCACTCTGTATATTCACCCGGTACATTCCACAACACTCTGTATATTCACCCGGCACATTCCACCCCACTCTGTATATTCACCCAGTACATTCCACACCACTCTGTATATTCACCCGGCACATTCGACCCTACTCTGTATATTCATCCGGTACATTCCACACTAATCTGCATATTCACCCGGTACATTCCACCCCACTCTGTATATTCACCCGGCACAATCGACCCCACTCTGTATATTCACCCGGCATAATCCACACCACTCTGTATATTCACCTGGCACATTCCACCCCACTCTGTATATTCACCCGGTACATTCCACCCCACTCTGTATATTCACCTGGTACATTCCACACCACTCTGTATATTCACCCGGCACATTCCACAACACTCTGTATATTCACCCGGCACATTCCACCCCACTCTGTATATTCACCCGGTACATTCCACAACACTCTGTATATTCACCCGGCACATTCCACCCCACTCTGTATATTCACCCGGCACATTCCACCCCACTCTGTATATTCACCCGGTACATTCCACAACACTCTGTATATTCACCCGGTACATTCCACAACACTCTGTATATTCACCCGGCACATTCCACCCCACTCTGTATATTCACCCGGCATATTCCACAACACTCTGTATATTCACCTGGCACATTCCACAACACTCTGTATATTCACCCGGCACATTCCACCCCACTCTGTATATTCACCCGGTACATTCCACAACACTCTGTATATTCACCCGGTACATTCCACAACACTCTGTATATTCACCCGGCACATTCCACCCCACTCTGTTTATTCACCCGGCATATTCCACAACACTCTGTATATTCACCCGGCACATTCCACCCCACTCTGTATATTCACCCAGTACATTCCACCCCACTCTGTATATTCACCTGGTACATTCCACACCACTCTGTATATTCACCCGGCACATTCCACAACACTCTGTATATTCACCCGGCACATTCCACTAAACAGTGTATATTCTCACGACACATTACACTAAACTGTGTATATTCACACGACACATTACACACCCCACTACATATTCACCCGGCACATTCCACCCAACTGTGTATATTCACACGACACATTACACACCCCACTACATATTCACCCGGCACATTCCACCCAACTGTGTATATTCACACGACACATTACACACGCCGCTGTATATTCACACGACACATTCCACCCAACTGTGTATATTCACCCGACACATCCCACACAATTCTGTATATTCATCCGGCACATTCCTCACTACCGCGTATATTCATCCGGAACATTCCACACCACTCTGTATATTCACCCGGTACATTCCATCCCACTCTGTATATTCACCCGGCACATCCCACCCCATTCTGTATATTCACCCGGTACATTCCACCCCATTCTGTATATTCACCCGGCACATTCCACCCCACTCTGTATATTCACCCGGCACATTCCACAACACTCTGTATATTCACCCGGCACATTCGACCCTACTCTGTATATTCACCCGGTACATTCCACAACACTCTGTATATTCACCCGGTACATTCCACAACACTCTGTATATTCACCCGGCACATTCGACCCCACTCTGTATATTCACCCGGTACATTCCACAACACTCTGTATATTCACCCGGCACATTCCACCCCACTCTGTATATTCACCCGGTACATTCCACAACACTCTGTATATTCACCCGGTACATTCCACAACACTCTGTATATTCACCCGCTACATTCCACAACACTCTGTATATTCACCCGGCACATTCCACCCCACTCTGTATATTCACCTGGTACATTCCACAACACTCTGTATATTCACCAGGCACATTCCACCCCACTCTGTATATTCACCCAGTACATTCCACACCACTCTGTATATTCACCCGGCACATTCCACCCCACTCTGTATATTCACCCGGCACATTCCACCCCACTCTGTATATTCACCCGGTACATTCCACAACACTCTGTATATTCACCCGGTACATTCCACAACACTCTGTATATTCACCCGCTACATTCCACAACACTCTGTATATTCACCCGGCACATTCCACCCCACTCTGTATATTCACCTGGTACATTCCACAACACTCTGTATATTCACCCGGCACATTCCACCCCACTCTGTATATTCACCCGGTACATTCCACAACACTCTGTATATTCACCCGGTACATTCCACCCCACTCTGTATATTCACCCGGCACATTCCACCCCACTCTGTATATTCATCCGGTACATTCCACACTAATCTGCATATTCACCCGGTACATTCCACCCCACTCTGTATATTCACCCGGCACAATCGACCCCACTCTGTATATTCACCCGGCATAATCCACACCACTCTGTATATTCACCTGGCACATTCCACCCCACTCTGTATATTCACCCGGTACATTCCACCCCACTCTGTATATTCACCTGGTACATTCCACACCACTCTGTATATTCACCAGGCACATTCCACCCCATTCTGTATATTCACCCGGCACATTCCACCCCACTCTGTATATTCACCCGGCACATTCCACAACACTCTGTATATTCACCCGGCACATTCGACCCTACTCTGTATATTCACCCGGTACATTCCACAACACTCTGTATATTCACCCGGTACATTCCACAACACTCTGTATATTCACCCGGCACATTCGACCCCACTCTGTATATTCACCCGGTACATTCCACAACACTCTGTATATTCACCCGGCACATTCCACCCCACTCTGTATATTCACCCGGTACATTCCACAACACTCTGTATATTCACCCGGTACATTCCACAACACTCTGTATATTCACCCGCTACATTCCACAACACTCTGTATATTCACCCGGCACATTCCACCCCACTCTGTATATTCACCTGGTACATTCCACAACACTCTGTATATTCACCAGGCACATTCCACCCCACTCTGTATATTCACCCAGTACATTCCACACCACTCTGTATATTCACCCGGCACATTCCACCCCACTCTGTATATTCACCCGGCACATTCCACCCCACTCTGTATATTCACCCGGCACATTCCACAACACTCTGTATATTCACCCGGCACATTCCACCCCACTCTGTATATTCACCCGGTACATTCCACAACACTCTGTATATTCACCCGGTACATTCCACCCCACTCTGTATATTCACCCGGCACATTCCACCCCACTCTGTATATTCATCCGGTACATTCCACACTAATCTGCATATTCACCCGGTACATTCCACCCCACTCTGTATATTCACCCGGCACAATCGACCCCACTCTGTATATTCACCCGGCATAATCCACACCACTCTGTATATTCACCTGGCACATTCCACCCCACTCTGTATATTCACCCGGTACATTCCACCCCACTCTGTATATTCACCTGGTACATTCCACACCACTCTGTATATTCACCAGGCACATTCCACAACACTCTGTATATTCACCCGGCACATTCCACCCCACTCTGTATATTCACCCGGTACATTCCACAACACTCTGTATATTCACCCGGTACATTCCACAACACTCTGTATATTCACCCGGCACATTCCACCCCAGTCTGTATATTCACCCGGCATATTCCACAACACTCTGTATATTCACCCGGCACATTCCACAACACTCTGTATATTCACCCGGAACATTCCACCCCACTCTGTATATTCACCCGGTACATTCCACAACACTCTGTATATTCACCCGGTACATTCCACAACACTCTGTATATTCACCCGGCACATTCCACCCCACTCTGTATATTCACCCGGCATATTCCACAACACTCTGTATATTCACCCGGCACATTCCACCCCACTCTGTATATTCACCCAGTACATTCCACCCCACTCTGTATATTCACCTGGTACATTCCACACCACTCTGTATATTCACCCGGCACATTCCACAACACTCTGTATATTCACCCGGCACATTCCACTAAACAGTGTATATTCTCACGACACATTACACTAAACCGTGTATATTCACACGACACATTACACACCCCACTACATATTCACCCGGCTCATTCCACCCAACTGTGTATATTCACACGACACATTACACACCCTACTACATATTCACCCGGCACATTCCACTAAACAGTGTATATTCACACGACACATTACACACCCCGCTGTATATTTACCCGGCACATTCCACTAAACAGTGTATATTCTCACGACACATTACACACCCCGCTGTATATTCACACGACACATTCCACTAAACAGTGTATTTTCACAGGACACATTACACACCCCGCTGTATATTCACACGACACATTCCACCCAACTGTGTATATTCACACGACACATTACACACGCCGCTGTATATTCACACGACACATTCCACCCAACTGTGTATATTCACCCGACACATCCCACCCAATTCTGTATATTCATCCGGCACATTCCACACTACCGCGTATATTCATCCGGAACATTCCACACCACTCTGTATATTCACCCGGTACATTCCACCCCACTCTGTATATTCACCCGGCACATCCCACCCCATTCTGTATATTCACCCGTTACATTCCACCCCATTCTGTATATTCACCCGGCACATTCCACCCCACTCTGTATATTCACCCAGTACATTCCACACCACTCTGTATATTCACCCGGCACATTCCACCCCACTCTGTATATTCACCCGGCACATTCGACCCTACTCTGTATATTCACCCGGTACATTCCACAACACTCTGTATATTCACCCGGTACATTCCACAACACTCTGTATATTCACCCGGCACATTCCACCCCACTCTGTATATTCACCCGGTACATTCCACAACACTCTGTATATTCACCCGGCACATTCCACCCCACTCTGTATATTCACCCGGTACATTCCACAACACTCTGTATATTCACCCGGCACATTCCACCCCACTCTGTATATTCACCCAGTACATTCCACACCACTCTGTATATTCACCCGGCACATTCGACCCTACTCTGTATATTCACCCGGTACATTCCACAACACTCTGTATATTCACCCGGTACATTCCACAACACTCTGTATATTCACCCGGCACATTCGACCCCACTCTGTATATTCACCCGGTACATTCCACAACACTCTGTATATTCACCCGGCACCTTCCACCCCACTCTGTATATTCACCCGGTACATTCCACAACACTCTGTATATTCACCCGGCACATTCCACCCCACTCTGTATATTCACCCGGCACATTCCACAACACTCTGTATATTCACCCGGCACATTGCACCCCACTCTGTATATTCACCCGGTACATTCCACAACACTCTGTATATTCACCCAGTACATTCCACACCACTCTGTATATTCACCCGGTACATTCCACACCACTCTGTATATTCACCCGGCACATTCCACCCCACTCTGTATATTCACCCGGCATATTCCACACCACTCTGTATATTCACCTGGCACATTCCACCGCACTCTGTATATTCACCCAGTACATTCCACCCCACTCTGTATATTCACCTGGTACATTCCACCCCACTCTGTATATTCACCTGGTACATTCCACACCACTCTGTATATTCACCCGGCACATTCCACCCCACTCTGTATATTCACCCGGTACATTCCACAACACTCTGTATATTCACCCGGCACATTCCACCCCACTCTGTATATTCACCCGGTACATTCCACAACACTCTGTATATTCACCCGGTACATTCCACAACACTCTGTATATTCACCCAGCACATTCCACCCCACTCTGTATATTCACCCGGCATATTCCACAACACTCTGTATATTCACCCGGCACATTCCACAACACTCTGTATATTCACCCGGAACATTCCACCCCACTCTGTATATTCACCCGGTACATTCCACAACACTCTGTATATTCACCCGGTACATTCCACAACACTCTGTATATTCACCCGGCACATTCCACCCCACTCTGTATATTCACCCGGCATATTCCACAACACTCTGTATATTCACCCGGCACATTCCACCCCACTCTGTATATTCACCCAGTACATTCCACCCCACTCTGTATATTCACCGGTACATTCCACACCACTCTGTATATTCACCCGGCACATTCCACAACACTCTGTATATTCACCCGGCACATTCCACTAAACAGTGTATATTCTCACGACACATTACACTAAACCGTGTATATTCACACGACACATTACACACCCCACTACATATTCACCCGGCACATTCCACCCAACTGTGTATATTCACACGACACATTACACACCCCACTACATATTCACCCGGCACATTCCACTAAACAGTGTATATTCACACGACACATTACACACCCCGCTGTATATTCACACGACACATTCCACTAAACAGTGTATATTCACACAACACATTCCACTAAACCGTGTATATTCACACGACACATTACACACCCCACTACATATTCACCCGGCACATTCCACAAAACAGTGTATATTCACACGACACATTTCACACCCCGCTGTATATTTACCCGGCACATTCCACTAAACAGTGTATATTCTCACGACACATTACACACCCCGCTGTATATTCACACGACACATTCCACTAAACAGTGTATTTTCACAGGACACATTACACACCCCGCTGTATATTCACACGGCACATTCCACCCAACTGTGTATATTCACACGACACATTACACACGCCGCTGTATATTCACACGACACATTCCACCCAACTGTGTATATTCACCCGACACATCCCACCCAATTCTGTATATTCATCCGGCACATTCCACACTACCGCGTATATTCATCCGGAACATTCCACACCACTCTGTATATTCACCCGGTACATTCCACCCCACTCTGTATATTCACCCGGCACATCCCACCCCATTCTGTATATTCACCCGTTACATTCCACCCCATTCTGTATATTCACCCGGCACATTCCACCCCACTCTGTATATTCACCCGGCACATTCCACCCCACTCTGTATATTCACCCAGTACATTCCACACCACTCTGTATATTCACCCGGCACATTCCACCCCACTCTGTATATTCACCCGGCACATTCGACCCTACTCTGTATATTCACCCGGTACATTCCACAACACTCTGTATATTCACCCGGTACATTCCACAACACTCTGTATATTCACCCGGCACATTCGACCCCACTCTGTATATTCACCCGGTACATTCCACAACACTCTGTATATTCACCCGGCACATTCCACCCCACTCTGTATATTCACCCGGTACATTCCACAACACTCTGTATATTCACCCGGCACATTCCACCCCACTCTGTATATTCACCCAGTACATTCCACACCACTCTGTATATTCACCCGGCACATTCGACCCTACTCTGTATATTCACCCGGTACATTCCACAACACTCTGTATATTCACCCGGCACATTCGACCCCACTCTGTATATTCACCCGGTACATTCCACAACACTCTGTATATTCACCCGGCACATTCCACCCCACTCTGTATATTCACCCGGCACATTCCACCCCACTCTGTATATTCACCCGGCACATTCCACAACACTCTGTATATTCACCCGGCACATTCCACCCCACTCTGTATATTCACCCGGTACATTCCACAACACTCTGTATATTCACCCGGTACATTCCACAACACTCTGTATATTCACCCGGCACATTCCACCCCACTCTGTATATTCACCCAGTACATTCCACACCACTCTGTATATTCACCCGGCACATTCCACCCCACTCTGTATATTCACCCGGTACATTCCACACCACTCTGTATATTCACCCGGCACATTCCACCCCACTCTGTATATTCACCCGGCATATTCCACACCACTCTGTATATTCACCCGGCACATTCCACCGCACTCTGTATATTCACCCGGTACATTCCACCCCACTCTGTATATTCACCTGGTACATTCCACCCCACTCTGTATATTCACCTGGTACATTCCACACCACTCTGTATATTCACCCGGCACATTCCACCCCACTCTGTATATTCACCCGGCATATTCCACAACACTCTGTATATTCACCCAGCACATTCCACCCCACTCTGTATATTCACCCAGTACATTCCACCCCACTCTGTATATTCACCTGGTACATTCCACACCACTCTGTATATTCACCCGGCACATTCCACAACACTCTGTATATTCACCCGGCACATTCCACCCCACTCTGTATATTCACCCGGTACATTCCACAACACACTGTATATTCACCCGGTACATTCCACCCCACTCTGTATATTCACCCGCCACATTCCACCCCACTCTGTATATTCATCCGGTACATTCCACACTAATCTGCATATTCACCCGGTACATTCCACACCACTCTGTATATTCACCCGGTACATTCCACACTAATCTGTATATTCACCCGGTACATTTCACCCCACTCTGTATATTCACCCGGTACATTCCACACCACTCTGTATATTCACCCGGCACATTTCACCCCACTCTGTCTATTCACCCGGTACATTCCACACCACTCTGTATATTCACCCGGCTCATTCCACCCCACTCTGTATATTCACCCAGCACTTTCCACACCACTGTGTATATTCACCCGGCACATTCCACACCCCTCTGTATATTCACCCGGTACATTACACCCCATTCAGTTTATTCACCTGGCATATTGCACACCCCTCTGTGTATTCACGCTACACATTCTACACCACCCTTTATATTCACACGGTGTATTCCACGGTAAATGTCCAGTTCTTAGTTCCTACTGTGAACATTCTACACACTCCATCTCACACCAGTGCGGTCTGAGGACCCTCTGCATCCTTGAACAACCAGTCCCTGAGCGTGCACGCACACACACTCCCGGTCCACCTCACTCTCACACCGAACACCTTTCGCATTCGTTCATCCAACGAATGAGTGGCTCCGGTACCTGTCCAGGGCTCTGACTCCAGTGATTCTCCCCGTTTCACCTCCGTGTCCGCAGGGAGTCGCTGCCTCGAACCGCGGTGGCTGGATCTCTCGGCTCCCGTGGCTTGATTCACCCCCAACACTGGTCGACCCCGGCTCTTCCCACTCCCTTTCTCCTCGTCCTAACCTGCTCACCGACTGCAATCTCAGACGTTGCTGCCTCCCCCACTCCGCACACACACTCTCCCTTCTCTTCCTCTCCTACTCTTCTCACTCCCTTCTCTTCCCCCACCCTTTCCTTGTTCACTCCCTCTCCCATTCACCCTTCTTCCAAACTTTCACCGGCGTTCTCCCCTCAGCTCCCTGGAACCCGGCCGTCGCCTGGCAACGCCAACAACACTCGGCGAGTGCTCTCGGGAATTCAGGAAGCGGCCGGACCCGGTGCCGGATTACAGGGCAGACAGTCTGGTGTCGAGCATCTGGAGCAGGTACAGTGAGGAACGGAGTGAAGCCAGAACAGTGACCGCGAAATCAGGTCCAGATTGAATACAGAGTGGGACAGTGTGAACGCAGAGCCAGCTTAATGAAGATTATACAAATGGCGGGGTGTCTAGGGAGGGGTAGCACCTCTGATGGGGGGCTGCCGTGTCCTTTTTCAGGGCAGCTCATTCTCCTTTGGTCCTCGCCTGGCGCTCAGCTCTCAACTGTTGCTCCAAGTAGCCATAACACGCGCAGCGGCCACTCCCCGGTAATCCGTCTCGGCAGACTGGCCAAACCAGGTGAGGGCAGACGACGGGTCTTCGACCCTCGGTGAGGTAGGGGATCTGCCTATCCCAGCGTGTGAAGTCTGACCCTGGCAGATTGAGTGGAGGAGACCGATTAATGGTCCAACGGTCGAGAAGGCAGGCCAGCAGGCGTTGTGGAGTGCTAAGAGCACGACAAGGCACTTAGACGTCCTGGTCATCCACTGCAAGAGGTGGTGATCTCTTCAAACTCACCCGGCTGAAGGCAAAGGCAAACCACTGCTGTAACCTGCCGAGTACATGATTTCCCAACATGTCAGAGCGGCGTGGAGGGAAATCGTCTGCCAACTGGAAATTCCAGATTGGACCTAATGTCGACGACGGTACATTTGGCAAATTTAAACGCCCACGGGGTATTTAGCTGCAAAAGAAAACAAACATTTGAATACTTACTTCATGTTTCCAAGGGGAACTAATATGATTAGTTTGATGAGACTGGGGAAGAAGTTGATAACCTTCCTAGACAGACAGGGGAAAAACCCGTGGTTAGTGTGGATTGCATTCAAGCAGTGCTGATATAGTGACGTCAGAGACACTATTAAGTACATATATCAATATATTAGGTAAATGAGCAGTGCCAGAATATTCCTTGACAACTTACTAGCTACTGTGTTTAAAGCAGGACATGGAAATCCACAGAACCACTGGCTATTTTGCATAATGTCAGTTTATCGTCAAGAAAGTTGCCACTTGACTCAAAGAAATAATGGAAACAAGCTATAAGGGCCTTCAAATGCAAAAATTATACATCTTAATCGTTACTGATTTTTCTGTACTAGTATCAGAAATATAAGAGTACTGTAGAAAATAAAAGAGTTGGAATGGAGTGCACCCATTTCTGAAGCCAGTCAGAGGCTATTAAAAAGCTCCAGATGTTCAAAATCCGAAACAAATATTGAAAATGCTCTTAGTTATAAAGCTTTGAATCAGGCCCTACAGCCTAACCCATCCATGCCAACCAATGTGCCTTCCTGATCTAGTCTCATTTACATGGCTTTGGTCCATATCTGTCTGTAAACCATGTGCTCTTTTAAACATTGTAATTGTACCTGATTCAACCACTTCCACTAGCAACCCTTTCCATATACCTAACACCTTGTGTTGAAAAATGGTCCCTCAGGTCCCATTTGAGTCTATGCCCTCTCACTTTAAACCTATGTCCTCTGGTTTTAGACTCCCCAACTCTGGAAAAAAAGAATGATGGAGTCAATATGACATTTTATAAACCTCTACAAGTTCACCCCTTAGCCTTCTATACTTTGGGGAAAACAAGTCCCTGCCTCTCATGTCTCACATCTGAAGCCCTCCAGTTGGTGGCAACATCTTTGCAAATTTCATCCTTCCTATAATATGACAACCAGTATTACACATGGCGTTCAAAGTAATTTATTATCCATATACAACCCTGAGTCATTTTCTTGTGGGCATACTCAAATCCAATAACCATAATAGAATCAATGAAAGACTGCACCAGCTGGCTGTGAAACCCGTGTGCAAAAGACATAAAACTGTGCAAATACAAAAAGTTTAAAGTAGATTTTATTATCAAAGTACATATACGTCAGGCTGGCTGGTGCATAGTGGCATCAGTGCCGGACTTTGGAGCAACGACTCCCAAGTTCGAATCCAGCCGGCTCCCTTGCATGCTTTCAATCTGTGCTGGGTTGAGCATCCAGCTAGCAACTTGGCCTCATAAAAATAAGAAAGCCTGCTAAAAAATGCTGTCACGATGGTGTCCCGATGACTCCACTTGGAGTTGAGGACTTTCTTCTTCTTCACATATATATCACCATATATATTTTCTTGGGGGGGGGGGTACTCAACAGATCTATAAAATAATAACTATAACAGAATCAATGAACAACCTCCAAACTACAGCTTTCAACCAGAGTGCAGAGACAGCAAACTGCAAATGCAAAAAGAAACATTAATATAAATTAATGTGCAATAAATATTGAGAACATTAGACGAAGAGTCCTTGAAAGTGAGTCCATAGGTTGTGGGAACTAACTTATCTTCAACTAAGATAAGTTGAAGAGCCTGATGGTTGAGGGGTAGTAACTTTTCCTAAACCTGGTGGTGTGTGCCCGAAGGCTCTTGTGCCTTCTTCCTGATGGCAGCTGCAAGAAGGAAACATGTCTTGGGTGCTGCTTTCCTGTGACGACAATTCACGTAGATGTGCTCAATGATTAGGAGGGCTTTACCTGTGATGGACTGGGCTATATCCACTACATTTTGTAGGATTTTTCATTCAAGGGCATTGGTGTTTCCATATCAGGCTGTGATGCAGTAAATATACTCTCCACTACACATCGAAAGAAGCTTGTCAAAATTATAGATGCTATGCCAAATCTCTTCAAAGTCCTGAGAAAGTAGAGACGCTGCTGTGCTTTCTTCATAATTGCACTTGTGTGCTGGGCCCAGGTCAGGTCCGGTCCTCTGAAACGATAACACCAAGGAATTTAAAGTTGCTGTTCATCTCCACCTCTGATTCCCTGATGAGGACTGGCTCATGACCTTTGGTTTCCTCCTTCTGAAGTCAATAATCAGTTCCTTGGTCTTGTTGACATTGGTTGTTGTTATTATACCACTCAGCCAGATTTTCAATCTCCCTCCTATATGCTGATTCATCATCACCTTTAATTTGGCCCATGATAGCAGAGTATCAGCAGACTTGAATATGTCATTGGAACTGTACTTAGCCACAGTCACAACTGTAAAGTGATAAGAGCACACAGCCTTTGGTGCACCTGTGCTGATGGAGATCATGAACAGACTAGAGTCTGTGAGTGAGGAAATTGAGGATACAATTGTGGTGGCCTTGAAGCTTAATAATTGGTTCTGAAGGGCTAATCATATTGAATGCCGAGTTATAATCAATAAACAACATTCTGATTTATGCATCTTTGCTGTCTAGATGTTCCAGTGTTGTGTGAAGAGCCAATGAGATGGCATCTGCTGTGGATGTTCACAATGCTCCAGATGTGACTCCAGCTCGTTAAAAGCTCTTGTAGTCAGTGCTTTATCTGAAGGCAACATGTCACGTGCCTTCCTCACAAACACCTACCTATGTCACCACTTTCTGTGAACTATGTATGTGTACCCCTTGGTCTCTCTGGTCGACAATTCTCCCCAGGGTACTGCTGTTCACTGCTCAAGTCCTGTTCTGTCTTAACTTATAGAAATGTATATCTTGAAGTTAGAGCAAAATTCAGCCTGCCAATGTTCCCAGTTGATTTAAATCCTGTTGTAGTTTAGATAACCTTCTTCATTGTCCACCACACTACACCAGAAAGCATTTATGGAAAGAAAAACCAACATTTTGGGTCAACAACCCTTTAAGAATAAACAAAAATCATAACTACAGGACTACTTACACTAACTTTTCTCTCAGTTTTAATGATGGGTCCTCATTATCAAACACTTTCTCCTTCTGCTGATGCTTCCTGATCACCTCACTTTTTCCAACATTTTAAATTTGCTGTTTTTAGTTAATGCTGACCTAGTTCTTCTCATCCTACTTCCTGAGAAAGTATCATTATATTCCGTACTTCTAGCCTGCCTTGCAAGCCCAATCAACATTCTATTTACAACATAAATGGACCAAAAAGCTTAAAAGTGCTGATTACTGCTACAAGTCCAGAAACACATTTAAGATAAAGATGTAGAGGTGCAAAAAGACAACATAAGCTTGCTGATTTGTAAATAATTGGGAAACTAGTTTTGATGAGAAGCCTAGCACATCTTGTTGATGTACATGTCTTCACAAGTTTAAATACCAAAGAATATTGCTTGTTGCTTCCGATTTCAGCATCTGCAGTCTTATGACCCTAATCCTGCTGAGTAGTTAGAAATAATCATTGGGAAATTCTGCCGTCAAGCAGACTACTTTGTCCTGAATGATATCAACTTTTAAATAGATGGAGTTGTCCATTCAGGCATGTGTGGAAAATTCCAACACACTGCTAATGTGCTGTGGATATGGGAAAAGGCCTCGGGGTATCAGGAGGTAATTCCCTCATCAACCAGCCTCTAACCTGCTCTTGGGAACTAGAATATTTATGTACAAGGATACATACAAAATCAGGTGCAGGAGCAGTAGCTGTGCCTGCTATCGCTCAGTAAGATCAGACTAGTCTGACTGTTCCCTTGACATGCTCTCACCAACCTCAGTAACCCTCAAGCTTACCAAGAATTTATCAATCAAAAATATTGGAAGACTACATCTGCTGCCTTTTCAGAAAGAGTTCTAAAGACTCATGACCTTATCTGCCTTAAGTAGGAGCCCCTGTTTAAACAATGACCCTTTACTTTCCAACTTGTGAAAACATCTCAACATCCACCCTATCAAGATCCCTCAGGATGTTACTTTCTTTTATCTTTCACTCTTCTAAACTTCAGCAGACACAAGCCCAGCCTACTTAACCTTATAAAATAATCTGCTCATTCTGATGACTAGTAAACCGGAACTTCATCCAATAGTGACATCCTTCCATGGACCAGGAGACTAATACTGTCCACCTTACTTCAAATATAAACTCACTTGTACCACTAAAGCACACTCTGCTTTTCTGATCCGTTTTCCTAACAATAAAGACCATTTTGAAAACTAAAATACTGTGGATGCCTGAAGCACTGATCAGGTTAGGCAACATTTCTGGAAAGTGAAACATTGAAGGTGAAAGACCTCCACCAGGATTTAAAAAAAACAATGACTACCTAATTATTTGCTGTTTGTAATTCATGCACTAGGACATCCAGATCCCTCTTCATCTCACGTGCTGTGATCTCTCAATTTATTTGATAAAATTTATATTTTCCTGCCAGATTGACATTCTGCAATGTTCTATTTTGTTTTAAAGTAACTGGTCATACATACGAGAGAGGAGGGAAAAGAAATTGTCAGTGTCGTGAGTTTTGGACTTTTCCTTAAGGGGTCTGGATACTTTAAGACAAATGTAGACACAATTCAGTGTGGTGGGGAAGGGGGTTTTGGTAAGGGAGGAAGAAATGCAGAGTTGAGATTACAGCCAGAACATTGAATGGCAGACAGGGATTGAAGGAGCTAGATCTGGAGCACATCCACAGCTGGGACATTGTCTGATCCTGTGAACTTTTTGCATCTAGTGCCCTCATCTGGAATTGAATTAGTGGAGATCTCAGAAACAAGGAAAGGAAATCATCCACCTGCTGAAAAAGGATGTAAATGTTTCAGCTCACACTCATATTCTGGACCCTGCCATCACCAAGGATACTCTTGGAGCCTCTTCCTCCTCTTGTTCTAATGGAATGTGAACAAGTTATTTTCCTTACTTGCATGAGGATCGTTATCATCTTGTGAGTTCCTGAGTTCCTGAGAGTGATGCTGTCTGGTGCTTAGCCATCCATAAGGTCACTTATGGCAGTAAGGTTAAGGAGGAGATTCCAGACAAAGAATGATTCAACAAGACCTCAATGGCAGATGATGACATAACACAATGGCAGTAAATATAAAGCAAGGCTGCAGCAGCCATCTTGCACTCCATGCCACTGGACCCTGACCTCAATCTGTGAGAGCCTGTAAGGTGGATGCCTGTGCATCAGCTCATGCAAAGCCATACTTCATGAAGGGAATGCACCAACATTCCAATATGTGGATCCCAAATTGGCATCTATAGTCCCCTGAGGATTATGTATTTTGGAGGAGTGATTGCACTACCATTTTTACTTACAACGAATACAGGGAGACAATTACCAAATGGCAGCAAAAGGGACTTATAATAGGGTTAGATTAGACAGCACAGAAACAGATCAATACCTTAGTTAAGTGGAATACTATTACTTTCCTTAATGTCATTAAGCTAATGATACATAGTTCCTTGGACTGCGAGCCAGAGTTATACAGGCCATTCTGTGGGTATAACTGGGTGCTGTGAGCACATTGGGCTGGTATAGCCTGCTACCATGCTGTATCTCTAAATAAACATGCCAATTTATACAATTTCTGTTTATAAATAAACATTTTTTATCAAGCACATATCAGGAAGAGGATGGAATATGTGGTAGGCAAGTGACAAAATACATTATAGATTCAGACAAGAGATTCCAAGATATTGTAAAAAAGGTTTATTGTTATATACAAATGTACAGCACATATGAAATTGCAAATGGGCACCATTAGTTCACAACCTGGATGCACGTCATTTTATTACATGGAAAATTTTCATAGCTCAATACTAGAAAATTGAAAGCAGTATACTCTACTATCCACCAAATATGCTCATGCACCAAACTGCTCACAGACCCACTATCTACTCAGTGATTTACACAAATATAAACCGTTCTGTATAAAGGTAGAAAAATAATTTACACATAGTATAAAACTCAGAATGTTAGGAGTTTGAAGCCATTTTCCTCCGCTTCAGTCTCTCCCGCCAGTCTTCTGGTAGCGCTTCAAAGTTGGCGTTTTTCTCAGCTTGACCACTGCATATTTAAACAGACACAGGCAGGTGACCAGACAAGTACATAGAAATGGATGAAAATCCTAACGCTACCCTCTATTTTGCATATGCTTTCCCAATATCCTTACATATACTTCCCATCAAACATCTGAATATTTACTTGAGATAGGGATTGTAGCTTCACCTGTGTGGCAAGACACTGAATATTAAGGTCTGGATGAAAGGTCATGAAGTTGAAGTGTTAACTGTTTGGCTTCCAAGAAAAGTTGGGTGCTTACACGTTAGTTTTAAAATTTCAGAATTGTAGTGTATGCATCGTTTTGCGCTTACCAACCTGACACAGCTGAAGGTGGATACCTTTGGTAATGTAAGAAATAGGTAGCAGTAGTAGGGTTACTAGCCTGTCGAGTCTGCTCTGCCATTTAATATCATTGCTGATCTGGCCATGGACTCAGCTTAACCTTTCCCCCTTTAACCCTTGACTCCCCTGCCATACAGAAATCTATCTAATTGTGCCTTAAATATATTTAATGAGGTAGCCTCATCTGCTTCCCTAGGCAGAGAATTCCACAGATTTACTACTCTCCAGGAAAAGCAGTTTCTCATCTCCATCCCAAATCTTTCCCCCCAAATCTGAGGCTTTGTTCCCTAGTTCTAGTCTCAAGCCCAACCTTTTCTCACACCATCTTATGAATCATTCTGATCAACTTTCTTGAAACTATTTCCAATGCAAATACATTCTTAAATAAATAAGCCAAAACTGTACATAGCACTGTGTGGTGTTACGTGTGCCATTTACCCTCCACCCCATTTTCAATCAAAGCCAGCATTTCCATTTGCCACCCTACTTCCTTTACCTGCATCCTTCGTGCTTCACAGACAAGAATAATAGAAACCTCAATGTTCTGCTGTTAAGTACCATTCTTGAACTGGATGTCATTTTCTTTTGCTATACTCCTACTTCCAGATCTTAGTCATTTGCCTAACATTTAAAGATCGCTTGGCGGACTCTGTGGTCTTCTCACAACCTCGTCATCCCAGTTAGGATCCTGGTGGCATTCACTAGTCATAATCTGCCAACCCAAGGACACAAACCAGAACATAATAGTAAAAGTGAAAGTAGGGGAACAGATAGGGTGACCAACTATTACTGTATTTTGGTAGTAGATTTTCTGGAATATTGGACACTATTCCCATTTAATACTGAAAAACATTTTTGGGAGGGATGTAAAAAGCAAAGATATCTCATCCAGGGGGGAAAAGGTAAGATGTACAAACTAGAATTACTTTACTCAGTTTGCAAATCATATGAATGGTGTTGGAAAAAAAATGGTTCTGTCATTGTGATTCATCATACCTGTGCCCGGGGCCTGCATCAGATTAATTGATTACTGTTAATGAACAACTCCATTATGAAACCACCAGGTTTTTCAAGAGGATTTTGATTTGATTTGCCCTGCAATCACTACACTATTCACTACAGCATCCCTTGTGCTACTCATGACCACTGTGCTCACCTGATCAGCTGCTGCTGCTTCCACTCTTCTATCCGCTTTTGCGCCAGAATCGTTCTTTGCTCATCTTCACTGGAGCTTGAGTGTTCATCCTCGTCTAGCTCCCGTTGAATGCTCTGCCACTTTTTCACCAATGATGGCATCTTCATTTTACTCTTCTTATTCTGAAAGAGTTTAAAAATTTAATCACATCCCTAAAAATGGTCACTCATTTGAGCCATTTCCAATCACAGTCATGACAGAAGACTACATAAGTTCACACAACTAGCATCCTACACTGCCAATCACATATTGAAAATGCCATTCACTATTGGAGGTTTGCTTTTTAAATGGGACTAGTCTGTAAAATATGCGTGATGGGAAGAGTGTAATGTAACCTTGCTCCCATCAATCCACAGAGCTGAAAAACAGCCAACAGAAGACTGGTGGAGCAGAAGGACAATTAGTGCCACATCTCTACCCAATTAAGTAACAATTAACAGGGATTTAATAAATCAGAAGCATGTATATCGAGCAGTAGTAAATAAAGGCAACTGAACTTGCTGTGTTGTCTAGAAGTTGTTCCACCATTCATCCGAGAGGCTTCTTCAGTTCTGATCCATGGTGGGTAGTTTTCTGGCTTATAAACTCTGAGTTGATTAAAGGTCCAGCAATCATATAAGGCATGTTAAGAATCGAGAGGTAATGAGAGGGTCATTAGTTTTATCTTCACAAGTGGAAAAGAGGATTTGTACAGAGGATGTGGAGAGTCTGCAGAGGTATATAGATAGGTTAAGTGAGTGGGCCAAGGTCTGGCAGATGGAATACAACGTTGGTAAATGCGAGATCATCCACTTTGGAAGGAATAATAGAAGAGGAGATTATTATTTAAATGGTGAAAGATTGCAGCATGCTGTTGTGCAGAGGGACTTGGGAGTGCTTGTGCATGAATTGCAAAAAGTTGGCTTGCAGGTGCAATAGGTTATTAAGGCAGCAAACAATATGTTGGCTTTCATTGCTAGAGGGATTGAATTCAAGAGCAGGGAGGTCATGCTGCAACTATACAAGGTACTGGTGAGACCGCACCTGGAGTACTGTGTGCAGGTCTGGTCTCCATACTTGAAGGATATACTGGCTTTGGAGAGGAGTTTCACCAGGATGATTCCAGAGATGAAGGGGGTAACCTATGAGGGGAGATTGAGTCGCCTGGGACTATACTCTCTGGAATTCAGAAGAGTGTGAGGGGATCTTATAGAAACATACAAAATTTTGAAAGGGATAGGTAAGATAGAAGTAGGAAAGTTGTTTCCATTGGTAGGTGAGACTAGAACTAAGGGACATTGCCTCAAGATTCCATATAACCATATAACAATTACAGCACAGAAACAGGCCATCTCGGCCCTTCTAGTCTGTGCCGCACGCTTACTCTCACCTAGTCCCACTGACCCACACTCAGCCCATAACCTTCCATTCCTTTCCTGTCCAATTTTACTTTAAATGACAATACAGAACCTGCCTCTACCACTTCTACTGGAAGCTCGTTCCACACAGCTACCACTCTGAGTAAAGAAATTCCCCCTCGTGTTACCCTTAAGCTTTTGCCCCCTAACTCTCAACTCATGTCCTCTTGTTTGAATCTCCCCTACTCTCAATGGAAAAAGCCTATCCACGTCAACTCTATCTATCTCCCTCATAATTTTAAATACCTCTATCAAGTCCCCCCTCAACCTTCTACGCTCCAAAGAGTAAAAGCCTAACTTGTTCAACCTTTCCCTATAACTTAGGTGCTGAAACCCAGGTAACATTCGAGTAAATCTTCTCTATACTCTCTCTATTTTGTTGACATCTTTCCTATAATTCGGTGACCAGAACTGTACACAATACTCCAAATTCGGCCTTACCAATGCCTTTTACAAATTTAACATTACATCCCAACTCCTATACTCAATGCTCTGATTTATAAAGGCCAACATACCAAAAGCCTTCTTCACCACCCTATCCACATGAGATTCCACCTTCAGGGAACTATGCACCATTATTCCTAGATCACTCTGTTCTACTGCATTCTTCAATGCCCTACCATTTACCATGTATGTCCTATTTGGATTATTCCTACCAAAATGTAGCACCTCAACACTTATCAGCATTAAATTCCATCTGCCATCTTTCAGCCCACTCTTCTAACTGGCCTAAATCTCTCTGCAAACTTTGAAAACCTACTTCATTATCCACAATGCCACCTATCTTAGTATCATCTGCATACTTACTAATCCAATTTACCACCCCATCATCCAGATCATTAACGTATATGACAAACAACATTGGACCCAGTACAGATCCCTGAAGCACACCACTAGTCACCGGCCTCCAACCTGACAAACAGTTATCCACCACTACTCTCTGGCATCTCCCATCCAGCCACTGTTGAATCCATTTTACTACTTCAATAAACCTTCCTAACTAACCTTACGTGCGGAACCTTGTCAAAGGTCTTAGGGGAGAAGATTTAGGATGCAGATGAGAAAAAAAACTTTTTCCCCCAGAGAGTAGTGAATCTGTGGAATTCTCTGCCCAAGGAAGCAGTTGAGGCTTCTTCATTAAATATAATTAAGATACAGTTAAGATAGATTTTTACATAGTAGGTGAATTAAGGGTTATGGGGAAAAGGCAGGTAGATGGAGCTGAGCTTACGGACAGATCAGCCATGATCTTATTGAATGGCGTGGCAGGCTCGATGGGCCGGATGGCCTACTCCTGCTTCTATTTCTTATGTTCTTATGAGGTGTGAACTGTTATGGAGATGCCGGGGTAGAGATGTTAGGACTGCATTGTAAGTAGCTGATAGGTGGTGTTGTACCCCACTGCCTCTGTTCAGGGATGGGTTTTCCAGTTTGACAAAGATGGCTTCTTTAACCCTTCTTTCAAACCACCTGCCCTCTGTGCCCAAAATGTGCACATTGTTATCAAAGTCCTAATATCTCTACCCCAGCGTATAGTTCACACCTCCATTTATGCAAAGATAAGACTAATGACCCTCTCATTACCTCTATGACCCCCATGTGATTACTATACTTTTAAACAACTCAGTTTATAATCCAGAAAGCTACCCACCATCTATCAGAACTGAAGAAGCCTCTTGGATGAGTGGCAAAACGTCTTCTAGGCAGCACGACAAGTTCAGTTGCCTTGATTTACTACTGCTTGATATACAATGACCTGGATGACTGAGAATCTTCATAGACATGCACAACCATGGAAAAAGTCAGCAAGGTTTGTGGACAGGTCAGGAGTTCCTGCATACACAAGTAATTCTGTTGATGCTGTAAATCTTGAGTAACACACAGAAATGTTGGAGGAACTCAGTAAGTCAGGTTCTGAAGAAGGGTCTTGGCCTCAAAAATCAACTATTTCCCTCCACAGATGCCACATGACCTAAGTTCCTCCAGAATTTTGTATGTTGTTCAATAAATTGAATAGCTAATCAAGCCTCCTCTGTTATTCCTGAGCACAGCCGACCTTCCGCCCCAGTGCGATTTTCTTGCATTACCCAAATCTACTGATTCCCACCTCAACTTGGAACAAAAGCTGACAGCAGCCAGATAAAAGGCTGGAAGGACACCAGATGGCCTTAAATCTGCTTATATTTCAGGCTTCTAACTTTTAGCATTAATTATGGACGTAGAGAAAAAGATGCTGGAGCTGTGCTCTTAGTACAGGACCAAGTTTTGCAATATTTGGAACACAAACAACCCCAAGCATCAGGAAACAACCCTAGGGAAGTAATCCCCTGTAATTATCAAGCAACATTAACTGGCATCTCACTGCAGCCAGAACACACCTAAGCAAGTGGAACTCTGAGTTCATGGAGAGACTGGAAATGAGAGATTTGGTGGTAGCTTATATCTGATTGCTGAGTATTACCAATCTAGACTCTGGCTTTAGCAAACAGAATTATTATCAGAAGCACAAACTCATATTTAAAAGGCAAATGAACAAGCAATGTAATAGCCAAGACATGCACCAAGTGCTGGCAAATGGGGTTAGTAAGATCAATTGACATGAACATGGTGGGCTGAAGAGCCTCTCTCTGTGCTGTTTGACTTGGGGGTGGGGCAAATACTTGGAGAATATTTGCTGTTTAGTATTTCTCAAGACACAAGGCATTGCACCATCAGACACAGAAAAATAAGTTGCACCCTACCTTGTCTTTCTTCACCTTCTTGCTTTTTTCTGTTACATGAGGGGCTGCAACAGCCAGAGGAGCCTCTGGCATGTGTGGGGGCTGTGGAATAGCTTGTGCCACTGGTATTTGCTGTTGTGGTATTGGGTGTGGTATCTGTACCAAGTGCGTTGGTCTGGGTAATAAAAGGGGTCTCGGGGCAGGCATGGGAGGAACAGACATCATCGTGGCCAGCATCTGTGGGCCTGCAGCTCAACCAAAAGAAAACATAATGAGCATAAAAAAACTGTTTCAGTACTCTATTCAAATCACCTTCAAAGGAGAAAAAGACCCATTTAAACTACAACCCCAATCTGTAAAACAAGGAATACATCACAATCAATTACAACCTGAGTGAAACACTATGTATGCAAGTCATAGTTTCAACATATGCTACCATTAAATGGAGACACAACCTCATAATATGAACCATAGCGCTCAGATACCCCCAGGGTCTCCAGCTGACGGACAGCTTCACGAGGAAGAGACAGCCCAGTCTCAATATTCACTGCTAGTGATAGAGATGGATTTGAACCACACAACTAGAGTCATTTCTCAGCTAACCCACTCACAACTATACATATGGCTTAACTAGGGAAATAATAACACCCGCTTTTGCTTTCTTTCAGTTTCCTAATGCTGGTGTATGTTAGAAGTACAATTACTAAAATCAGATATTTAATACCATTGGAATGTATCCCAACCAACAGCTCCCCATCTTCAGCCTCATGATTACTATACAACCCAAGAGCATCAAGTGTCAACGTAGACCACTTTTACCTGCGACCATGGCTGACTGACTGTAGAGGACAGGATTGCTTCCAATGGTGATGGTACGTGGCATCGCTGTAGAAGTTAGCACTGCTGCTTTCCTCTTGATGGGCTTGGCTGCTGGACCCAGAGCTGGAGGATTTGAGGGCATGCTTGAAGCAGAGTTACTCTGAAAGATAACCAACTCTTATGTTTGTGAACATCCCAGACAGCTTCTAGTTTATGCAATCAGTCATGAATGGGAGCTGCTCCACAGAACCTATCTGCACTCATGGTGCTCAAGGAACTGAGAGGATTATGTGGAGAAGGTCAGAGTCAAACATAAACTGCAATCTGAGTTCTAATATTCTGTATTAAGACAAACCTTTCACCCAGGTAAGGGGACAATGTGTGACCCATACCACATTCTTTGGTCCCATACAAAAAAGCACATACACTCATTCTCTCTTGTAGCCTACATGAAGGATAAGCAGTGTTGGCTTTGCTCAATTCTGCAGAAGGTACAGACAGCAGAAGAATAGCACAGAGACAATGGTAACCATAACCCAGCTCACCATATTTCCAAGTTTAGCCAATTTATCTCCCTGGTGCCTGCCTGTTGCTCAGGTTTGTGACATCTTATCTGACCTGCAGAGGAATTTACAGTGCGAGGGAAAAGATCCAATTGTTGTGGTCCATGTGGGTATCAACAACATAGGTAGAATGAGGAAAGAGGTTCTGTTGAAGGAATTTGAGTAGTTAGGGACTAAATTAAGAAGCAGAATGAAAAAGGTGGTTATCTTAATTTACAACCTGAGCCACATGCAAATTGGCACAGAGTTAAGAAGATTAGAGAGTGGCCCAAGGACTGTTGTGGGAGAAATGAGTTTGAGTTCATGGAGAAGTGGCACCAGTATTGGGGAAGGAGGGAGCTGTTCCATCATGACGGGCTCCACCTGAACTGTGATAGGTCCTGGAGTTTGGCGAATCGCCAGACTTCATATGGAGCCAGTGATCATTAATGGAGAATGTGTGGAGCAGGTTAAGACCTACAAGTATCTGGGAGTACAGTTAGACAAGAAGCTAGACTGGACTGCCAACACAGATGCCTTGTGCAGGAAGGCACAGAGTCCACTGTACTTCCTTAGATGCTGAAGATGTTCTATAGGTCAGTTGTGGAGAGCGCCCTCTTCTTTGTGGTGGCGTGTTGGGGAGGCAGCATTAAGAAGAGGGACGCCTCACGTCTTAATAAGCTGGTAAGGAAGGCGGGCTCTGTCGCGGGCAAAGTACTGGAGAGTATAACATCAGTAGCTGAGCGAAGGGCGCTGAGTAGGCTACGGTCAATTATGGAAAACCCTGAACATCCTCTACATAGCACCATCCAGAGACAGAGAAGCAGTTTCAGCGACAGGTTGCTATCGATGTAATGCTCCTCAGACAGGATGAAGAGGTCAATACTCCCCAATGCCATTAGGCTTTACAATTCAACCGCCAGGAGTAAGATATGTTAAAGTGCCGGGGTTGATTGTATTTAATGTATTTAAGTAAACTACTTAAGAACTTTTTAAAAGCTATTATTAATGCTTTTTGAGAGAGTGATTTCGATGCATATCATATTTTTACTGAGTTAAGTATTGTATGTAATTAGTTTTGCTACAACAAGTGTATGGGACATTGGAAAAAATGTTGAATATCCCCATGGGGATGAATAAAGTATCTATCTATCTATCTATCTAACTAAGGCTGTGTGTGTATAGGGCTTTAAACTATATAGATTGGAGCAGTATGATAAAGTAAAAGAGAAAAGCGTGGATAAAGATGAAGTAAAAGCAAAAGTTAAAAAAGATAAAAGATAAAGAGGCTGAGAGTGAAGGACTGAAGACATCTTGGAGAGAAGCCTTTTTTTTACTGCTTAGGGAAAAGAGGCTAGATTACACAGGCGTGTGACATAGCGCGCCAAAGGTTTAAAAAAAAAGACCGCCATATACAGTGGCCATCTTCAGTGTGGACTGAGTCAGAGTGGGATGGCTTTGGCATAACAGGCTTCAGCGTGAACAGGCAGAGGCGAGGGTAGGTTTTGGTAAGTTTTGTTTTGTTTTGTTTCTTTGGAGTAGAGAGAATGCCAGGCAGGATGTTGGAATGCTCCTCTTGCAGGATGTGGGAAGTCAGGGAGACCTCCGGTGTCTCTGATGACACTGGCAAGAAGTGCATCCAGCTGCAGCTCCTAACAGACTGTGTTAGGGAACTGGAGCAGGAGCTGGATGAACTCCGGATCATTTGGGAGAATGAGAAGTTTATACATAGTAGTTTCAGGGAGGTAGTTACGCCAAAGGAGCAGCGCACAGGTAATTGGGTTACTGTCAGGCAAGGGAAGGGGAAAGGGCAGGCAGAGCAGGGCTCCCCTGTGGCCATTCCCCTCAACAACAAGTATACTAATTTGGATACTGTTGGGGGGATGACAACTGGGACAAGCTGTGGCAGCCGAATCTTTGGCACTGAGTCTGCTTCTGCAGAGCAAAAGGGGGGGGGGGGGGGGGGAAGAGGAGGAAAGCAGTAGTGATAGGGGACTCAATAGCTAGAGGTACAGACAGGAGGTTCTGTGGTCGTGACAGAGACTCCCAGATGGTTTGTTGCCTCCCGGGTGCCAGGGTCAGGGATGTCTCTGATCGCGTGACAGCATTCTGAAGTGGAAGGGTGAGCAGCCAGATGTCATGGCACACATCGGTACCAATGACGTAGGAAGAAAGAGTGAGGAGGTCCTGAAGAGTGAGCAGAGAGAGCTTGGTAGGAAGTTAAAAAGCAGGACCTCGAGGGTGGTAATCCCAGGATTGCTCCCTGTGCCAAGTACCAGTGAGGGTAAGAGTAGGATGCTCTGGCAGATGCACACGTGGCTGAGGAACTGGTGTAGGGTTTCCGATTTCAGGATCATTGGGACCTCTTCTAGGGCAGGTGGGACCTGTACGAGAGAGACGGTTACACCTGAACTACAGGGGGACCAATATCCTTGCAGGGAGATTTGTTAGTGCTATTGATGGGGGGGGGGGGGTTTAAACTAGATATGCAGGGGGATGGGCACCAGAGTGCCACAGTAGATAGTGGAGCAGGGGGTGAAATTAAATGATGTTAAAGGTTCATGCAAAGTCACAAATAGAAGGGTTGTGTGTGGTGGTAATAATCTTCTGAGGTGTGTCTATTTCTATGCGAGGAGTATTTTGGGGAAGGCTGACGAGCTGAGGGCGTGGATTGACACGTGGAATTATGACATTGTAGCTATTAGTGAAACTTGGCTACAGGAGAGGCAGGACTGACTGCTTAATGTTCCAGGGTTCCGATGTTTCAGACGTCATAGAGGCAGAGGGATAAAGGGTGGGGGGGGGGGGGGGGTGTTTGGCATTGCTAGTCAGGGAAAATGTTACAGCAGTGCTCAGGCAGGACAGATTAGAGGGCTTGTCTACCGAGGCCATATGGGTGGAGCTGAGAAACAGGAAAGGTATGACTATATTAAATGGGGTTGTATTATAGACCACCCAATAGTCAGCCAGAATTAGAGGAGCAAATCTGCAGAGAGATAGCAGACAACTGCAGGAAACATAAAGTTGTGATAGTAGGAGATTTTAATTTTCCACGTATTGATTGGGACTCCCATACTGTTAAAGGTAAAAGTCTAGACAGGTTAGAGTTTGTAAAATGTGTTCAGGAAAGTTTTCTAAATCAATACATAGAGGTACCAACTAGAGAGGATGCAATATTAGATCTCCTTTTAGGAAACGAGTTAGGACTGGTGATGGAAGTGTGTGTAGGGGAACACTCTGGTTGCAGTGATCATAATACCATTAGTTTCAACTTGGTCATGGATAAAGATAGATCTGGTCCTCGGGTTGAGGTTCCAACCTGGAAAAAGACCAAATTTGCAGAAATGAGAAAGGATCTAAAAAGCATGGATTGGGACAGGTTGTTGTCTGACAAGGGTGTGATTGGTAAGTGGGAGGCCTTCAAAGGAGAAATTTTGAGAGTGCAGAGTTTGAATGTCAGGGTTAAAGGCAAAATAAATAAGAATAAGGAACCTTGGTTCTCTAGGGATATTGGAACTCTGATAAAGAAGAGAGAGATGTATGACATGTATAGGAAACAGAGAGCAAATAAGGTACTTGAGGAGTATAAAAAGTGCAAAAAAATACTTAAGAAAGAAATCAGGAGGACTAAAAGAAGACATGAGGTAGCTTTGGCAGTCAAGGTGAAGGATAATCCAAAGAGCTTCTACAGGTATATTAAGAGCAAAAGGATAGTAAGAGATTAAAATTGGTCCTCTTGAAGATCAGAGTGGTCAGTTATGTATGAAATCAAAAGAACTGGGGGAGATCTTAAATGGGCTTTTTGCGTCTGTATTTACTAAGGAAACTGACATGGAATCAATGGAAATAAGGCAAACAAGTAGTGAGGTCATGGAACCTATACAGATTGAAGAGGAGGTGGTGCTTGCTATCTTGAGGCAAATCAGAGTAGATAAATCCGCAGGGACCTGACAGGGTATTCCCTCGGACCTTGAAGGAGACTAGTGTTGAAATTGCAGGGGCCCTGGTAGATATATTTAAAATGTCAGTATCTACAGGTGAGGTGCTGGAGGATTGGAGGATAGCTCATGTTGTTCCGTTGTTTAAAAAAGGATCTAAAAGTAATCCGAGAAATTATATGCCGGTAGGTTTGACGTAGGTAGTAGGTAAATTATTGGAAGGAGTACTAAGAGATAGGATCCGCAAGTATTTAGATAGACAGGGACTTATTAGGGAGAGTCAACACGGCTCTGTGCATAGTAGGTCATGTTTAAGAAATCTTTTAGAGTTTTTCGAGGAGGTTACCAGGGAAGTGGATGAAGGGAAGGCAGTGGATGTTGTCTACATGGACTTCAGTAAGGAGGTTAGTTCAGTGGGAGGTTAGTTAGGAAGATTCAGTCGCTAGGTATACATGGTGAGGTAATAAATTCGATTAGACATTGGTTCAATGGGAGAAATCAGAGTGGTAGTGGAGGATTGCTTCTCTGAGTGGAGGCCTGTGACTAGTGGGGTGCTACAGGGATCAGTGCTGGGTCCATTGTTATTTGTCATCTATATCAATGATCTGGATGATAATGTGGCAAATTGGATCAGCAAATTTGCTGATGATACAAAGACTGGAGGTGTAGTGGACAGAGGAAGGTTTTCAAAGCTTGCAGAGGGATTTGGACCAGCTGGAAAAATGGCAGATGGAGTTTAATACAGACAAATGTGAGGTGTTGCACTTTGGAAGGAAAAACCAAGGTAGAACATACAAGGTAAATGGTAGGGCACTGAGTAGAACAAAGGGATCTGGGAATACAGATACAAAATTCCCTAAAAGTGGTGTCACAGGTAGATAGGGTAGTATAGAAAGCTTTTTTTTTAAATTGAGTTATTGAGTATAAGAGTTGGAATGTTATGGTGAGGTTGTATAAGGCACTGGTGAGGTCAATATTTGGAGTATTGTGTGCAGTTTTGGTCACCGAATTTCAGGAAGGAGATTAATAAGGTTGAAAGAGTGCAGAGAAGGTTTATAAGGATGTTGCCGGGACTTGAGAAACAGTTACAGAGAAAGGTTGAATAGGTTAGGACTTTATTCCCTGGAGTGTAGAAGAATGAGGGGAAATTTGATAGAGGTATATAAAATTATGATGGGTATAGATAGAGCGAATGCAAGCAGGCTTTTTCCACTGAGGGTAGGGGAGCAAAAAAACCAGAGGACATGGGTTAAGGGTGAAGGGGGAAAGTTTAAAGGGAACATGGGGGGGGGGGGGGGGAGAGAGGGCTTCTTCACACAGGGAGTGGGGAATGAGCTTCCAGATGAAGTGGTAAATGCGGCCTCACTTTTAACATTTAAGAAAAACTTGGACAGGTACATGGATGAGAGGTGTATGGAGGGATATGGTCCAGGTGCAGGTCAGTGGGACTAGACAGAAAAATGGTTCAGCACAGCCAAGAAGGGCCAAAAGTCCTGTTTCTGTGCTGTAATGTTCTATGGTGGAGCGTAGAAAAGACCAAGTGCATAAGTGACAAAGATCACTAGATTTTAAAGGCACAATGAGTGTAAGGGCACTTTATCTGAATGCCCATAGTATTTATTACAAGGTCAATGAACTTGTGGCATAAATCAGTATAAAGGGCTGTGATTTAGTGGCCATTACAGAAACGTGGTTGCAGGGTGGAGAGGACTGGGAATTAAATATCCAACGACATCATGTAATACAGAAGGATAGGAAGGTAGGGGAGGTTTGGTAGAGCTCGTAATTAAGAATGGGATCAGGGCAATAGCGAGAGACAATCTAAGATCTAAGGAGCAGAATGTTGAATCCATCTGGGCAGAGATTAGGAATAGTAAATGGGAAAAAAATTGCAGGTGGGAGTCGTCTCTAGGCTACTGAATAATAACATTACAATAGCACAGGTAATAAACCGAGAAATATCTGAGGCATGTAAGAATGGAACAGCAGTTATCGTGGGGGACTAACTTGTACATAGATTGGGTGAATCCAGTTGGTCGAGGCAAGCTTGGGGACTTCACAGAATGCGTACGTCATAGCTTTCTTATAACAGCATGTCACTGAACCTACAAGGGAGCATGCTATCTTGGATCTGGTCCTGTGCAATCAGACAGGTAAAATTAGCAATCTTGTAGTTAGAGATCCTCTTGGAAAGAGTGGTTACAGCATGGTTGAGGGTGTAATAGTTTGATCTAAAACCAGTGTATTATGCTTAAACAAGGGAGACTACAGTGGGATGAGGAAGGAGTTTGATAGGGTAGTCTGGGAGCACAGGCTATATGGTGGGACAGTTGAGGAACAGACCCTCAGAGTTTTTTCACAGTGCTCAATAAAAGTATTTTCCAGTTAAAAGCAAGGGTGGGGAGAGCCAGTCTTGGATAACTAAGGAAATAAAGGAAGGCATCAAACTAAAAGCTCTGCAAACAAAGTTGCTGAGAGTAGCGGGAAACTGGAAGATAGGGAAAACTTTAAAAAGCACCGAAGAACCACTAAGTGATCAATAAAGAAAGCTAACATAGATTATGAAAATTAGCTAGCACCAAATTTAAATGCAATGGGAGGTGAAGACCTTGATACAATTAACTATCACCAAAGAGGTAGTGCTGAGCAAATTTGTGGGCCTAAAGATCGAATGCATCCCAGGGTACTGAAAGAAATGGCAGAAGTTATAGCTGAAGCCTTGCTGATAATTTACTAAAATTCTCTGGACTCTGGGCAGGTCCCAGCAGATTGGAAGGTGGCAAATGTTATGCCACTGTTCAAAAAATGACGTAGGCAAAAGGCAGGTAACTATAGGTCTATTAGTTTAACATCTGTAGTGGAGAAAATGCTTGAAGCTATCATTAAAGTAGTAGCTGGGCATCTAGAAAGAAATGGATCCATCAGACAGATGGAGCATGGATTCAGCAAAAGCAGGCTGTTTGACAAACATACTGGAGTTCTTTGAGGGTATAACAAGCGAAGTAGATAGAGGGGAACAGATGGATGTTATTTACTTGGATTTCCAGAAGGCGTTCGATACTGTACCACATGAAAGACTTATCATAAGGGGTGACGTATTAGCATGAATAGAGAATTGGTTAACCAGTAGGAAGTGGAGAGTTGTGATACATGTGTGTTTCTCTAGTTGGCAATCCCTGGTCAGTGGTGTACCGCAGGGGTCAGTACTGGGCCCACAACTGTTAATGATATACATTAACAATCTGGAAGAGGGGACCGAGTGTATCTAAGTTTGCTGATGTCACTAAATTGAGTGGAAAAGCAGAGAGATATAGATAGGTTAAGTGAGCGGGCAAGGGTCTGGCATATGGCGTACAATATTGGTAAATGGGAGGTCATCCACTTTGGAAGGAAAAATGAAAGATCACATCATTATTTAAATGGTAAAAAAAATTACAGCATGCTGCTGTGCAGAGGGACCTGGAAGTGCTTGTGCATGAATCACAGAAGGTTGGTTTGCAGATGCAGCAGGCTAATAAGAAGGCGGGAAATGGAACGTTGGCCTTCATTGCTAAAGATAATGAAATTTAAGAGCAAGGAGGTTATGCTGCAACTGTACAGGGTACTGGTGAGGCCATATTTGGAGTACTGCGTGCAGTTCTGGTCTCCTTACTTGAGGAAGGATATACTGGCTTTAGAGGCAGTGCAGAGGAAGTTCACCAGGTTGATTCCAGAAATGAGGGGGTTAGACTATGAGGAGAGATTGAGTCGCCTGGCACTGTAGTCGCTGGAATACAGAAGGATAAGAGGAGATCTTAGAAACATACAAAAGTAGGAAAGGGATAGATTAGATAGAGGCAGGAAAGTTGTTTGCACTGTTAGGTTTGCACTAGGGGACATAGCCTCAAGATTCGGGAGAGTAAATTTAAGATGGAGATGAGGAAGAACTGCTTTTCCCAAGGAGTGATGAGTCTGGAATTCTCTGCAAAGAAGCAGTGGAGGCTACCTCAGTAAATATATTTCAAACAAGGTTGGATAGATTTTTGCATAGTAGGGGAATTAAGGGTTATGGGGAAAAGGCAGGCGACAGGCCAGATGGCCTATCTCATGTTTATCTTAAGCATTTCTTATGTTCTTATCTCAGAGGGACCAGAGAATGGGATAAACTCTTGACACCAATAACCAGCTGAGCTTGGCTGAGATGGGATGGAGAGTGGCTTAAAACCATGAAAACATTCTCACCACTTTTACTATTGGAAGCTGGACTGTTGTAACTGGAACGATGGGGAGAAGGGACCTTTCCAAACAATCTTCTTCAGTTCCCGGCGCTGGTGGTTCCTTGCTGTCCACTTCCATCTCCACTTCTTGTATGTCGCCGCCATCGTCACTCGGAGGGGGAGGAGGAGGGGGTGGGGGTGGAGGGGAGGAGGGAGGGGGTGGGGGCAAGGGAGGGAGATCCAAGGGGAGGGGGGGTTGAGGGGGAAGAGGTGGGGGAGGAGGCTGGGGGGTGACTTCTGCAGAAGCTTGGCCAGCAGACAGCTCCACATGCACCAGATCTAAAATTTAAATAGAATTGAATTGACTTTTTCCTCACATCCTTCACATACGTGAGTAAATAACTTTACATTATGTCTCTGCCTGAATGTGAAATTTATAGTAATTTGTACCAAATAGTATGTACAACAGGACAGTCAATGTAGCATAGAAATACAATTGTATCAGCATGAATTAATCAGTCTGATGGCCTGGTGGAAGAAGCTGTCCTGCAACCGGTTGGTCCTGGCTTTTCTGCTGTGATACACAAGCTGGAACAGTTTGTGATTGGGGGTGACTCGGGTCCCCTCCTCAATGATCTTTCGGGTCCTCTTTACGTACCTGTCATTGTAAATGTCCTGAATAGTGGGAAGTTCACATCTACAGATGCGCTGGGCTGTCCACGCTACTCTCTGCAGAGTTCTGTGATTGAGGGATGTACAGTTCCCATACCAGGCAGTGATGCAGCCAGTCAGGATCCTCTCAGTTGTGCCCCAGTACATAGTTCTTAGGATGTGGGGACTCAGGCCAACCTTTTTCAACTGTCTGAGGTGCAAGAGGCACTGTTGTGCTTTTTTTCCCACCACACAGCTGATACGTACAGACCACCTGAGATCTTTGGTGATGTGAATGTCGAGGAACTTAAAGCTGTTCACCCTGTCAACCCCAAATGTCAACAGGGATGAGCCTGTCTCCATTCCTCCTGTAATCCACAACCAGCTCCTTTGTTTTTGTGACATTGAGGGAGAGGTTGTTTTCTTGACACCACTGTCTTTCTAGCCTCTTCTCTCTAGGCTGCTTTGTTATTATTTGAGATTAGGCCAATCAATGTAGTAACGTCAGCAAATTTAATTCGGAGATTGGAGCTGGGAGTGGCTACACAGTCATGGGTATACAGAGAGTCAAGGAGGTGGATTAGGACACAGTCTGAGGGGCTCTGGTGCTGAGGGTTTTTAAATAGAACAGGGAAAATGACATCATCAGATTGGACACGAGAGAAATGAACAACCCAATCTGCTGCACAGGTAGTTTAAAAGGATGATGCTGACAGCAATCTCTCAGCATTCTTTTCCACTTAACAAGCACTTGGAGGAACCCCTACTAAGCAACAGAAAAGATCACTCTGTCCAAGTCCA
Source organism: Hemitrygon akajei (assembly GCF_048418815.1). Taxonomy (NCBI): domain Eukaryota; kingdom Metazoa; phylum Chordata; class Chondrichthyes; order Myliobatiformes; family Dasyatidae; genus Hemitrygon; species Hemitrygon akajei. The sequence continues at coordinate 112,979,605 of NC_133129.1, read as the reverse complement.
TTCAAGACAACTTCTTATCCTAGTGATTTTCAGTCTTTCAACACCCACAGTGTTGCATTCAGAACCCTGTTTTCCTCCTAGAGGAATTCTTCTGCTAAAGCACTGCTTTTGCGCAGCAGTCACCCTGGAAACCTCAACAGTCTTGCAGATAACACCACCTCTTTTCATTCAATTTAATTCTAATGGGCTGGTCCATGTCCAAGATGAGGCCCCCTTCAGGGTGAAGTGGCAACACCTTATATTCCATCTGGGTAGACTCCAACCTGATGGTATGACTATCAATTTCTCCTTATGGTAAATTTCTTCCTCCACCTTCCTCTATTCCCCACTCTAACCTTTTATCTCTTCTCACCTGTCTATTACTTCCTCCAGGGTTGCATCCTCCTTCCCTTTCAATATACAACTCTCCTCTAACAGATTCCTTCTTCTCCAGCTCTACCTTTGCCACTCACCTGACTTCACCTATCACTTTTCAACTAGCCTCCTTCCCCTCCCCCCACCTTTTTATTCTGGCATCTCCCTCACCCCTTCTCAATCCTGAAGAAAAGCCTCGCCTGAAACGTCAACTAATTATTCACGTCCATAGATGCTGCCTGACTTGCTGAGTTCCTTCCAGCATTTTGTGGGTGTTGTTCTGGCTGACTTACTGAGGTCAACGCACAAAAATAACCACCACAGTCTTTGCTCCAGCATCCCTAACCCAGGAGGAGGAAACCTTCAGCAACTCAGCCAAGCTCTGGGTAGACAAGGTGGCCTTCAGCACTCAGGGCACTGAGTGCAAGAGTTGGGGCAGTATGTTGCATTTGTACTAGATGTTGGTAAGCTAGAATAGAGTGTAGTTTTGGTCACACTTATTGGAAAGATGCCAGTAAGCTGGTAAAAAAAATGCAGAGGTTTATGAGAATGCTGCCAGGATTCCAGGATCTGAGTAACAGGAAGAGTTGGACAGGCTAGGACTTTATTCCTTGGAGTGTAGGGGACTTACAGGTGACCTTATAGAGGTGTATAAAATCACGAGGCATAGTTAGAAAGAACGCACACAGTCTTTCCCACAGGAAAATATAATGAAAAACTAAGGGTGGCATAACTTGAAGATGGGGGGGGGGGGGGGATTGATTTAAAAAGGACTCAAATAGCAACTTCTTCACACAGAAAGTGGTGAGTGCAGGGAGCGAGCTACTAAAGGAGGCAATTCAGGCAGGTAAAACATTTAAGAGACGTTTGGACAGAAACATGGATAGAAGGGTTTAGAAAGGTAATTGGCCAAATTTTAGGCATTTTGGTTGCACTAAAGGGACTCTTTCTGTGCTTTTACTACTCCAAAATGTGACGGGGGACAAGTGTCAAAGACTGGAAAATTCAACAGAACCCACAGAGTTGCTAAGCCCCTTACCTGCAGGATCACCTGTTGCACCTGCAGCTTCTCTCACTGGAGTGCTGAGCATACTTTTACCAACAGTTAGCCTTGAAGTGCTCTCGGCTGTCTCCTCCTCCTCGTCCACATCTGGAAACTCCCACTGAGATTGGCCCGTCTGTTCATTGAGATAGAAATAGCGCCGGTGCTCCCTACGGCGTGACAGAAAGGGCACACTTAGTATAGGGGTAGCAGCAGGCAGTCCCTGCCAAAGGCGAAAAATAAAATTATGAGTTTTGTTTTGCCAACAGGAAGTTTGGCACCTCCTGTTCCTAGAGACCTAGGACGGCAGAGATCAGAGGGGAAACCTCATGATTCAATTTTGTTTTGGATTTGATTTATTTAAAAAAAATAAATAAATATCAGCCATTTAAAAATAAAGTTATTAATTCAGTCCAATTATTTTATCTTTTGAAGAGAGAAAATGGCTGCCTGATAATGACGGCATTGAGGGTGTCTAGGTAATTTAGACAACCCTTTTGTTCTGGAAGCAAATAAGGAAGGAATTAGTGCAAAAATATTCTTCAAGCTGAAAAATGAAACAGCAATTTTTATGTGTATTTATAAAAACACATTTACATGTTTTACAGATGCAGTAAACAGTAAAAAAGAGAAAAGAAAATAATTCTGACCTGTGGTTCCGGCAATAATCTTGGTCTTCTCTTGCAGCTGCTGCAGGAGGCACCTTCCCTCTTTCTGTCGCGTGGTCCGCTCAGGAATTCCATCCCAGAAATTTTCAGCAAAGCGCAGACATTCCTTGCATGCGCACTCTCCCGCCCCTTCCCCTTTATCCCTTCCTCAAAATTATACGAGCAGTCTATCTGTTCAACTCCAATACTCAACCCTCAGCAAGAGATATTGCCAAAATTTGTGGGTTACATTTTAGGCTGGTCCAATGATTGTTTTGCTTTTGGGATTTTTTTTTGCACGCATGCGGGAGTGCTGCCAAATTAGTAGTTTAGAAAAGCTGGCAGTCTGCAACTATTGTTGTCACGTCGTCAAGTGGAGATGGGGAGGGTGGGGTCACAGTTCAGTTGCCACGTGTCAAAGGTGAAAGGTGAAAAAGTAGAAGAGTGCGTACCTGTCCCAATGGCAGGACCAGCCTTTTGGGGATGCATTTGATTCATAGTGTTTAATCTGTAAATCAGCTTCCTGCAGTTTACGTTTGAGATATTGGCCATTCAGTGCTCCTTCTCGCCAGTCTGATATACGAGTCTGAAACACAGGATAATGAAGGGTAATTAGAAAAGAACACTGAGCCATTAAGGTAGAGGCTTAAGTACGGAAGAAAGATCATAACTTAATCTCCCGTGTTTCAGTACAGCCCAGGACAGGTGCTCTATCAGCAATCAGCAGTAGCTACTGGGGAGTAGTCCGTTAGATCCCCCAGCACACATTGGATTCACTCTATTTATCCTGTCCACAAGCAAAGTGATGAGGCAAGAAGCTCCATTCTTTAACCTGCAGTGGGGACATGGACCGACATTAGAGGAGGATCCCGGAGCGGGTGTACAGGATCATTATCTTGTGTCCCATTAATGTTGAGACAAGGACAAGATGTCATCTGTCACAGATGGTGGACAAAATGGGTGCCAGCAGACACAAGGATATACACTTAATGGTCACTGAATATGTTCGTGATCTTCTGCTGCTATAGCCTATCCACTTGAAGGTTCTAGGTATTGTGGATTCAGAGATACTCTTCTGCACATTATTGTTGTAACACATGATTATTTGAGTTACTACTGTTTTTCTGTCAGCTTGAATCAGTTTTGCCAATCTTCACTGGTCTCTCTTTTTAACAAGGTATTTTATTTCCCCACAGAACTGCTGCTCACTGCATGTTTTTTTAAAAATGTTCTTTGCATCATTCTCTGTAAAGTGCAGACTGTTGAGTGTGAAAATCACAGGAGATTAGCAGTTTCTGAGATACTCACACCATCTCATTTGGCCCCAGCAATCATTCCACGGACAAAGTCAATTAGATTACATTTCTTCCTTGTTCTGATGTTTGGTTTGATCTGAACAACTGAACCCCTGGACTATTTCTGCATGTTTTTATGCATTGAGTTGCTGCCACGATTGGCTGATTAGAGATTTCCATTAATAAGCGAGTGTACAGGTGTACCTAATAAAGTGGCCAGCGACTGCAGAGGCTGCGTGCACAGTCGGTCCTCCTTATCCGCGAATTCCGCATGCGTGAATTCAACCAACTGCGAATCGCGAAAACCCGGAAATGCTCTTCCAGCACTTGTTGTTTGAGCACGTACAGACTTGTTTTGCTTGTCATTATTCCCTAAACAATGCAGTATAACAGCTATTTTACATAGCATTTACATTGTATTAGGTACTATAAGTAATCTAAGAGATGATTTAAAGTTTACAGGAGGATGTGCGTAGGTTACCGTGGATCAGGATCGAAAAAAATCAGAAGTTCTCTTACTAAGTAAGTCGGAACAGGTACATCCAGTATTATTTAGCGTCAGTTAATCAAACGTTTGTCTTAGTATATATTTTACCTTTCTGTGCATATAGAACGCTTAAGAACATATATTTCAGCGCCAGGCTTGGGAACGGAAGTTCCCGAGTTCGATCCAGTGACAGACTGCTCCCGAATGTGCTCTCCATCCGTGCCTGGTTGATATGGAGGATCAAAAACCCAAAACCCAATAATTAAACCACTGCGTTGTTTAGTAATAATTGTAGCTTTCATCGGGGCAGGGCCTTTCTCACTTTATCCTTTAAGATTGTTCTGATCATTGACCGACGTAGCCCAACGCTTTTCCAATGACCAATGGAGTTTCACCTCTTTCCGATCGCTTTATTATTTCCACTTTATTTTCAATCATGATCGTGATTATTTTCGTGAATAGAAACACTGTGGATTCAGAGTTCAACTGCTGGGTCCTAATATCCACCGCACTGAGACAGGTTAAATAAGGTCTGGGGTTCCACTAGGTCCAAAGGTCCACCACATTGAGACAGGTTGAATAAGGGACTTCAGCATCTGTGTATTTTGGTACTCACGAGGGATCCTGGAAACAATCCCTCACGGATAAGGAGGGATGACTGTATACTGTTTCACTTTTGTTCTTGCACATTTTTTCTTCCTGCCATTCCATCCAGAGTCAGTGCCATCTCATCCCCCACAAAGTATTCTTTCACGTATCCATCAACAACTTCTCCTTCACTTACATGCTACGGACAATTTACAGTGGCCAATAAATGTACCAACCCCACAAGTTGTTGATACGTGGGAGGAAACTGGAGCACCCAGCAAAGTTCGTATGGTCCATGGGCAAATTGCACAGAGCCAGGAATAAAACCAGGCTGTTAGAGCTGTGCAGTGTGACAGTGGCTGGGGTGCTACTGTGGGGAGAGGAGGAAGCTATTTGAAAACTGAACTATAAACAGCATTTTCAAAATTAAACCCCTCTTTGAAAGCAACTAATCCTCAAACACAAGGAACACTACATGGAATATAGGAGCCAGTCACAAACCTCAATCTGGAGCAGCAGGAAATGGAAGTTGGAGATAGACTGTCTGCTAATTCCCAGGAATTCCAGTTTACTGGAGAGTGTGTTTGCCAGTTCAGCAATCTGAAACTGATTTAAAAAATCTGGAGTTAACATCCACGTGACCACAACCACACCTCAGGATGTTTTGACATCCTGAAATAATTTGCCCGACCTAATCAGACCACCAGCTTCAGGAATAATTGCCCATAAGCTACCCAAAATGCCACTGCCGAAGTCCCCACCATTTCTTCCAGAGAATACCACTTAAAACATATGTCACGCTCTGGTTCAGATTTTTACTGCTATGCTGTAGGTATTTCATTTTAGCAGTTCTGTAAGAGCAGTCAGTTCTGCTTTCAGCATGTTTGGGTTTGAACTGAGATATGGGCTTTGTTGTTCAACTTAGGAATGCTGTGTCAGCCAATCAGGATGGTGAAATTGGGAGAAGGTTTAAGAGAGAGCTGGGTGGAGATGTTTTTGTGACGGACACTGGTGTGGGTCGAGGTCTTTTTTGGCAGGAGCTGGGAGAAAACAGGAGGCAAGATGGCTGAGGATGCCATCCCTGCTGCACAAGCTGCTTTGTGTAGATGAATGGCTTCAAGGAGCAAGAACCAATACTCTAGTGGGCAAGCCCCATTTATTTGAGCTGGATTTCAAGCGATATTTGGATGGTGTTGTGTGCTTTCACGCAGACCATGGCTCCAGTGCGCGTTAAAGACAACTTCAAGATGAGCTTCAGCTTGCATGCACATTTAGACTGTTAACTATAATTGGCTTCTTTAAATGTTTTTCCTTTTTCCCCCCTACTATTTGATAAAACTGACATTTGTAAATATAAAACAAACACGAGGAAATCTGCAGATGCTGGAAATTCAAACAACACACACAAAATGCTGGTGGAACACAGCAGGCCAGGCAGCATTTATAAGAAGCACTGTCGACGTTTCGAGCCGAGATCCTTCGTCAGGACTAACTGAAAGGAAAGATAGAGATTTAAAAGTAGTGGGGGGAGGGGGAAATGCAGGATGATAGAAGACCGGAGGGGGTGGGATGAAGCCAAGAGCTGGAAAGGTGATTGGCGAAAGTGATACAGAGCTGGAGAAGGGTAAGGATCATGGGACGGGAGGCCTCGGGAGAAAGGGGAACACCAGAGGGAGATGGAGAACAGGCAAACAACTAAATATGTCAGGAATGGGGTAAGAAGGGGAGGATGGGCATTAACGGAAGTTAGAGAAGTCAATGTTCATGCCATCAGGTTGGAGGCTACTCAGCCGGTATACAAGGTGTTGTTCCTCCAACCTGAGTTTGGATTCATTTTGACAGTAGAGGAGGCCATGCATAGACATATCAGAGTGGGAATGGGACGTGGAATTAAAATGTGTGGCCACTGGGAGATCATGCTTTCTCTGGCAGACTGAGCATAGGTGTTCAGCGAAACGGTCTCCCAGTCTGCGTCGGGTCTCACCAATATATAAAAGGCCACACCGGGAGCACCGGACGCAGTATACCACACCAGCCGACTCACAGGTGAAGTGTCGCCTCACCTGGAAGGACTGTCTGGGGCCCTGAATGGTGGTGAGGGAGGAAGTGTAAGGGTAGGTGTAGCACTTGTTCCGCTTACAAGGATAAGTGCCAGGAGGGAGATCGGTGGGAAGGGATTGGGGGGGGGGGGGGGGGGGGAAACGAGTGGACAAGGGAGTCATGTCGGTAGCAATCCCTGTGGAAAGCAGAAGGTGGGGGGGGGGGGGAGAAATGTGCTTGGTAGTGGGATCATGTTGGAGGTGGTATATTTGTAAATACACTTTCTTTATAAATGTATACAGTGTACAATCCGTTATTTCTTGCCGGCAGCTGTATTTACACAATTCGGGGTTCAAATGGGCGAGACATCCCAACTTCCTCATTTTGGTGGGATCTGGCTCTAGACGTACAGAGTTTGAGAAAAGTGGTTTTCTCACTGTTGAGTCCAGTGGCTAATGAGCCACATCTCTAGAGACGCCTGGTAGAAAGCGGTTTCACATATACAACATTGCTCCCAGCACAACTCCCACCCCAATCACACCAGTTCTCTTCCCAGACCCTTCAACATTAGTTCATCACAACTCATGACTGGTCTTGCCCCAGATACGAAATTACACCTCAATTTTCCACAAAAATATCAACAGATTGCTGCACCACCTTAAACATTGGAAAATTGGGGCAATGTCAGCATAGTCTGCACAGCAGTCCACCCCCACCCCCCCCACCTTGAGTTCAAATTCATCGTCTTTTTCTTCAGACGGTGGTTTTGGTGCAGCTACTGCCTTTTCTGTAGGTTCTTCAAGGTCCACATCACCACCTTCAGGATCAATGCTTGGTTTTTCAGGAGCTAAAGAGAAAATAATTGTGCAGAAAATAATTTATAACCCTGAAATGTCCAAGCAATACAAATGGAACTGCTGCAATCTATGAGTGAATTTACCACATTAGCAGATTCTATGTAATTCACAGGACAACATGAAGCATGGCAAGGTGTCTCCGCTGAATTCCACTGGGAGAGTGGAAATTATATTTACTTGTTATAGTGGCCTCACTGAGTAAATATTAAAACTGGTGCAAAAAAAAAATGAACCTGACAATGGAATATCTCAAACTCATTTTGACTTGGTACCCAAGGCACTGGTGTGCAAAACAAAACAATGGATTGGAGGATGTGCTCATATTGATCCTGCCTATCAGTGTTCAAAGACAACTGCACATACAGTTGCCCCTTGCTTTACCAATGTTCACTTTACGCCACTTCGCTTTTACAAAAGACCAACATTAGTAACCTGTTTTCGCATTACAAAGAGGATTTTCGCTTTTATGAAAATTTTCCCCATATAAATTAATGGCTCTTTGCTTTACGCCATTTCGGCTTAAGAAAGGTTTCATTGGAACGCTCTACCTTTGTAAGGGGAGGGGACACACCTGTATTACAAATGAAATCTGTATTACAACCATTGAAGGTGTAATAGAATTAGGCTTGGTTATTATGGAGAGACACTGGAATCCAAGATTCAAGATTTCTTAATGTCATTTCCAGTACACAAGTGTGAAAAAGAATGAAATAATTGTTACTCTGGATCTGACGCAGCATAAAAGAAAAACAGTAAGATAAAGAACACAATTAAAAGAAACACAATAAATATAAATACGTTAAATAGCTTATATACATAGAATGATTGTATGTCCGTAAAGTGACATTAGGCACAGGAGTGTCTGTATACTAGGTGGCTGACAGGAAATGATAAAGTAGTGGTGGGATAATGGGTGGATGTGTTGATCAGCCATATTGCTTGGGGAAAGTATCTGTTTGAGTGTCTTGTCCTGGCATGCATGTTACATAGCCTCCTCACAATGGGAGCAGGGCAAATGGCCCATGAGCAGGGTGGGGGTAAGGTCCTTCATGTTATTGGCCCTTTTACAGCACCCTTCTGTATATGTCCTTGATGGTGAGTAGGCTGGAGCCAGTGAGACGTTGGGAGCCTCTCATTGTAGAGCCTTCCTGCCCACCCCAGTGTAGCTTCTATACCATGCAGTGATGGTACAGAAACCAAGCATTGATCCTGAAGGTGGTGATGCATTCTAGGGTGCTCTCTAGTACCAGGGCTAGATTGGAAATTAACCTTGAAGGCTGACTGTAATTGCTACAGTTGGATAGTGTAATTTTCATTCTTCAGAGAGCTGACACTTGTGTAAATACAGGCTCAGCATCTTCAAAGGGGAGCCAGGTCAGGGTCAAAGGCTAGAGATAGGATTTCTACGAGGCATGACTGCACAAGCTCGTGGACATCAGCGAGCTAGACCGGTGGAAAGTATTTAAAAGAAGAAAGTTTCATAGAGCAGAGGGAGACAGAGTAGGAGGGCTTTGGCTCAATGGGTCAAGGCAAGGTAAGCTACTTGTGAGGAACTGGAAGTATGTCTATGAGGCCAGCATTCTGTACTAGGAGTCAGATGTGGGAAGTCCAGGAGACTCCCAGCCTCCCGGGCGGCCACATCTGCACCAGGTGCGTCAAGCTGCAGCTCCTTAGGGACCTGGAGATGCAGCTCCATGACCTTTGCCAGGTCAGGTCAAACTGGGGCCTCGGGAGACAGATGTGGGTAACAGGTAGGAGAGGGAAGGGCAAGAGGCAGATATTAGAGAGTACCGCTGTGGCTGTCCCCCTTAACATGAAGTACTCCTGTTTGGGTACTGTTGGGGAGGACGACCTACCTGGGGGAAGAAACAGTGGCCATGCCTCTGGCGCAGTGTCTGGCCCTGTGGCTCAGAAGGGTAGGGAAAGGAAGAGAATAGCAGCAGTGACAGATGACTCTATAGTTAGGGGGTCAGACAGGCGATTCTGTGGATGCAGGAAGGAAACACAGATGGTTGTTTGCCTCCCAGGTGCCAGGGTCTGGGATGTTTCTTATCGCGTCCATGATATCCTGAAATGGGAAGGCGAACAGACAGAGGTCATGGTACATATTGGTACCAAAGACATAGGTAGGAAAAGGGAGTAGGTCCTGAATAGAGACTACAGGGAGTTAGGAAAGAAGCTGAGAAGCAGGACCTCAAAGATAGTAATCTCAGGATTACTGCCTGTGCCACATGACAGTGAGTACAGGAATAGAGTGAGGTGGAGGATGAATGTGTGGCTGATAGTTTGGACCAGGGATTCAGATTTCTGGATCATTGGGACCTCTTTTGGGGCAGTCGTGACCTGTACAAAAAGGATGGGTTGCACTTGAATCCCAGGGGTCCAATATCTTGGCAGGGGGGTTTGCTAAGGCTATTGGGAAGAGTTTAAACTAGAATTGCTGGGGGGTGGGAATTGAACTGAAGAGACTGGGGAAGGGGCAGTTGGCTCTGAAACAGAGAAAACTTATAGGCAGTGTGAGAGGGAGAATAGGCGGGTGATAGAGGAGGGATGTGCTCAGACCGATGGTTTGAGATGTGTCTATTTTGATGGAAGAAGCATCATGAACAAAGTGGTTGAGCTTAGAGCGTGGGTCGATACTTGAAGTTCTGACGTCGTGGCCATTACAGAGACTTGGATGGCTCAGGGGCAGGAATGGTTACTTAAGTGCCAGGCTTTAGATGTTTCAGAAAGGATGGGGAAGGAGGCAAAAAAAAGTGGGGACGTGGCACTGCTGATGAGAGATAGTGTCACAGCTGCAGAAAAGGCGCAAGTCATGGAGGGATTGTCCACTGAGTCTCTGTGGGTGGAAGTTAGGAACAGGAAGGGGTCAATAACTCTATTGGGTGTTTTTCATAGAGCACCCAATGGTACAGGGACATCAAGGAGCAGATTGGAGTCAGATTCTGGAAAGGAGTAATAATAACAGGGTTGTTGTGTTGTTGTGGTGGGAGATTTTAATTTCCCAAATACTGATTGCCATCTCCTAGACCGAGGGGTATAGATGGGGTGGAGTTTGTAGGTGAGTTCAGGAAGGTTTCTTAACACAATATGTAGATGACCCTACAAGAGGCGAGGCTGTACTTGATCTGTTATTGGGAAATGAACCTGGTCAGCTGTCAGGTCTCTCAGTGGGAGAGCATTTTGGAGATAGTGATCACAATTCTATCTCTTTTACTGTAGCATTGGAGAGGGATAGGAACAGGCAAGTTCAGAAAGCATTTAATTGGAATAAGGGAAAATATGAAGCAATCAGGCAGGCACTTGGAAGTATAAATTGGGAACAGATTTTCTCAGGGAAATGTATGGCAGAAATGTGGCAAATGTTCAGAAGATACAGTATTTGTGTGGCGTTCTGCATAGGTACATTCCAATGAGACAGGGAAAGGATGGTAGGGTACAGGAACCATGGTGTACAAAGGTTGTTGGAAACCTAGTCAAAAAGAAAAGCTTACAAAAGTTTCAAAAAAACTAAGTAATGATTGAGGTCTAGAAAATTTTAAGGCTAGCAGGATTAAGGAAAACCCCAAGGCATTCTACAAGTATGTGAAAAGCAAGAGGATAAGACGTGAGAGAACAAGACCAATCAAGTGTGACAGTAGAAAAGTGTGTATGGAACTAGAGGGGATAGCAGAGGTACTTAATGAATACTTTGCTTCAGTATTCACTATGGAAAAGGACCTTGGCAATTGTAGGAATGACTTACAGTGGACTGAAAAGCATCAAGTTGGTTAAATCACCAGGACTGGATGAGATATACCTCAGGCTACCGTGGGAGGTGAGGGAGGAGACTGCAGAGCCTCTGGCAATGATCTTCACATCATCAATGGATCAATGGGGACGGGAGAGGTTCCGGAAGATTGGAGGGTTGCAGATGTTGTTCCCTAGAGATAGCCCAAGAAATTATAGACCAGTGAGTCTTACTTCAGTGGTTAGTAAGTTGATGGAAAAGATCCCAAGAGGCATGACTTATGAACATTTGGAGAGGCACGAAGTGATTAGGAATAGTCAGCATGGCCAAAGGTAGGTTGTGCCTTACGAGCCTGACTGAATTGTTTGAGGATGTGACTAAACACATTGATGAAAAAAGAGCAGTAGATCTAATGTATATAGATGTCAGTAAGGCATTTGATAAGGTACCCCATGCAAAGCTTATTGAGAAAGTACGGAGGCATGGGATCCAAGGGAATCTTGCTTTGTGGATCATGAACTGGCTTGCTCACGGAAGGTAAAGAATGGTTGTAGATGGGTCATATTCTGCATGGAGGTCAGTGACCAGTGGTGTGCCTCAGGGATCTGTTCTGGGACTCCTTCTCTTCGTCATTTTTATAAATGACCTTGGTGAGGAAGTGAAGGGATAGGTTAGTAAATCTGCTGATGACAAAGGTTGGGGGTGTTGTGGATAGTATGGAGGGCTGTCAGAGGTTATAGGGGGACGATGACAGGATGCAAAACTGGGCTGAGAAGAGGCAGATGGAATTCAACCCAGTTAAGTGTGAGGTGGTTCATATTGGTAGGTCAAATATGATGGCAGAATATAGCATTAATGGCAAGACTCTTGACAGTGTGGAAAACCAGAGGGATCTTGGGGTCCAAGTTCATCGGACACTCAAACCTGCTGCTCAGACTGTGTGGTTAAAGCGGCATACAGTGCACTGGCCTTCATCAACTGTGGGATTGAGTTTAAGAGCTGAGAGATAATGTTACAGCTATATAGGACCCTGGTCAGACCCCACTTGGAGTATTGTGCTCAGTTCTGGTTACCTTACTACAGGAAGGATGTGGAAGCTATCGAAAGGGTGCAGAGGAGATTTATAAGGATGATGCCTGGATTAGGGAGCATACCCTATGGGAATAGCTTGAGTGAACTTGATCTTTTCTCCTTGGAGTGACGGAGGACAAGAGGTGACCTGATAGAGGTGTATAAGATGAGAGGCCTTGATCATGTGGATAGTTAGAGGCTTTTTCCCAGAGCTGAAATGGCTAACATGAGAGGGCACAATTTTAAGCTGCTTGGAAGTAGGTACAGGGGAGATGTCAGGGGTAAGTTTTCTTTTGTGTAGAGAGTGGTGAGTGTGTGGAATGGGCTACCGGCTGCAGTGGCAGAGTCGGATACGATAGGGTCTTTCAAGAGACTCCTGGACAGCTACATGGAGCTTAGAAAAATAGAGGGCTATGGGTAAGGCCTAGGTAATTTCTAAAGTAAGTACATGCTTGGCACTGCATTGTGGGCTGAAAGGCCTGTATTGTGCAGTAGGTTTTCTTTGTTTCTATAACTCACCAGGTTCTGCAGGCTGCACGCCATCTGGGGCAGTATCCTGTTCTTGGTTATTCAAAGCACGGCCAGCAGAGTCAGGACTGAATGTGCGAGCAAGTGCCTGCCACTTCCCTTTCCTGTGGACATGTTTACTACTCTCAGACACCTGAACATCCTGTTGCATAACCTGGCTGCAATCAGATCGTGGGCTCGACCCACAGGCGTCACCCTCCTCTAGTGCACGCAGCTCTGCCTGTGAAAACATAGCCCAGTTAGCACCAGCACAGTATTATTGACATAAATGGTATATTAAAAAGTGCTATACGGCTACCTTTCTGCTCTTTGTGGGTATTGATGTTGTATTCATGGATCTTTTTAGTCATTTTCCACTCTAGACACCTGGGGATCACACGCTGATCATTTCAGAGGGAGCACAAGGTCTGTGTAGCTCTTCAGCATGGAAGATTCTTGACAATCTCTCTCTTGGTTATTTCGTTACTGTCACTTTATCATTTCTTTTCACACTACTTCAGATTGTGCAATCTTTGCACCACTGAATTTATTACCATAATACAGCATTGTGCAAAAGTCTTAGTCACCCTAGATTCTTTATATAAATTTTGCTTTAAATGTTTATTTTTGTTTTCTGCATTTCTGTCCAGTTGAAAAGAGAAAATTTTAGATTTCCAAGTATTCATTTCCAAAGACTTAAATGTTACAGAATTTTTAAAATTTTGTTAAAGAAAGTAACATTAAGTAATAGACCACTTTTCAAATAAAACCTTGATTATTTTGTAGGTATAGAATATAGCCCAGTGCATGATTAAACAAAGATAACAAACAGGTGCTAATGATCAATGACACTGAGTTAAATGAACTAAACTGATTAACTGAAACAGAAACAGGTGTAGAATGAATCAAACTGGGTGAAGTACAACCAAACTAAAAGGCAAGGATGTGGCAGATGTGCCAGTTTAATCTTCAAATCATCAATTCTTACACCATGGCAAGAGTGAGCATAGCAACAAGACCTTGTGCTGATCATCATACATTAGCAAGGTCTCTCCCAAGCAGAAATTTTGTGGCAGACAGTGGTTTTACTTATTGCTGTTCTGAAGAAGTACAAAAAATGGGCAAGGTTGAGGACCAGAATCACGGTGGTCAGCCATGGAAACTGACTGCAGCAGATACGAGATACATCAAACTAACATTCCTACTAAATCAGAAGTCCAGCACGGCTATCAGCTCTGAACTCACAGACACCACTGGAACCCAAGTACACCCCTCTTCAGCCCGGAGAAGTCTTGTTAGAAGTGTTTTCATGAAAGAATTACTGCCAAAAAGCCATTCCTCCGAAGTGGAAACAAAGCCATGAGACTCATCTATGCCCAAAAACACAAGGACGGGGCTGCTGAACAATGACAGAAAGTGCTCTGGGCTGAAGAGTTAAAATTTGGCTTAAACAGAAGCAGTTTGTCTGCAGCCAACAGTGAAGCATGGCGGTGGTTCCCTGTAGTACTGGGGCTGCATTCTGCGTATTGGAGTTTGTGTTCTGGTCAGAATTAATGAAATCCTCAATGTTGAGAAGTACAAGCAGATTCTCATCCATTACGCAATACCATTAGGGAGGCGTCTCATTGGTCCCAACTTCATTCTACAGCAGGACACTGACCCCAAATGCACAGCTAAGGTCATAAAGAATTATCTTCAGTGAAAAAAACAATTCTTCAACAGATGGTATGGCCTTCACAGAGCCCCAATCTTAACATCGGGGCTGCCTGTGGTTACCTAGAGAAACAGTAGTAAGACAGGCAAAGTTCTTCAAGAGGCTTGGAACAACCTACAAGCCGATTCTCTTATGAAACTGCATGACAGTATCTAAGAGAATTGATGCAGTTTAAAAGCAAAGTCACACCAAATATTGATTTGATTTAGCTTTTTTTAAAAAAGTATTTACTGCTCTTTATAGTAATTTTGATATTTAGAAGCTTTACATTTCATTTTTGAAAGGATCTTCACTTTACAGATCTTGCTTCTTGTGCCCAAGACATTTGCACAGGATGGTATACTATTTACTTTGTAAGGTTATGCGAATAGATTTCATTGTATCCTCGTGCACATGATAAAAACTAACGTAGTTGAATATAAATAGCTTACTGCATTTGTGGCTTTATTCAAACCACACATTTTTCTGAAACTTTTCAAGTTATTGTCAACATTAGCATTGCTTTATAGGATTACAGAAAGTAACTTGTTGTCATAACATAGAGCTAGAGCACAACCCAGGAATAGGTACTTTGGCCCATCTAGTCTATGCCAAACTATTACTCCCCTAGTCTCAACAATCTGCAACTGGATCATAGCCCTCCATACCCCTCCTTATCCACGTACTTACCCAAACTTGTCCTAAATAGTGAAATAAAAGCCACATCCACCACTTCCACTGGCAGATGTAGGACCTAGTTAAAGGACTTACTAAGGCCCACGGAGACTACATCGTCTTTCCTTTATCAGCTATCCTGGTAACATCCTCAAAAAGTATTAATTTAGCTTTATCTCTACAGAATACAATTGTTCAATAAAGAAAATACAGTTTAGAAATTCAAACACACCAGATAGCTTGGCATTCATTTTGGTTTAGTCAGGCCTTTAAAGGGACAATCCTCCCGTGCTGTAATCTCACCTTTTTCCTCTCTAGCACCAGCTCCAACTGCCGCGTATACTCCTCTTCCTCTTTCTCCACCCCCTCCTCTTCATCCTCCACACTCTCCTGATTCAAGCTCTGCCGCTCCTCCTGAGGGGCTTCTTCCGTGTGTCCAGTGTCCCCACTAGCATTCTCCTCCTCCTCCTCTTCCTGAGGTTCTTCCTGGCAAATCAATTTCTTCCGCCACTTTTCCTCCGATTTCTTCACCTCCTCTGGGATAAGTGGAGCCAGCAAAGATGCAGCAACACCCAACTGTTCCTCCTTCTCACCAGTCAGTGCAAACACACTTTCGTTAACTTCCTTTGGAAGCAGGAAAAAGCACATTTGAGAAACATAACACCTAAGGGCGCCAGCATGGGCATAAATCAGAAGTTACCTGCACATCAATGGCCCCACTGAAACAAATGTAGGCTTCCACACAAGAATTTTATTTCTCTTGCCCCGTGCCCTGTGGGAAAGCAACAGATATCACCTTAATTCACCCCTACCTTCTTCTTAAGGTTTCTGCCATCAGGCTTTGCCAGAGTTTGGTCATGGTGATAGACACCCACATGTTGGTAACTGCTCTCCACTTCACCAGCAGACAGAACCACGGAGCTGAAAGACAATACACAAAAACATGCGTCTCTCCCTGTGCTGCTCAATGCTTCCTTGGAAACATGCACTTAAACAAATCAATGGCTTTTCCATCAATTGTTATAGGCAATTATATCCAATCCTGCCACCACCATCCCTCTCCCCACCCCATGGATTGCTAAGTGACATTTTGAATGGCACCATTGATTTCAAAACATACAGGGCTCAGAGCTTTATCTTAGAAGTTACATAAAGCCCTTCTTAGACCGCAACTGGAGTGCCATACTTCACAAAGGAAGTAACTGGAGACAGCGCAGATTCAGAAGAATGATACCAGAGCATGACTTAGACTAAGGTGCAAACAGATGGGGTAAAACTTTCCTTAGGGCAGATAGGCCACTGAGGGGCTCCAAAACATCCATCATGGTGACTAAGAAATCACTCGCATAAAGCTAGCTCAAGCTGCAGCTCTCTTCCTGCAAGTACTCTAACAGGGGTTACTGAAGCTGACACTTTGAAAATATTAAAACTGAGGGACACTTTCATTAAACAGGAGGACATTAATGAATAAGGTATTGAGAGCCACAATAAAATGAATCATCACGTGCTGAGAAGAATTTACAGCTGAGCTTAACTTGCCTTGCTGATACTTAAAGCCACATTCACCTTAATCTAGAAAAACGGCAACACAAAGGTCTGCAAATCTGCTCTGCATCAGTTCCATGATATACCCACCATATACCAGTAACCCTCTGCACCCAGGCTTGAATATACTCAAACATGTTCATATCACCCCCGCACCCCGCTGTGAAGAGCACTCAGCATACCTAAATGATGACCCCCTTATACCTGAAGACAATTTCTACATTCTGCAACCAGGGGAGATATGTGTTTCATGGCAATCACTTTGCCTAAGACACTGAAAATTTAGGCCCCATTCTACTGAAATACCTCCCAAAGATGATACCCTTAGCTAATTTCAAAGCTGTATACAGTACTCCAGGTGCGGTCTCACCTCTGCCCTGTTAAGTTATAGGTAGACATCCTTGTAACTATTTTTGAGATGTCCCACTTATGAACTGAAAAGAATTAATCCAACTCTGCCTTGGCGATTGCATTGTTGCAAAATTACAAGCTGCCCCAAAATTACATTGTACCATCATACTTAGCCTAAAACCTTTGTGTGGCATATCAGAATGCCAATCCATTACCTTTTGCACGCCCTCAACAGTAAACGAATACAGGAACAGACACAGGTAGGTCTAAGATCACCACTTGCACTAGCCAGCGTCGAGCCACTGGTCGTATCACCCCTGCTCGTGTATATCGAGGTGTCGGACCCCCTGGCGAGACAGCCCTTCACTTTTCACACTATGCTAGGAGTGGAGAATTGCAGACCATTCTTTGGTTAGAAACACTGTAAAATTAACATTTTTTCCACTGATTGCTGGCATCAATTGCTGACCCCAGGAGATGTGGGCCCTGTCTGGCCCCGAACCCTCGATCCTCTTGCACACTTCAAGTCTCTCCGTCCATTAGTTTCAACGCCCTCAAAATGAGACTCGGGGTTTGCCACTTTCTCTCATGGAAGATAGAAACGAATGTGAACAACCGTCAAGTGTGCATTTCCAAGTATTCCACAAAGCCAAAACACTCCATAGTCTGACAGAGGGCACATATGTTAAAATCAAGGCAAGCACTCAATTATTGGGTAGAATCTAATATCTTAGGATTACAAGGTCTGGGGAAGAGAACTGAGCAGAAAACAAAATTTCATAACTTTTAGTTAACTTGCACTCAATTTTTCTAATCTGCCTTGCCCACTGGGGGCAAGCCAGAGCCAGAGTTGATTCAAATGATTTAAATTCTGGTGTGCAATAAGGTTCAATCTCCCTTGATGGATCAGGATGGGTGAGTTTAGGGCAATTTATAGCATATCATTTTTTTCAGTGGACTGTGCATTGGAAGTCTGCTGTAAGAAAGTATATGTTGTGGCAAAGTACCCACCTGGCCTGGTAATGGAGTCCTTGAAGCTGAGTGGCCAGGTACTGGGGTAATTCCCATGTCACTTCATTAGTTTGAATGTTCCAGTAGTAGTAACAGCCTGTGTTCTCATCCCACACCTCTTGCCAGTCACCCATCTCCACGTTAACTGTAGCAATAAGAGAACAGAATACTTTGTTACCAGGGAATTTACATCATCCAAAGCGTACCCTTGTTCAGCACAATTCTCCAATGATTAGGATAACACCCAACAATGACCATCACTTTTATGTGATCGTAAACCATACCAAATCAAGCCCTCCTCACATTTTGCAAATTGTTGATGCCCTTCCACGCTTTGTGGCTCATCGGGTGGCAACTGTGCCACTTCTTTAGCATTTTTTTTATTTTACAAGGCCCAGTTGCTAGCTCGACACTCAACCCAGAACGGATGAAAAGGGACTACTTGACACAAAGTACTGTGGCAACCACCAGCCGGCTATTTTGTGAATAGCTATTGGGAAAATTCAGAAGATGACAACTATTCATTCATTTTAAATACTAGGTGTTGTTGCCAAAACTATTTGGTGCCAAATCCAAAATGAAAATTGACTCAACTATGACTAACAAAAGTTAACAATTGTTTTTTTTTAAATTGAGGAGTGATATAAAGATATGATTAAAAACTAACAAGCCTGAGGATGGGCCGTTTGGAATTCAGCAAAAACATGAAATTTGGCAAAGCAGCCATAAGCAGCTATGATGTTGTGTTTATGATAGATTCCAGCTTTAAAATAGACAGGAATAGGAACCAACCATTACAAGATAAAAGGAAAAGGCATGAACTGCCCAGTAGTATAGAAAATATTTGACACAGGCGTATGTTGAAGACCAGATAGAATACACAAAGTATATGGAGGGAATTGGAAAAAATACAAGAGCAAAGAACGTTTGAAAAATGATTTGCAAGTCATTTAAAATGAAGCTAAAAGTAAAAAGTAAAGAAAAACTCATCAAGAACAAAAATACGCATGCATTCAGAGAGAATGCATGGAGTGCTGAAGGAACATGTTGTATCACCGAATATAGTAAAATCATTAAGGTGAAGGGAACAGTGACACTGGATAGGATAAAAAAGATAAAGTTGCATGTTGAAAATGTTGGTGCTTCTCAGTATATTGGAAAGCATTTTAGACAGCCAGGGGAAAATAGGGACCATGGAGGGAGGGGTGGAGAATACTGGATATAACTGGTTTGTTAGCTGTTTCAAAAAGCTGACAGACAATGGGCTAAGAGTCTCACTTCTATTAATTCCTATGTAAAGTTTAAGCAAGACATATAACATATCACAACCAGATTTAATATCACCAGGACAAGTCATGAAACTTGTTAACTTTACGGCAGAAGTATAATGAAATACATGATAAACAGAAAAAATTGAGTTATATTAAATACATATACAGTCGGCCCTCCTTATCCGCGAGTTCCTCATGCATGAATTCAACCAACCGCGAATCAAGAAAACCCGGAAGTGCTCTTCAAGCACTTGTTGTTCGAGCATGTACAGACTTTTTTTTCTTGTCATTGTCTGCATTGTCTAAGCAATGCAGTATAACAACTATTTTACATAGCATTTACATTGTATTAGGTATTATAAGTAATCTAGAGATGATTTAAAGTATACGGGAGGATGTGCAAGGGTTATTGTGGATCGGGATCGGAAAAAAAATCGGAAGTTCTCTTACTAAGTAAGTCGTAATAGGTACATCCGGTATTATTTAGCATCAATTAGTCAAACGTTTGTCTTAGTATTCACTAAGGAGAAGGATATTGAATTGTGTAAAGTAAGGGAAACAAGTAGGGAAGTTATGGAAACTATGACGATTAAAGAGGAGGAAGTACTGGTGTTTTTAAGGAATATAAAGGTGGATAAATCTCCAGGTCCTGACAGGGTTTTCCCTAGGACCTTGAGGGAGGTTAGTGTAGAAATAGCAGGGGCTCTAATAGAAATATTTCAAATGTCATTAGAAACAGGGATGGTGCTGGTGGATTGGCGCATTGCTCATGTGGTTCCATTGTTTAAAAAGGGTTCTAAGAGTAGACCTAGCAATTATAGGCCTGTCAGTTTGACGTCAGTGGTGGGTAAATTAATGGAAAGTATTCTTAGAGATGGTATATATAATTATCTGGATAGACAGGGTCTGATTAGGAACAGTCAGCATGGATTTGTGCGTGGAAGGTCATGTTTGACAAATCTTATTGAATTTTTTTGAAGAGGTTACGAGGAAAGTTGACAAGGGTAAAGCAGTGGATGTTGTCTATATGGACTTCAGTAAGGCCTTTGACAAGGTTCCGCATGGAAGGTTAGTTAGGAAGATTCAATAGTTAGGTATTAATATTGAAGTAGTAAAATGGATTCAACAGTGGCTGGATGGGAGATGCCAGAGAGCAGTGGTGGATAACTGTTTGTCAGGTTGGAGGCCGGTGACTAGTGGTGTGCCTCAGGGATCTGTACTGGGTCCAATATTGTTTGTCATATACATTAATGATCTGGATGATGGGATGGTAAATTGGATTAGTAAGTATGCAGATGATACTAAGGTAGGTGGCGTTGTGGATAATGAAGTAGGTTTTCAAAGTTTGGAGAGAAATTTAGGCAAGTTAGAAGAGTGGGCTGAACGATGGTAGATGGAGTTTAATGCTGTGTGAGGTGCTACATTTTGGTAGGAATAATCCAAACAGGACATACATGGTAAATGGTAGGGCATTGAAGAATGCAGAAGAACAGAGTGATCTAGGAATAATGGTGCATAGTTCCCTGAAGGTGGAATCTCATGTGGATAAGGTGGTGAAGAAAGCTTTTGGTATGCTGGCCTTTATAAATCAGAACATTGAGTATAGGAGTTGGGATGTAATGTTAAAATTGTACATGGCATTGGTAAGGCCGAATTTGGAGTATTGTGTACAGTTCTGGTCACCGAATTATAGGAAAAATGTCAACAAAATAGAGAGTACAGAGAAGATTACTAGAATGTTACCTGAGTTTCAGCACCTAAGTTACAGGGAAAGGTTGAACAAGTTAGGTCTTTATTCTTTGGAGCGTAGAGGGTTGAAGGGGGACTTGATAGAGGTATTTAAAATTATGAGGGGGATAAATAGAGTTGACGTGGATAGGCTTTTTCCATTGAGAGTAGGGGGGATTCAAACAAGAGGACATGAGTTGATAGTTGGGGGCAAAAGTTTAAAGGTAACGTGAGGGGGAATTTCTTTACTCAGAGAAATTCTGTGTGGAACAAGCTTCCAGTAGAAGTTGTAGAGGCAGGTTCGGTATTGTCATTTAAATTAAAATTGAATAGGTATATGGACAGGAAAGGAATTGAGGGTTTATGGGCTGAGTGCGGGTCAGTGGGACTAGGTGAGAGTAAGTGTTCGGCACGGACTAGAAGGGCTGAGATGGCCTGTTTCCGTGCTGTAATTGTTATATGGTTATAGTGTGGCGACCCACTTCCTAGCGCACTCGAACCGGCTCACAAATAGCCAGCGCGCAGGCACAAAGGCCAGGTCCGCAACAAAGGGAAAGAGCCTGCGGGGGTTTGTGAGTACGTGTCCCTTACAGCATCCGCGCCCGGGGAGGGCGGGATGAGGGAGGCTTTAAAGCAAGGCTGTGAAGTTCGAATAAAATCATCTTTAATTGCAGTTTACCGACTCCGTGTCGTTATTTTAGCGCTGCGTGTAGCACACCGCTACATTAGTATATATTTTACCTTTCTATGCATATAAAACGCTTAAGAACATATGTTTCAGCGCCGGGAGGATCGAAAACCCAATAATTAAACCACTGTGTTGTTTAGTAATAATTGTAGATTTCATCAGGACAGGGCCTTTCTCACTTTATCCTTTAAAATTGTTCCGATCGTTGACCGAAGTAGCCTAATGCTTTTCCAATGACCGATGGCGTTTCACCTCTTTCTGATCGCTTTATTATTTCCACTTTGTTTTCAATTGTGATAGTGATTATTTTCATGAACAGAAACACTGTGGATTCAGAGCTGTGCTGCCAGCTTCTAAGGTCCACCGCATTGAGACAGGTTGAATAAGGGACTTGAGCATCCGCGTTTTTTGGTATCTGCAGGGGGTCCTGGAACCAATCCCTCGCCGATAAGGAGGGCCGACTGTATGTCTGTTAAATAGTCATGTTTAAATACAAGTTGTGAGATAGTGTTCTTGGGTTTAATGTCCATTTAGAAATTGGATCGCACAGGGGAGAAGCTGTTCCTGAAGAGTGCTTCTTCAGGCTTCTGTACCTCCTTCCCGATGTTAACAGTGCGAAGAGGGCATGTCCTGTGAGGCGATGATTCTAATGATGGACACCGCTTTCCTAAGGCACTGTTCCTACAGAGGCTAGTACCCATGAGAGAGTTGACTAATTTTACAGGTTTCTGCAACTTATTTCAATCTTCTGCAGTAGCCCTTCACCCCCTAATTATCAGATGGTGATGCAGCCAGTCAGAATGCTCTCCATGGTACATTTGTAGAAGTTTTGAGTGTTTTAATTGACAAAAACAAATTTTCAGAGTAACTGATTCAGAAAACTAGGTAACTGCAAAGGTTCATAAACATTTTCTTGCAACTGTTTTCACATTTTCCCATTACCAGCAAGATGGCGATGTATGCAGGGATCTACCAAAAGTGCTTTTCTCTTTATAAAGTTTGTTTTTTTATGATTGCAAGACAACTCTATTCCAAGATCTTAGGGTACTACAGGGCTACTCTATCAGTGAACTGCTCATTGAGTGAGTGACTGGACAGGTGTCAGTTGAGCCCGAGATATTGGAGGAGCTGACCGTAAACAGTGGGACATTGTCTCTGACATTTCACTTGCAAATGCAAGACTCTGTTGGACAGCGACAATGTAAGTTGCTGCAGGCCCGTAACCCTTGTATGGTGGAGGGGCAGTTGACATGGAAGCTGCGTAGCCTTGGCTTGAGGCCTCATCCTCGCTACAACCTCAGACTTGCCTGCTCCTGCAGACCAGGTGAGAGATGCAGAAATGCAGCAGTGTGATGTCTGTGCTCGGCTGGGGCCTGGCCTATCCCATTGAAGCTGTCCTCCCGTCTTAGAGCGGTGGAATGACAGGCTGGATGACATAAGTCTATGCTCTGTCAGGAAACTGTACCATCGATTGCTGGACACTGTCGCTCAGGGTCTTGGCCCATATGTTCCTCAACCCCCCACCCCCCCGCCTCCTCTGAGTGAATATGCTTCTTTGCTTGCTATTTTGAGTGTTTCGCATCTTGGCCCCAGAGGAACATTGTCTTGTTCAGCTGTAATGATAATTAAACTTGATTTGTATATCTCACTCCTGTATGCCCTTTTGTCACCACCTGAAATTCTGCCAATAATGGTTGTATCATCAGCAAATTTATAGTTGACATTCGAGCTGTGCCTAGCCACATGGGTGTAGAGAGGGTAGAGCACGCATTGAGGTCTTCTGGTTAGGAAGTCGAGGATCCAGTTGCAGAGGGAGTCCTAGGTTCTGTAGCTACAGCCTATATCCTAAGCAGTGTTATTGGTTATCCAGTGAATCCTGTATATGGAAAGGGCAGAGGCAGGTATAATATAACAAGCACGTGGAGAGGCACATGAAGGTGTGAGGTTTAGAGGGATATAGGTTTGGTCCTATATTGCTCCCTGACTGTATTAAAGAACCATATAGAGCAGGTTTTAACCAAGCATAAAATTAATGCAGCACATACCTCCAGCCAGTGAATACTGTGTATCATAGTGCCAATCAGCCGCCATGTTACTGCTCACTACCATTGCATTCACTTCATTATCAACATGGTTGTTTGTAGCTTTTTGAGCATTTAATAAAGGTTTGGGTTCTGGACGTGGAGGTGTTGGTGCTGGAGCTTTTGCCTCAGTGGAAGGAGCTGATTCAGAAACGGGCAGAGGTGCTGTAATTGCATCAATTTCCTGTGGGCAGAAGACAAACATTACAGTCAAAGTACATCCACAACCCAGTGCATCCTTCATGGTGTAACCTCAGAAATATTTCAGTCCCACTTACAGGAAGGGAAAGTCACGATTAGCATTGAAAGGAAAGGAAAAGATGAGATTGGAAAATGGAGAAGCAGAGGAGCACCTGGGGAAGTCAGAACAAGGTCAAAGTGAGGTTGGAGTGAAAAGGCCAAGGTGACGATTCACTGGTACCCTCTCAGCAACAAGAGTTATAAGAGTAGTGAGTATGAAGAGAAAAGGTACAATTGGACAGTGCTGGGGAGAGGTGGGGAAGAGGAGAAAGAAGAGCAAGAGGAACGAGACAACACTAAAAAGATTAATGCTAGTATAATCCTCACCGCCATGAAATTTGCCAAAGTGCTGTCAATGTCTGCAGGTTTACTGGACCGTGGCTCCACCTCCTGTGGTTCAGTCTCAGGACTGTCCTCATCATCACTATCTGTGTAAGCTCCAAGCAAGCCCAAACCACCTGAAAAAAGAGCAAGTTAAAGAAAATGACTGAAACAGTTACATGCCGGTTCATCCTATCTGAATTCACAGCCAAAAACAGCAACACGAGGTGCTGCATGAAAAACTATAATGCCACATTAATAGTTCACCTCTAGTGTGGGCTGTTGGCAATATGTAAATAGCATCAGAATGTTGCAAACTGACAGATTATGAACTTGTCCAAAACTACAAAATACAATACAAGCAAGAACGAGGTGACCCACCATCTAATCTAAGAGACAAAATGGAGTGTTTTTCTAAATAGAAAAACAAGTCTTAGAATAATGAGAGATCTGCAAATGCATACACAAGAACCATATAAGCTAACCTACTGGACAGTTACAGAATGAAAATAAAGATGAAAGATTAATATTTGTCACATGTACATCAAAACATATACTGAATTGCATTGTTCATGTCGATGACTAACCCCAGTGCAAGATTCACCAAGCTTCCACCTCCAACATAGCATGCCCATAACTCTAACTTTTTACATCTTTAGAATGTGAGAGGAAACAAAAGAACCTGGAGGAAAGGCACATGGTCATGGCGAAAAAGTACAAACTCCTTAGAGACAGCAGTGGGAACTGAACCCTGAGCTGTAAAGTGTTATGCTAAGTGCTGACCTAATGGAAGTTGGCAGTAACTCAGAGACTGGAATAGAAAGGGAAATAGTAGGCTTCAATTGAACCACATCTCAAAGAATGTTCCATTCAATTCTATAGACAACATCCAAAGGATACATTTTGCCTCATATTCACAATGCAGATGCAACAGAACTGGTCTTAAAGTGTTAAATTATAAGAGGTGCACTGGCTTGGTTTGTGTCTGATTCCAGTCTGTAGCACTCTACAAATTCTATTCACACCACTTTTTAACTGCACTACATTCTTCAAATTCTCTCCCTAAATCTTCTTTGATCTCCTGTTCTGATGGCATTTTCTGAAGCCAATAATCAAAGTTTTGGATCGATAATGCTGTTGTTTAGAATTTTGGGCATTACAATAAAATGGGCTTGTAAATACAAAGTATGGAAGAGTCAATGGTAAGTGATCTCAAAAGTTCAAAGTAAATTTATTATCCAACTGCATATATGGCACCACATACAACCCTGAGATTCATTTTCTTGCAGGCATATCATTAATCCATAATAGAACTCATGCAAGACCACCAACAACTTGCACATTCAAACATTGTGCAAATGACAACTCTGCAAAGCCAAAAAGAACCCCCCCCCCCCCCCACCGGCAATAATAAATAAATAAATAGATAGATAGATAGATAATATGAGATGAAGTGTCCTTGAAAGTGAGTCCATAGGTTGTGGGAACAGTTCAGTGATGGGTGAGTGAAGTTGACTGAAGTTATCCCCTTTGTTCAAGAGCCTGATGGTTGATGGGTATTATCTGTCCCTGAACCTGGTGGTGAGTCATAAGGCTCCTGTACCTTCTTTCTGATGGCAGCAACAAGAGAGCATGACCTGGGTGGTGGGGGCCCCTGATGATGGATGCAGCTTTCCTGCAACACTTTGTATAGATGTGCTCAATGGTGCAGAGAGCTTTACCTGTGATGAACTGGGCTGTTTCCACTACTTTTTGTAGGATCTTCCAACAAAATGCTCACAGCCCAGGAGGCACATTTTAAAATTTTGAACTGAACCTTCTGGTAATTAAAACAGGATGTAGTTACCTGTAGTCCGGACCGCAGCATCTTTTGCTGGCCCATTATTTGCACTGTTTGAAGTCGAATTAACAAATAACTGATCTGACCCATCTTCCTGCTCATCTGCAAAGAAGGGAGAACAGTCTGAATAATGTAGCATTGTACTGATATGGCACCATTGTACGGCAAAAACAAAGCTGTTCCGTCAACACAATTACACTGCCCCATCATGCTTCCACCAGCAAGGGCACTGGAAAGGCTGGCCATCTGAAACTCTTGAATTCCAAGTTAATGTGGTATTCAAAAATGAAATCCTGAAATCAAGGTGGACTTCAATGGAACAGAGAGAAGCTAAAGACGGACATGTCCAAATGAGTGGGATGGAGATTTAAAGTGCCAAGCAACTTAAAGTTCAAAGGCACCTTTGTGGATTTAATGGAGGCGTTCTGCAAAGCAGTCAGCTAATCAGCATTTGGTTTCTGCAATGTAGAGGAGACCCCACTATCAACACCAAACTCAATACAGTGTTGTGCATTTAATCATTCAGTAGAATTTGAGTAAGATTGTAAATTCTTGTTCATTTAAATAACATTACAGGTTATATGTAAAACTAAGTGAATTACATTTGTCATGATGCTACCAGGTGATATGTTCAAACCAAGACTCATTTCTCTGCTCGTTTTCTTTTTAATTAGTTTAATGCTTTGGAGTTACAAAACCTAACAGTGGCGACGAGGTATTTTAAAAACAAACCTGAGATGGTTACTGACTTGTTGAAGCGTAGTGAGACATTAAGAGTTTTAAAAAAGTGCAGTGAAGACTGGCGAGTAAAAAAAAGCGTTACGTGTAGAGACAGCAGAGTTTAAAAAAAGGCATTAAACAGAAGAATTCACAGGTTCATAAACAGTGAGTACCAGGTGTTGATCATTTTAAAAAAAGTACATAAAATGGCTGGCTACATCAGAAAGATAGACACATACAATCGCTCAATGGGCAACAGGCTCATCCATATTGAGTTAATTGAATAGTATCTACAAGCAAATAAAATAGCTAATGAGAAACAAGTACCAATTTTGCTGAGTGCATTGAGTTTAAAGGCATACAGTTTGCTTTGAAATTTAACTGCTGCAATCAAACTAGCTGAAATGAACTTTGCTGATTATCATGAATGCAATGCAGGAACATTTAGAAACAAAACCATTGTTGATTGCAGAATGCTTTAGGTTTCATAAGCTAAATCAAAAGGAATGGGAATCTATTTCACTCTACGTGGCTGAATTGAAGAGATTGACTGAGCATTGCCAGTTAGGTAATGGGCTTAATGATGCACTGGGAGATCATTTAGTTTATGGAACCTTACAAGAAAGCATTCAAAAATGGCTCCTAACTGAAGCACAACTTACATTTAAAAGAGCAGTTGAAATTGCAGTATCAATGGAAACAGCAGAGACGCAATGGATGGAAATGAGCGTGAACAAAATTGCAGCATTGAACAGAAACTGGCCTGGCTGAACAAATTGTATTACTATGGTGGCAGGGGATCATACACAAAACTAATGCAGATTTAAAGGCAAAACTTGCAGAAAATGCAACAAAGTAGGACACATACACAGAGCATGCCAGGCAGGCAAAAATAAATGGACTGCACAGAGAAGAGATTTCAAATAGAGCACTAATCTGCATGCTATTGATGAAAAAGCTGATAATGATGAGAGTGACACAGAGCTGGGTACCCTTGAGATTTACAATGTGAAAAGTAGCAATAGAACAGCAATATGACTTACACCTGAAGCGAACAGTAAATTAATTTAAATGGAATTGGATTCTGGTTTGGCTGTTCCAGTCATTTCACAAGATGGGTTTGAACAGCATGTCAAAGATACTGAGCTGATATCCAACACAGAACTTCACTGGAGCAAAGATAATTCCTGAGTGATGGTGACATTTGTAACAGTGAAATACAAGCAATGAAACAAGCAAGCCAGACTGAGCTTGTATGTGGTAAAAACAGGAGAACCAGCATTGTGGGGACACGATTGGCTGAGACAACTACAACTTGATTGGAGATCCATCCACCGTTGGCATGCAATAGACACAAATGAAAGTGATTTAATAAAGGTATTGATATCACAACTGTCTCCATGCTGTACACAATGAAATGTTGCCTAGAGGACAGAGAGATGTTGGTGCAAACCTCTAACTGGAAAGCATATTGGACTCATGCTGCTTAGAGGAAGCGTGAAAGTGACAAAAGCAGTGGAACAACCACAACATACCGTGCAAAATGTGGCTTGATTTTAACTGGAAGAGAGCTCAAGGAGTTTCAGGGAAGTTACAAGTACTTGGCTTTTGTGAGTATAAAGAACCGAAATCGACTCTGTGTGCTTTAAGGTTATTGCATGAACTTCAAGTGGGAGACAAAAAGCTTCTTGTAAAAGTAGATGCAAAAACCAAAGCCCAGCTGGATGAATGGAAAGCAAAGATTAAAAAAAAGTCAATGGAAAAACAAAAACAGAAACAGAGGATTTGTCAGTGATGTAGTGGATGAGGAAACCAAGATGAGATCAGATTGTAAGGGGAACAATAGGATTATTAAGAAAATACCCCAGTGAACTAAATGGACCTTCCCAACATCAAAAGGCACAAATTAGAAGGAAAAGGAAGAAAGGTTATCCAGAGCTGTCAGTACCATTTCCTGTAGTTTCAGAGTCAACTCCTGCAACTACCACGAAGGAGGTCCCAGAAGCCGAGACTGTTTTCACAGTCATAACTTTCACCTGACAAGCAAAGTGATCCCCCTTGTCAGGAAGGGCAGAACCCCACAAGAATAAGAAATCTTCCATACTGATCAAGTCTTTAGGCCTGAATGGGTTCATTTAAAATTTACTGTGCTGTGGATGTCAGTATAGTACAGGCAGTCCCCAGGTTACGAACGAGTTCCACTCCTGAGTCTGTCTTTAAGTCGGAACAATACGGTATTATTTAGCGTCAGTTAGTCAAACGTTTGTCTTAGTATATATTTTACTTTTCTATGCATATAAAACACTTAAGAAACGTATGTATTCCAATAATTAAACCACTATGTTGCTTAGTATTAATTGTAGCTTTCATCTGGGCAGGGCCTTTCACACGCTCCATTATTCTCACTTTATCCTTTAAAATTGTTCTGATCGTTGACCGACTGTAGCCTAACGCTTTTCCAATGACCGATGATTTTTCACGTCTTTCCAAACACTATTATTTCCACTTTATTTTCAACCGTGATTGCTTCCTGTCAACAGAACAAAAACACTGCGGGCAGCGGGTCCCGAGCTCCGCTGGGTCCTAAGGACCACGGCACTGAATTCCCTGGATCCTAAAGTCCACCGTACCGAGATAGGTTAAATGGGACAAGTGGGGGCTGTGCTGTGTTGACAAGTGGGTATTTGATCCTCCACAATATTCCGTGTGGGAATTTAAACCAGAGGTGGCAGTGCTTTTTTATCGAGGTCGAGTTGCGAGCTCGACATCAACCCAGCACAAATGGAGAATGCGCTCGGGAGTGGTCTGTCACTGGATCGAACTCTGGAACCTCCGTTCTTGAGCCTGAAGCTAATCTCATTGCACCACCAGCCCAATGGAAAAGGGGAGGGGGGAGGGTGAATCTTGCTAAGAAAATTTAAAGCCAAATACAAAGTTACACACTCAACAGTGTCAACGGCAACGACTTAAAATGGTGGACAGCGTCGCAATCCGACTTAAAATGGCGGACGGTGTTCTCCTTCCTTGGTTCATAAGTACGAGTTGTTCGTAAGTCGGACTTTCATAACTTGGGGACTACCTGTAGTTTTATAATATAAAATACTATGTATATATTGAGGTGCATTCTCTGTTGAGTTGGAGTTTACAGCTAAGCAAGAGGGAGTGAAGTGTACTTAATAATTCAGTTGTTGAGTAATATTGTAAATATAGTGTTCGATTAAGCATTCTTATTCATTTAAACCAGGGGTTCCCAACCTTTTTCTAATGTCATGGACCAATTGCTTAAGCAAGGGGTCTGTGGACCCCAGGTTGGAAAGCCCTGGTTTATATTATTATGGGTTATTTGTAAAACTAAATGAATTACATGTCATGGCACTGCCATGTAATACGTTCACATCTCACTGAAAAAACAAACTAAGACTCGTATCTCTCGTTTTCTTTTGAATCAGTTTAACGTTTTGGAAGTTACAAAACATAATAGGAAGTGCAAATGAATGCTGCTTCATCTGGAAAGACTGACCTTAGCTTCTACTCTAACTTTTCTATATTCAGTGTAACTTCTGATATTTTCAAGATATTTTCCTTGAATATTCTGAAAGCATCATTCCATAACAAGTTCATTCTTATTGTCCAGCTACTCCAATGCAATACTTTTAAACCTCTTATCACCCTCCAGGGACTCAAACATGCTTTTCATGTGAAGCATTGAAAAGACTGTAAAAGATTGAGTATTTATACCAGCATCTACTTGATAAGATGGAAAATTGCCCAGATGCATGCCCAAACCAGCTAATTGCCGCTGCCTCAATCATTGACTTGTCTTACTAAAAAATAAATTTGCCAATACTCAATTTGTATTTTGCCTTCAAACCTCTTTGCATCCTTGTTCAAATATCATTGAACAGTGCAATGCCAAGGTGGCATAAAATGACAAAGTAGCATGTAACTGAGAGACCCACTAAACCAGCTGTAAAATCGCCCCTCATAATTTTGTACATTACAATTGGATCCTCTGCAGCCACCACACCTCCAAGGAAATAAATCTAAATCATAGTCTCTCACCATAACTAAACTGCTTCATCACAAGTACTATCCTGGTGAACCTCTTCTATGCTCTCTCTAGTGCAATTACATCCCTTCTGTTGTGTGAAGACCAGAATTGCACACATTTCTAAGCTGTGGCTGTACCAAAGTTCACGTACCATAACTTCTCTTTTCCTATATTATGCATTCCAGGTAACAAAGGCAAGTACACCCAATGACAATTTTATTAGGACAGGAGTGGAACCCAGTGTGGTCTTCTGCTGGTGTAGCCCATCTACTTCAAGAGTCAACACGCTGAGAGTTTGGAGATGCTCTTCTTCTGCACACTACTGTGGTAACACATGGTTATTTGAGTTACTGTCCCCCTCCTGTCAGCTTGAACCAGTGTGGCCATTCTCCTCTGACCTCCCTCATTAACAAGGTGTTTTTCCTCACAAAATTGCCTTTCACCGAATGTTTTTGCTTTTCCCCCCATCAATCTTTGAAAATTCTAGAGACTGGTGTGCATGAAAATCCCAGGAGACTGCAGTTTCTGAGATATTCACGCCCTTCTGGCACCAACTATTCTACAGTCAAGATTATTTAGATCACGTTTCTTCCCCATTCTGATGTTTGGTCTGAGCAACAACTGAACCTCTTGACCATGTCTACATGTTTCTATGCATCGAGTTGCTGCCACAAATATTTCCAATGGTTACTTAATAAAGTGGCCACCGAGTGTATATCATATGACTGAACTACTTTAACTCTTGGCTTTGGTAATTTTGGGCATGCTTGGACTTCTGTTCCACAATATTCTGTATGCTCCAACATTCACAGTGTATATCCTTGTCTTATTAGCCCCACCTAAACAGAATTAAACTCCATATGCTACTGTTCTACCCATTTTACCTAGGCAACCCAAGATGATTCTCCTCAATATGAAGACCTATTTTTAATGTCATCTGTGAACCCAGCAATCATACCTCAAACACTTACATTCTAATCATTAATGCATCTAACAATAAAGGAACCAGCACTAATGGTCACAACATCTAATCACAGGAACAATCCTCCACAACCACTCTTTGCCTTCTATTACCATAGAACACTACAGCACAGTACAAGCCCTTCAGCCCTCCATGTTGTGCCGACCCATATAATCCTTAAAAAAAAGTACTAAACCCACACTACCCCATAACCCTCCATTTTTCTTTCATCCATGTGCCTGTCCAAGAGGCTCTTAAATACCCCTAATGTTTTAGCCTCCACCACCGTCCCTAGCAAGTCATTCTAGGCACTCACAACCCTCTGTGTAAAAAAACTTACCCCTGATGTCTCCCCTAAACTTCCCTCCCTTAATTTTGTACCTATGCCCTAAACCAATTTGCCAACTTGACCACAGACTTTAGCCTTTTGCACCAGTCTGCCGTGGGAACTTGTCATAGTCTCAATAAAGTTCATGTGGCAAAAACTCTTTCTTTACTTAACTGATGCACAGCAAGACACCAGGATAATCTACACTTGCAATATACTTGAAAACAGACTTTAACGCACTGAATCAAAATATCCTGAGGCTGTAAGTCAAAACATTTCCAAATCTTCTATAAATTTGTCTGGACTCCAACCTTTGTGTTAAGTCTCACATAATTAATCACAAGTCAGCCAATCTTTCTGGTGGAGATATTTAGACCACAAGACATACAAGCAGAATTAGGCAATTCAACCCTTTAAGACTGCTCTATCAAATGATCCTGAGATTTATTTTTCCTATCAACCCCATTATTCTGCCTTCTCCCTGTAACCATTAGCCCTTACTAATCAAGAACCTATCGACCTCTGCTTTAAATATACCCAATGGGTTGGCCTCCACTGCCTTCTGCGTCAATAAATCCACAGATTCACCATCCTCTGGCTGAAGTAATTCCTTACCTGTTCTAAAGGGAGATCCTTCCATCTTGAGGATATGCCCTCTGGTCTTAGACTCTCCCACTACTAGAAACATCCCCTTCACATGCTCTCTCTCTCTAGGTCTTTCATTCAATTTTACCAGAGCAGATTACAGGAAGAGCCAGTACAGATATATAGCTTTTTTGGAGGAGAACCCATTTCCAATGGCAAATTAGCACAGGTCAAAGATATAAGAAAATCATGCAAAGCAAAGAGTAAAATTTAAGATTCATTTAAGATTCTTTAAGATTCATCTTCTTGCAGGCAGCCACAAAACAAAAAGCACAACAAAACTCATTAAACAACCTACGTAACAAAGATCAAACAATATGCAAAAAACAGATCAAATCGTGCAAACAATAAAAAAGTAAACAAGTAACACAGAACATAAACTGCAGAGTCCACAATCACACAGCCAGTTCAGTGCTGAGGTGAGTGCCAGTGGTTACAGATCACAGCTGCAGAGTCAGTTCAGTGCTGAGTCGAGTAAACCTCAGAGTCCTTCACCCTTGGTCTTGACGCTTTGATCTTTTAATCTTGCTTGGCACTTAAATCAGCCAAACATCAGTCAATTTTTCACTCTTGGGCCCGGTCCCGCCACTTGGATCTAACCCCAGATCTGCTCCAGCAATGTGTAGCACAAAAATGCCAGGTCATGCAGATGGTTCAAAAGCACACCCCCCCCCCCCCCCCACCCAAGAGGAAGTCCAGAAAAAGTATAATAGCTAGCAGCTTTGTTTGTCAACTGAAGCACTGTGGGAGATCGGAACATCAAGACAACTGCTGGAGGCCATGTGTGTGACGTTTTAGAAACAAACCAGCAGCAAAACAGTTCACACTGGAGTCTGGTTTTGATTTTAATACCACTATCTTTATTAGTACCTACTTATAATATTGTAACTTAAACAAGATAAGCAAAAGTTAAGTGTTTTGTGCATAAATGTGTGTAAATATAACTCCCAAACTATTGAGCCTGGGGGAACAAAGCTTAAGAGTCTTGAGATGGTAAAGTAGGAAAGTTCAGTAATCCAAGAAATAAATGATGGGAGAGAGATATTTGTAATCCAAGATAAATGTAGAGAGATGACTATTATGTCGAATTCCACAGGTAAACAAAAACCGTCAAAGATCTTGTCCGTTGAATCAATCCAAAGTCCACTTAGATATATCGCCCAAGTGACCTGTCACAGGAATGTCGTCTTCAAGTGATTACCACATAACACCCAGGCAAGGGTTAACTTCAAGTGGTCCCACAGGACATTCCTAAATCCACTCCTTTGGACTGTACAAAGTGACAGACACACATTCTGGAGCAAACCTTGCCCCGTAAGTTCTAAAGTTCAAGTCTTACTCAGACTATAAGAGTAGCTGTTCTGTCTCTCTTGTTCCAACTGACTGTTTCCCTCTCTCTTTCTTTGTAAAAATCAGAAGTGAGCTGAGAAAGCTGCCGGCTGACATCATTGTTAGTTCCACCTCATTCAGGCACTCTCTTAAAGTGACAGTCCACAGCAAACGAAACCTAGGGATTTGTAACAGTGTGTGGGCAAGAGAGAGAGAGACAGATAAAGTCTGTTGAACTCGGTCTGTCATATCTAATCAGCGGGTTTTTGTCTCCTCTGTCATTGTGGAAGGGGTGACGCCTCTTTCCCTTGTTAGAGACCTGTGGCAAGTAGAAGTGCTGGGTTCTGGACTGTAGTTTTTGATGGACCCAGATCATAGTCTCTTTGGGGTACTTTGCTGCTGCATGAGGGGCTTTGGGGTTCTAACCTTCTTTTGTCATCCTTTGTGGGTTTCTTCTGTTTTGCAAATGTCTGCTAGGAGGAAGAATTTCAGGTTGTATACATTCTCTGATAGTAAATGGAACCATTAATTGTAAAGCGTCACCTTGTCTTGTTAGTGCCACCTTTATGGGAATGATATCAAGGAGAAAGGACTGACTGAAGATGATGGACTTACAGGATGAACATGGTTGCACGTTTACTCATTACTGAATTCAAGGTGAAGATAGATAGCCTTAATCATCTGGAGTTCTGGAAGTGGAGATAAGGATCTAACTCTGGGCTCTGTCGTGGGCAAAGTACTGGAGAGTTTAACATCGGTAGCTGAGCGAAGGGCGCTGAGTAGGCTACGGTCAATTATGGATAACTCTGAACATCCTCTACATAGCACCATCCAGAGACAGAGAAGCAGTTTCAGCGACAGGTTACTATCGATGCAATGCTCCTCAGACAGGATGAAGAGGTCAATACTCCCCAATGCCATTAGGCTTTACAATTCTACCGCCAGGACTTAAGAACTTTTTAAAAGCTATTATTAATGCTTTTTGAGATAGTGATTTAGATGCATATCATATTTTTTACTGAGTTAAGTATTGTATGTAATTAGTTTTGCTACAACAAGTGTATGGGACATTGGAAAAAAAGTTGAATTTCCCCATGGGGATGAATAAAGTATCTATCTATCTATCATACACCATGGTTAATCTATGCTGAGATCATTTGATAGGACAGCATCAGGGAATATCAACAGCAACCACACACAAAAAAAAGACATTCTACAACCAACTTGATGGTCCCTCCCAAGACTGCTCGGAATGAAGAATCTCACAACATCTACTTCAGCAGTGAGTGAGCCACCCAGAGATTCTGTTGACACTGAACCACTTAGACCACTGAATGGTAAGAGACCTCTATACAGGAAAGGAACCCATTTAGACTTGATCTTGGATGGAAGTGCAAGGGAAATGTATTATCAACTCAAATTTTAGTCCAAGCTTTGAAGATCTTAAAGTATGATAAGTATAATGTTAGTATTCATCCAGCTGCGAGGGAAAAACTTCAAGATTAATGGAAAAATGGAATATCTTTTCCTAGAGTGAACTAAAAACTTTTAAACTAGTGATAGCTCAGTGCTTGTTGCAGTCATCAAAAGCCTAATGTAACTAGCTGCTACTCAGCTTCACCACAGCAACACCATTTACACTTAAAATGCACTAATGGGTTTCTTTTCCATTTCTGACCATTGCATCGTACACTTAGATTGAATACGGCCAGTTCAAATAACGCAGTCTCTATCTACATTAACCACATTCTAAAAAACAGAATCTTATATTTAACACATTTTGTATCATAATGAAATAACAGCATACCAACTCTCTGATGGCTATAGAGCAATGCAATTCTTAATGTACCTACAGGTTGAGTACCACTTACCCAAAATGCTTGGGGCTGGAAGTGTTTTGTAATATATAATGAGAGCGCTTTGGATCACCATTATTTCTGACCCTGAATTTGTGTGCTCTGGGTAATAAATCTTTGATTTACACTTGCTCATCACACATCTGCATTGATGTAGCCGCTCAGCTCATTAGATTTTCATCAGTGACAATCTTGGCAAATTCATCAATGAATTTCTCAGCTGCTTCGTGATCAGCGGATATTTTATTAACGCAAATCTTAAAAAAGTTACTATGCCTTTTCTTAAATTTCTGCAACCAGCCTGCTAAATATTCACAATTACCTCTAATATTCAATTCCTTGTGATAGATCTTTGCTTGTTTCATGATCAGCATATGTTCACTCTGATACTGATGAATCCACTTTTTCAATACATAACAAGGTCTTCACTTTTCACTTTATGCAGTGTTTTTCTAGCTTTCATCAACTTCTGATCATTGCATAAGTGAGATCACTTCTCAGAACTGTGTGGTACACAGAGAATCTTCCTCGCACCTTGTGGAATTTTCCATTTGTGATGTCACAGCTCTCAAAAAAATTCGGATTTCAGAGGTTTTTGGACTTTGGAATTTTGGATAAGGGGTGTTGAACTTGTAGTATGAGACTAAAAGCAGCAGAACATTTTTCTAACAATATGCACAAAGTTTTAAACAATGTGTATTTTATGCAGTAACAAATTGGTTAAAATTGTAATAATATTTGGCTAGCACATTTTGACATGAACAGGTTATTTTCAGGTTATATTTGAACTTAGTAAAAGTACATATTGGGTATGGTGCTCAGCTGATGAAGAATACCAGTGAAGGTGACAGAAACACAACATACACTGTTTCCATTTATTAACATGGTGAAACTGAAAATGATGAGTTGGGCACAATTTACATCTGTCCGATACGCACTCGTGTGAAAAGTCACATAATAAATTCATCCATCCAATAAAATATTATTTAAATTAATGGTTAGTTCTGTTTCCAAAACATCATATCATATGATCACATGATACTTTGCATTGAAATGTAAACCTATTATTTCCGAGTACTTTTACTAAGGTTATTTTCAGTCTTGTTTTACCATCTCATGCATGCCTGTAAATGCTGGTCTTGGTGGGACTGTTTGCACTCAATATGGACTGAGATTTTGTACAAAGTCAATTGTCATCATCTGACCTGTGCAGAATCAGAAGCTACTGAAAAATCCCCACATACCCTGCCATATGACCACAAAAGATTATTCTCACAAAAAGATTGTCTAACCTCTACTTTGCACATTTCTTGTGTAATAATGAAGGAACAGTAGTGGGAATGAATAATATGGAAATCTTGCTTGTTTTTCATGCAAAACTGAACAGCTATACAAATTCTTAAAATACCACTATATTCAACAAAGAATCAACTTTCGCACTATGAAATAATCCAAGAACTTAAAATTTTTCAAGCAACACACAAAATACTAGAGGAACTCAGTAACACAACCCAGACACATTATAGGACCCCAGCAGACTCACAGGTGAAGTGTCACTTCACCTGGAAGGACTGTTTGGGGCCCCGAATGGTAGTGAGGGAGGTGTAGCACCTGCTCCACATGCAAGGATAAGTGCCAAGAGGGAGATGGATGAATGGACAAGGGAGTCACTTAGGGAGCGATCCCTGTGGAAAGCACAAAGTGGGGGAAGA
This sequence comes from Hemitrygon akajei, assembly GCF_048418815.1. Lineage (NCBI taxonomy): Eukaryota > Metazoa > Chordata > Chondrichthyes > Myliobatiformes > Dasyatidae > Hemitrygon > Hemitrygon akajei. The sequence goes on along the minus strand of NC_133129.1, from coordinate 112,941,941 downwards.
TGTGCTCGGCGATGGGATCCCTTTGCAGATAGCTAAGTTCCAGAGAATTATGTGCTGGAGGTTGGTGGGGTGGTGGGTGAGTGATCGTACACTGTGTCTCGTGCTCCTGGTGTGGTCTCCTATATATTGGTCAAACCCAAAGCAGATTAGGAGACCGCTTCACCGAGCCTGCCAGAAGTAGTAAGATCTCCCAGTGGCCATCCATTTTAATTCCACTTCCCATTCCCACATGTCAACCCATGGCATCTTCTAATGTCACGATGAGGCCACACTCAGGTTGGAGGAACAACACTTTATATTCTGTCTGGTTAGCCTCCAACCTGATGGCATGAGCATCGATTTCTCAAACTTCTAGTAATGCAACCCCTCCTTCACCATTCCCTTTTTCCTCTCCCACCTTATCTCCTTGCCTGTTGATTGCCTCCCCCTGGTCCTCCTCCCTTTCTTTCTTTCTTCTATGGCTTTCTATCTTCTACAACTAGATTCCCCCTTCTCCAGCTCTGTATCTCTTTCACCAGTCAACCTCCCAGCAGTTTCCCTTCGCCTCCCAGTTTCACCTAACACCTTGTGTTTCTCTATCCCCTCCTCCCAACCTTTAAAATCTACCCCTCATCCTTTTTACTCTCCAGTCCGCCAATGGGCCTCTCCCCAAAATGTAGACTCTTCCCCCCCACCAATAGATGCTGCCTGGCCTGCTGAGTTCCTCCAGCAATTTGTGTGTGTTGCTTGGATTTCCAGCATTTATAGATTTTCTCTTATTTGTGACTGAAAAATTTTCTCTATGTTAAAAATGTCACTAAGTAATCATAGACTAGCATGCAAACTACTATAAAGGCAGTACTACAATAGAAGGCTTTAGTCTTTAATTTAAAACAAATGAATATATTCCCACAGCCAGAACTCCAGTGTTGGGTTTTGAGTTTGTATGGAAAGCACCCTGATAGTAATAAAATCAAAATTACAACCTTTTTTTAAATTGGAGCACATGTGAAATTAGCATGAGGAAAAAAAACAAGTCATTTACTGAACTCTATTCAAATTCCACTATTTAATGGATTTATTTTGAAACATTCATTTTCCTGCAAACAATTAATTCAAACTGCTGAATAATGCTTGTTTTACCACAGATTATAATTTATGACAACCGTAGAGACACTTCGGTTAATTTGAACAAGCAGTTGGGGAAGTGGTGTGCCTTTACTGCTTACATCAACAGTACTTGAGGGTTAATCTCAGGGAGCACAGCAAAATGCACAGGGGATTGTGCAACACTCTGGCCAAAACCAAGAGATTAATGGATTGAGTATGCCAGCCCACAGTCTTAATCTAAACTTGTTCAGCATTGCAATAACTACAGAACTTTTCTAAGAATTCTATTACTGTATTGCCACTTTACATTTGGATGACAGCTCCATGACTAAAGTAATTGCTTTGTAGCACTGTTTTCTTGAAAAAGTTACATCTGCCGCTCCCAATCCTCCTGAATCCTTCCAGAATCCAAGGAGCTTTCAACAGTAACAAATAAGATGCCAACTATCTTTCTATCCATTTCATTCAGAATACTGAACATAAACTTTCAGGTGGGGTTGTTAGCACCTGTACTTCTTTCCTCAATGAAACTGACAACACATTGCAAATAACCTTTTAGCCCAATATGGCCAGTTAAAATAAAGCCTAATATCGTTCAGTGGAACACATTTTACAAATAATTATGAAACATTCATATAAATGCTCCCCATTGCTCATTTTCTGGAGTAACTTAAAATCTCAATTCTCAAGTGGCTTCAATGCAACTTTGAGTTCGCGGTGATTATAAGGGACATTATGAAGACCCACATGTCCCCTATAGACACGCGTGATGAACCAGAATAACCCCTATCAGCTTGCCGCCTCCAAGAGCCCATTGATAGTTCATATGCCCAATGCCCTCCCTCCTGCTAGACTCCGGCCTCCCCAGCTCACCATCCGAGCCCGAGCCTGAGCCGCGATCCTCCTTCTTGTGACCGGATTCCAGCTGAAGGATCGGCCGCCGCCGGCTCTGCTGCAAGTTGATTCGCGTCTTCTTCCCCATCAAAATGATCTCTGGGCACTGGCTCGCTGCAGAGCCCGGGTGGGCCTAATCCCCAACCGCTCTCGGACCCCTGCTCCGGCCTACTTCTCCCGCGCCTTCGGGGTTCCGGTCAGGGCCTGCTCCTACCGTCACCTTCTGGGCGTCGGTTAGGGCTTGATCCACCCGTCACTCTAAGGGTTACGGGTCGGGCCACCTCCGCACTTGGATTCTGGCCTCTGCTACTCCTGCCGACCCCCACGCTCCTGTTCGGGCCTATTGCTTCTGCAGCTCTCCGCGTTCCGGCTTGTACCGGCGCGCTTGCGGTGACTTCACCACGTAAATCATTTAAGCGATGATGTCATGACGTTAGGTTCGCGCGAGACCCGTTGACGGCTGACAGCTGAGGTTGATGTATTAGTATCGGCCTCTAGTGGCACCGGTTCTGTCGGTTTAAAAATGTAAGTTAACGCTTTGTCTAAGGTTGTACCGAAGTCGTCCTCCATTTTCCTTTCATTCAAGTGTCTAAGATTCTCTTAGATGCTCCTAATGTATCTGCCTCTATCAACACTCTCAAAACCCACATTTAACTCCCCTCCCTATTGTAATCTCCTCCAATCACCCTAAAATTATGCCCCCTTGTATGAGACATTTGTATCCTGGGATAAATTCTCCAGCTGACCACTCTATCACTGCTTCATCATCTTGTACACCTCTATCAACTCACTTCTCATCCGCCACTGCAAAGAGAAAAGCCCTCCCTTTTTCCCTCAACCTGTCTTCCTAAAACATGCTCCCCACTCCAGGCAGCATCGTGGTAAATCTCCTTTGGACCCTATCCAAAGCTTCCATATCCATCCTGTAATAAGGCAACTCAGTACTGAACATAATATACAAAATGCTGGAGGAACTCAGCAGGCCAGGCAGTACCAATGGGAAAGATTAGTTGATGTTTCAGGCCAAGACCCTTTGGCAGGACTGGAGGAATAAAAAAGCTGAGTAGACTTAAAAGCTGGGAGGAGGGGAGGTAGAAACATAAGGTGACAGGTGAAACCTGAATGGGGAGGAATGAAGTAAAGAGCTAGGAAGTTGATTGGTGAAAAGATACAGGGCTGGAGAAAAAGTGGGATCTCCCAGTGGCCAACCATTTTAATTCCACTTCCCATTCAGATATGTCCATCCATGGCTTCCTCCACTGTTGTGATGAGACCACTCTCAGGTTGGAGGAACAATACCTTATATTCCGTTTGGGTAGCTTCCAACCTGATGGCATGAACATCAATTTCTCAAAACTCCGGTAATGCCGCACCCTTCACCTTTCTCCATCCATTTTCCCTCTCTCAACTTATCTCCACACCATCCATCGCCACCCTCTGGTGCGACTTCCCCTTTTCTTTCTTCCATGGCCTCTGTCTTATTAGACACCCCCTTCTCCAGCCCTGTATCTCTTTCACCAATCAACTTCCCATCTCTTTACTTCATCCCTCCCCCTTCAGGTTTCACCTATCACCTTGTGTTTCTCTCTACCTTCCCCTCACGTTTTAAATCTACTCCTCAGCTTTTTTTTCTCCATTCCTGCGGAAGGGCCTTGGCCTGAAATGTCGACTGTACTTTTTTCCACAGATGCTGCCTGGCCTGCTGAGTTCCTCCAGCATTTTGTGTGTTGCTTCGATTTCCAGCATCTGCAGATTTTCTCTTGTTTCTGAACATAATATTCCAAGTGTGGTCTAACCAGGATTTTATATTTTATAATTACTTCACAGCTGTTGAAATCAATTCCCCAACTAATGAAGGCCAACACACCATCTGTCTTCTTAACAACCCTATCAGCTTGCATGCTGACTGTGAGGGATGCATAGACATGAACCTCATGATCTTTCTGTTCCCCTACACTTTCATATTATAATCCTTAACAACCTTCTACACTGTCTACAACTCCACCATCTGCAAACTTACTAACCCACTCTTCCACTTCCTCATCTAAGTCATTTATAAAAATCACAAAGGGCATGGGTCCCAGAACAGATCCCTGCGGAACAACACTGTTCACGACCTCCAGGCAGAATGCGCTCCATTTACAACCACCTTCTGCCTTCTATGGTTAAGCCAATTCTAATCTACACAGTCATGTTTCCTTAGATGCTATGCCTCCTGACTTTCTGAATGAACCTACATTGGGGAGCCTTATCAATCACCTACTGAAATCCATGTATACCACATTCAATGTTCTACCTTCATCAATGTGCTTTGTCACATCCTCAAGGAACTCAGACAGGCTTGTGAGGCATGACCTACCCCTCATGAAGCTATGTTGACTATCCCTAATCAGACCATGCTTCTCCAGATGCTTGTAAACTCAGTCTCTAAGAATCTTATAATTTTGTGACTCACTGGTCTATAGTTCATAGGGTTATCCTACTCCCTTTCTTGAACAAAGGAATAATACTTGCCATCGACCCATTATATAGTACTGCTCCTGTGACCAGTGAGGATGCAATGATCATTGTCATAGCACAGCAATTTCTTCTCTCACTTTCTGTAATAGCCTGAGATATATCCCACCAGCTCTGGGGACTTACCTATCCTAATATTTTTCAAAAGTTCCAGCAAATCCTCTTTTTTAACGTCAACATGTTCTAGTATATCAGCCTGTTATTCCTCTTTTTTTTGGTCAAGATGGCACCTGCATACAACACTTCTTCAGTCAACATCTGGATAGATCATGAAACCATATATTTCACTTCTTTTATGTATTTTATGTTTTTTTCATCTTGAATGTGATTCTGGAACTATTGGATCCTGTGATTTGCAGTTTGGAGGTTATTTGGGTTTTCCCAGCACTCTGCAGTCTCCAAGAGGATTCTGAAGTTCAGCATGTACAAACTTCATGGCAAAAAGGCTGTGGGATGGGGCACCGATTCGCCAATTAAAGCTTCCTTTGTTCACCGATCAAGTGACGAGGGAGATTGAAACATCGAGATGAGTGCCGGCTACCTGCCTCTTGATTGCTGCAGATCACTCTGTGACCTGAGATGGGAGAATGTTACCCAGGTTTTCTGTGTTTTGGATGTGGACTTGGACTATAGAATTTTTATTCAGTCTGTGTTTTTCACCAGATCTTTTTGTTTTTTTGTGTGTAAGGGTGGGGGATTTGGGGGGCTCAATGTGCCTGTTCCATTTTTCTTTCTTGATTTTGTGGTTATTCAAAGAAGAATTTCAGAGTTGCACCTTTGAACCTTTGAAATATCAGGGATTCTCTCACTGGTGAATACTGAAGCAAAGAATTCATTAAGAACTTCCCCTACCTCCTCAGATTCCAGACGTATGTTTCCTCTTCTATCCCTGATTGGTCCTACTCATCCTTGTGTCCTTTATATACATTTAGAGTGCCTTGGGATTTTCCTTAATCCTACTCACCAAGGTCTTCTCATACCTTTTTCTGACTCTCCAAAGTCCATTCTTAAGTTCCTTCCTAGCTACCTCCTAACTCTCCAGACCCCTGTCTGATCCTTGCTTCCTAAAACTTAAGTATCCTTCTTTATTCCTGTTGACAAGATATTCCTTGTCAACCATGGTTCCTTCACCTTGACATCCTTCCCTTGCCTCAATGGGTCAAACTTATCCAAAACCCTGTGCAAGTACTCCCTAAACAACCTCCACTGTGCATTTCCCTGAGAATATATGTTCCCAATTTATGCTGCCAAATTCCTGCCTAGTCGCATCATAACTCCAAATTAAACACCTTTCCACGCTGCCGCACCAAGACTATGATAAAGGTCAGGGAGTTGTGGTTACTGCCTCTGAATTGTTCACCAACCAAGAGATCTGACACCTGAGGTGTTTAATAGGAAAGGAATGTGGAGTTAATAGGAAATCCATAAAATCTGTATATATATATATAGATATATATAAAAGACCGTAAGATATGGAGCAGAATTAGGCTATTTGACCCATTGAGTCTGCTCTGCCATTTTGTCACGACTGATCCATTTTACCTCTCAAACCCAGTCTCCTGCCTTCCCCCAGTAACACCAACATGCTCTGACCAATCAAGAATCTATCAACTTCTGCCTTAATCATCACAGGTAAAACAGAGTGATCGAGGAATAATGGTGCATAGTTCCCTGAAGGTGGAATCTCATGTGGATAGGGTGGTGAAGAAAGCTTTTGGTATGCTGGTCTTTATAAATCAGAGCATTGAGTATAGGAGTTGGGATGTAATGTTAAAATTGTACAAGGCATTGGTAAGGCTGAATTTGGAGTATTGTGTACAGTTCTGGTCACCGAATTATAGGAAGGATGTCAATAAAATAGAGAGAATACAGAGAAGATTTACTAGAATGTTAGCTGGGTTTCAGCACCTAAGTTACAGGGAAAGGTTGAACAAGTTAGGCCTTTATTCTTTGGAGCGTAGAAGATTGGGGGGGGGGACTTGATAGAGGTATTTAAAATTATGAGGGGGCTAGATAGAGTTGACGTGGATAGGCTTTTTCCATTGAGAGTAGGGGAGATTCAAACAGGACATGAGTTGAGAGTTAGGGGGCAAAGGTTTAGGGGTAACACAAGGGGGAATTTCTTTACTGGTAGCTGTGTGGAACGAGCTTCCAGTAGAACTGGTAGAGGCAGGTTCTGTATTGTCATTTAAAGTAAAATTGGATAGGTATATGGACAGGAAAGGAATGGAGGCTTATGAGCTGAGTGCAGGTCAGTGGGACTAGGTGAGAGTAAGCGTTCGGCATGGACTAGAATAGCCGAGATGGCCTGTTTCCATGCTGTAATTGTTATATGGTTAAATGGTTAATTATACAAAAAGACTTGGCCTCCTCAGCTGCACAGTTCCACAGGTTCACCATACTTTGGCTAAAGAAATTCCTCCTTATCTCTATTCTAAAAGAACCCCTCTCTATTTTGAAGCCGTGACCTCTGGTCTTAGATTCTCCCATCATAGGAAACAACCTCTCCAGATCCACTCTTGTCAGGGCCTTTCACCATTTGATAGGTTCCAATGAGGTCATTCCTCTTTCTTCTAAATTGCAGTGAATACAGGCCCAGAGTCATCAAATGCTCTAAATATGACAAGCCGTTTAATTCTGCAATTATTTTCATGGACCTCCCTTTGAACCCTCTCCAGTTGCAGCTCACAATAGTCCAAGTGAGGCCTCACCAGTGCTTTATAAAGACTCAACATTACATCCTTGCTTTTAATTCTAGTCCTCTTGAAATGAATGCTAACATCACATTTGCCTTCTTCACCACAGACTCAACCTGCAAATTAACCTTCAGGGAATCTTGCACAAGCACTCCCAAGTCCCTTTGCACCTCAGATTTGTGTATTTTTTATATTTTATCTCCATGTGTAAAACAGTCAACCCTTTCATTTCTTCTACCAAAGTGCATGACCATACACTTCCCGACACTTTTCAACAAGATAAATTAGGACTAATAAGATCAATACTGGACTATGGAAGTATGGCACACTGTATGGTCAAGCAACTGGATATAATTCAAAGTATTAAGGTTAATCAATGGGACAATAAGGACAAACCAGTGGTGTCGATGTAGGTGGAGTTGGGAGTAACACCTCTGGAACTGAGAAAAACACAGCTTGTGTTAACCTATCAGGTAAACCTACAAGGGCATTTACTGCAGTCTGATCAAGGACAGGGGAAACAGACAAACCAGTTGTCTTTGTTTCCCTCATTTTGTGGACTCTGAACAGTTTCTTGCTCTTGGATAATCTAATCAGAACAACTGAGGCTACATCTGCACTAGACCAGATAATTTTGAAAGCGCCGATTTCGAGTAAAAGCAATAGGCATCCACACTATGCATTTTTGAAAATATCTCTGTTCACATTGAAACGGAGATTTCGGTGAATCTCCTCCTGCTAGGCATGCGCAGGACACATTACCGAAAGCAGGCGACATGTTTGGTGTCGAATCTCACCGTAAAAGTGCGCGTTTGTGTAATTACAGACTAGAAAATCTTGAAACGACAGACAGCTGTTGGCTCTCGCGTAGGAGAACTTAAAAGTAAAAAAAACATAAATACTGGAGTGTACGGAGGCAACCGACAGGGAGTTCACGGACTGTACGACCCGGCTGATGACAAACATTGAAAAACTGACTAACTCTGTTGCATTAATAAAGCACCTTGTTAAATGTATAAATGTTTTAATGTTTGCATTAGTGTCATCTTGTATTTCCATACGATGTTACATTAGGCTGTTACACATCTATTGTCAGAGAAGTATTTGCATAAATAGGTAAACCACCTTCATATGAGCAAGGACAGAAAACAGGGCAAAGTGAGTATGCTTATTTATTCAGTAAGTTATGGGTCAAAGTATTTGGTGTGTACATTTCTAACTCTTCTGGCTTCAGTCTCGTTGCCATCTGTTCTGAAATTGTTAGGTTGCATTCAAGAAAACAATGAAATGGCGCACTGCCGTCTGACAGCGTTTTCAGATTTCTCCAGTTACCCCATCCACACTGATCTGCCCGAGCAGCATTTTCAAAAATATCCACCTTGGAAAGCGTTTCTGAAAAGCTTCGGTTTCGGGGGACGAAAACGCCATTTTAGTGTGGACAAAGGGTAAAAACGAAGAGAAAAAGCTTCGATTACGGATTTATCCGGTGTAATGTGAACGTAGCCTGAATGTGGACACAGGAAGCTTCAGGTAATGATTTGCTAAACCTGAGACCATTCTCAAACAAATAACTGTTTGTTATGTAAAGGGAATGGACTGATCCTTGCTCTGGGACAATCTAATCAGAGCAATATACCTGAGACCATTCTCAGGCTACGTCCACACTACACCGGATAAATCTCTTCATTTTTACCATCTGTCCACACTAAAGTGGCATTTTCATTCCCCGAAACCAGAGCTTTTCAGAAATGCTTTCCAGGGTGTGTAATTTTGAAAACCAGAGATGGAGACAGAAAGATCAAGAAAGGGGAGGGAGGTGTTGGAAATGGACCAGGTAAATTTGAGGGCAGGGTGAAGGTTGGAGGCAAGGTTAATGAAGTTAACATTTGGCGCTGCCTCCTGCACGCATGCTGAGCTCGTTGACTTCATTAACTTTGCCTCCAACTTCCACCCTGCCCTCAAATTTACCTGGTCCATTTCCGACACCTCCCTCCCCTTTCTTGATCTTTCTGTCTCCATCTCTGGAGATGGCTTATCTACTGATATCTACTATAAGCCTACAGACTCTCACAGTTACCTGGACTATTCCTCTTCCCACCCTGTCTCTTGCAAAAATGCTATCCCTCCTCACAATTCCTCCGTCTCCGCCGCATCTGCTCTCAGGATGAGGCTTTTCATTCCAGGACGAAGGAGATGTCTTCCTTTTTTAAACAAAGGGGCTTCCACCATCAGCTCTGCTCTCAAACACATCTCTCCCATTTCCCTCACATCTGCCCTCACCCCATCCGCCCGCCACCCCACTCGGGATAGGGTTCCCCTTGTCCTCACCTATCACCCCACCAGCCTCCAGGTCCAACATATTCTCCGTAACTTCCGCCACCTCCAACGGGATCCCACTACCAAGCACATCTTTCCCTCCCCCACCCTTTCTGCTTTCCGCAGGGATCGCTCCCTACGCGACTCCCTTGTCCACTTGTACCCCCCCATCCCTTCCCACCGATCTCCCTCCTGGCACTTATCCTTGTAAATGGAACAAGTGCTACACCTGTCCTTACACTTCCTCCCTCACCACCATTCAGGGCCCCGGACAGTCCTTCCAGGTGAGGCGACACTTCACCTGTGAGTCGGCTGGTGTGGCATACTGCGTCCGGTGCTCCCGGTGTGGCCTTTTATATATTGGTGAGACCCGACGCAGACTGGGAGACCGTTTCGCTGAACACCTATGCTCGGTCCGCCAGAAAAAGCAGGATCTCCCAGTGGCCACACATTTTAATTCCACGTCCCATTCCCATTCTGATATGTCTATCCATGGCCTCCTCTACTGTCAAAATGAATCCAAACTCAGGTTGGAGGAACAACACCTTATATACCGGCTGGGTAGCCTCCAACCTGATGGCATGAACATTGACTTCTCTAACTTCTGTTAAAGCCTCTCCTCCCCTTCTTACCCCATCCCTGACATATTTAGTTGTTTGCCTGTTCTCCATCTCCCTCTGGTGCTTCCCCCCCCCCCCCCCCCCCCCCGCTTTCTTTCTCCCGAGGCCTCCCGTCCCATGATCCTTTCCCTTCTCCAGCTTGGTATCACTTTCGCCAATCACCTTTCCAGTTCTTAGCTTCATCCCACCCCCTCTGGTCTTCTCCTATCATTTCGCATTTCCCACTCCCCCCACTACTTTCAAATCTCTTACTATCTTTCCTTTCAGTTAGTCCTGACGAAGGGTCTCAGCCCGAAATGTCAATAGTGTTTCTCCTATAGATGCTGCCTGGCCTGCTGTGTTCCACCAGCATCTTGTGTGCGTCATTTCATTGTTTTCCTGAACGCAACCCCCCACACAATCTAACAATTTCAGAACAGATGGCAACGAAACTGAAGCCAGAAGAGTTAGAAATGTACTCACCAAATACTTTGACCCATAACTTACTGAATAAATAAGAATACTCACTTTGCCCTGTTTTCTGTCCTTGTTTGTATGAAGGTGGTTTACCTATTTATGCAAGTACTTCTCTGACAATAGATGTGTAACAGCCTAATGTAACATTGTATGGAAATACAAGATAATACTGATGCAGACGTGTTTTACACATTTAATAAGGTGCTTTATTAATAATGCAACAGAGTTAGTCAGTTTTTCAATGTTCGTCATCAGCTGGGTCATACAGTCCGTGAACTCCCTGTCGGTTACCTCCATACGCTTCAGTATTTGTTTTTTTTTACTTTTAAGTCCTCCTGTGCAAGAGCCAACAGCTGCCCATCATTTAAGTTTTTATAGTCTGTAACTGCACATACGTGCAATTTCACGGCGAGATTCAACACCAAACATGTCGCTTGTTTTCCGTAGAAGTGTCCTGCGCATGTGCAGTAGGGGAAGATTCGACAAAATCTCTGTTTCAATGTGGACAGAGATATTTTTAAAAACGCCTAGTGTGGACGCCTATCGTTTTTATGCGAAACCGGCATTTTCAAAATTATTTGGGCTAGTGTGGATGTAGCCTCAGAGGAGTAGCTACTTGTTTGTAAAATGCCAGACCTGCAATCGATAATCTCGTTAGACTCTGTCTGGGTTATCTCATTTAACTGGTTTGGACCAGTCAGAGTGTAAAGACACAAATACACATGGCTGGGGTGGGCAGAGCCATGAAACGATGTTGGCTGTAGCCCTGTACAATGACCAGTAAGAAGGTGACCCAGGTAGGTCAGGTGACCTTGAGCCAATGGGGTGGGGATCCAATGGTTCAATTGTTGAGGAACCATGTAAGACTCAGGAGCTCCAAATACACAGGGATGATAACTCGCCAGCAGTCTGAGACCAACCATCGCAGATAAGGAGGACCCCATGGACACGTGGAGATCGGGACCATGAGGAACGCCTGGCCAGCATAGACTCCTTTCCTGGGTAATATCCTTTTCTCTTCATTGACTGTTCATGGACTGTCAGGGAATTCTAGTATGGTGCACACAGAGACAGTTTGTGAACCCATGGGCTTTTAGTTGAAACAATAAAAGTTACTTGTCGATAATTACAGATTCTCTGTGCCTCACTGATCATTTTTACAAGGGGTGATTCTTGTAACAGAACAAAAGAAAATCAGAAGTTTTGCATGGACTATTGAAGGAAAAGCAGGAAGGACAGGGCAGAAAACCAGAAATCCGCGAGTCAGTCCTCAGATCGTTAGGTGTTCCAAGTCGGGAAAACACAAATTCGACAGAACAGCCACCTTCTGAGGTAGAGAAGGTCAGCAACTTTAAATTCCTGGGTGTTACTATTTCAGAGGGTCTGTCTTGGACCCAGCTAGTAAGTTCAACTGCAAGCAAAGCACAGCAATGCCTCTACTTCCTTAAGAATCTGCGGAGATTTGACATGACATCTAAAACTTTGACAAACTTTTCTGGATGTGTATTGACTGGTTGCATCATGGGAACACCAATGTCTTTGAATGGAAAATTCTACATAAGGTAGTGGATCTAGCCCAGTATATCACGGATAAAACCATCCTAACCATTGTGCGCGTCTATATGAACCATTGTCATAGGAAATCAGTATCCAGTATCCATCATCAGAGATCATTGTCACCCAGGCCATTCTATTTTCTCGCTATTGCTATTAAATAGATACAAGTGCCTCAGGATTTGTACGATAGATTGAAGAACATACTACTCCTCAACCAAAAGACTCTTGAACAAATAGGGATAATTACATTCACTTGTCCATCCATTGAGTTTTTCTTACAACCAATGATCTCACTTTAAGGACTCCTTATATTATCATTTCATGTACTCATTATTTATTGCTACTTATTTATATTTGCATTTGCACAGTTTGCTGTCTTCCACACTGGTTGATCTTTCAATGATTCTTTTGTAGTAACTTTTCTATAGATCTGTTGAGTATGCCTACAGGAAAATGAATTTCAGTGTGTATTTGGTGAAACATATACTTTTATAATAAAATTTACTTTGAACTTTTGAAATTTTTTCAACTTTGAATGAGTGATAAGGCAGTGAATGCTCCAGTGCATTTTCCTGGGGTGCCTCCATGGGTGTGTGGACTACCAGAGGTGGATCTTCTATTATTCAAAAGGGGACAGAAAAATGGAGAAGTGACTTTAAATCAAGATATAGTTGAACCTTATGTAAAGGATTGGTAGTGTCTGATTTTAGCGCTAAAAAGCAGGTGAGAGTAAATAATGATTCCTCAGTGTGTATGGGTGAAATGACAGCTGGACTAGTCATTTTGCAGTTGGTGGAGGAAGTGAGACCGATAAAGTTGTAATATTGTCTGATTCAAGCACAACCATCAGGAGTCTAAAGATTTACATTCAGAGGCAAGTCCAGACGTTATGTGTGAGATAATACAAACTTTATTTAGACTTAAAATGATGGGACACTGTATATGTCTTATGTGAATTCCAGCACATGTGGGTATTAGAGCAAATGAGCAAGTGGGTAAATTAACAAAGGAGGCAACTACATGAGCAGAAGTGGACATTCAAATAAATTCCTGTAAAGGAGGAACAAAAACCATTATTAAAAGTGAAATTTAAAAATGAGGAGAAAACAATGGGATGAAGAGAGAACAGGAAGACATCTTTATAATATCCAAAGAGAAGTGAGGTGGTTGAGGAATGCTGGAAAGAGCAGGCAGGAGGAGGTGATAATATTGAGATTTGAGGTTTGGGCATGCAGCATACATGGTTTTTAATAAAGACACACAATAATCGGAGGTGTGAGTACAGTATTGTAATCAGCAAGAAATAGTTGAACATGTACTGGTGAGGTGTTCAAGATATAATCAGGAGAGGGGATGGTTGATTTTGAAGTTATGGAATAAATACAAGTTAACAGTAACAATATTTTGTAGAAAAGAGTACAGAATTCTTGTTTTAAATTATATAGCATAGTTATAATGTTATAACATAATAGTTATAGTTAAAATAAAGGCCTTTTTATTGGATTTGATACATATATAAATATATAGGATTTAGATATCCTGACCCACGCTCCAGTTCAGAAGGTGGTGGTAATGCAACTTAAAGCTGTATGCCAACCACCATAAAACATCAGAAGAAGATCTGTACTGGATCAGTTTCATTGCCTAGTACCAGATCTATTATGGCCTCTCCTCCAGTTGGCTTGTCTACATTTTGTGTCAGCAATTATTCCTGGATAGACCTAACAAAATCTGACCCATCTAAATATTTTACACTAAGTAGGTGCCAATCAATATGAGTGAAGTTGAAATCACCCATGATAAGAATCCTGTTATTTTTGCATCTTTCCAAAATCTAATTCCTGATTTGTTTCAAAGTGTCTCTGTTTCTTTTGGGGTGGGGTCCTATAGAAAGCTCCACAGCTATGAATCTATCCCTTTTGAAATATCTAAAGCATGGAAAATCCAGCAGCTATTCCTACCTTTGTGATAGCCAAGTCTTTGTAATGGTCACAACATCATAGTTCCATCTACTGATCCATGCTCTAAGTTCATCATCCTTGTTCCTGATACATTTTGCATTATAATTGACACACATATATCCATCAAACTGACTAATTATACCTATCAACTGCCCTTCCTTCCTCACTGTCTCTCTACAAGCTTAGAATCAGAATCAGGTTCAATATCACTGGCATATGTCATGATATCGATTGTTTTGCAACTGCAGTGCAGTGCAATACAATAATAAAAAAATATAAATCACAATAGGAAAATAGATATATATATATACAGTGGATTCTGGTTAATCGGTACACAACTGGACCAATACATTTTGACCCAATTAAGTGGCTGCACCAATTAGCCAAAGTTTCATGGAAATAGTTAAAAAGGTAGAAAAAAGACAAAACTGAGTAACAAATTATGTATTTAAATGAAATGCAGAATCAATTAGAACAATACCAGTACAATTACAGTATTATAAAACTGTTTATTAGGTCCTAATACTTACCGATGGAGGAATTAATCTGAATTTCATTTTTTGACTGTAAATGAACAAAATCAGTGCAGACTCCTAGTGCAGATAATAGACTGACTTCATACAATGCTGCTGATGATTGCTTCCTCCTAATTTTCATTTTCATTGTGTAATTGAAGATGATAGTCAATACCTTCAAATTTGTAGTTTTAAGTTGATGAAGTAGTGAGATCACTTCATTTTTGCTCCCAGTTGTTTCTGGCATCTCCAAGCTGGAATGCTTGAAACTACAGTGAGTAAAACATTTCTGGATTGTCTTACTGCTTATTTCTTGCCAAATATCAGTGACACAAATCGCTGGTTTTTGAACACAAATACATACAAATGACGCCATTTATATCTGATCGTTCAAAGCACGATGTTGTGTCTAACAGCATGCAAGTGTACACGATGGATGCTAGTTAGAAACTGTCTGGCAATAATCTCGGGCCAATTAAGAGGCATATCGTCACAAATAAATGAAAGGTATTCTGGCTATTTTCTCAATTGATTTTTGTTCTTTAAGACTTATCTCAGGTAAGTGGTTGTTCTGATTAATTGATGACCCAATTAACCATAATCTACTGTATATAAAAAAATTAAATAAGTAGTGCAAGAAGAAAGCAAAAAAAGAAAAAAAATGTCAGGTAGTGCACACGGGTTCATTGTCCATTAAGAAATCTGGTTATGCTGAGGAGGCTAGTATCTGTGATGGAGATGGCTGAGTTTGCAACTTTCTGCAGCTCCTTCTGATCCTGTCCAGTGGTTGCTCTAGACCAGACAGTGATGCAACCAGTTAGAATGTTCTCCATGGTACATCTGTAGAAAATCTTAGGTAGAGAGTCCTTGGTGAGATACTTCGTCTTCTCAAACTCTTAATGAGATATAGCCACTGTCGTGCCTTCTTTGAAATTGCATCAATATGTTGGCCCAGGATAAATCTTCAGAGATATTGACACCCAGGAACTTGAAACTGCTCACTGCTGATCCCTCGATGAGGACTGGTGTGTGCTCCCTCAACTCACCCTTCTTGTACACCAACATTTACCTACACACCAATTGCCCCATCCTCTGACCTATCACTTGGGTGCCAAACTGGATTAAACCCTCTCCAACAGCTCTAGCAAACCTATCCACAAGGATATTGGTCCCTCTCAAGTTCAGGTGTAACCCTTCCTCTTTGTACAGGTTATATTTTCCTCAGAAGAGATCCCAATGATCCATAAATCTGAAACTCTGTTCCCTACACCAATTCCTTAGCCACACATTCAAAGTTCAAAATAATTTATTATTGAAGTATGTAAATGTCATTATGTATTACCTTGAGATTTATTTTTCTGCGGGCATTTGCAGTAAATGCAAAGAAACACAATAGCTTCAATAAAGAACTACTCACAAAAAAGACATACAAACAACCAATGCACAAATGACAACAAATTGTGTGTATAACAAAAAAACAAAATAATAATAGTAGATAAATAATATTGAGGACATGAGTCATAGAGTCCTTAAAAGTGAGTCCATAGATTGTAGAATCAGTTCAGTGTTGGTGTGAATGAAGTTATCTACTCTGGTTCAAGCTCCTGTACTTCTTTCCTGATGGTAGCAGCAAGAAGAGAGCATCACCTGGATGGTGGATGCAACTCCTGCAACAGAGTTCCTTGTAGATGCGCTCATTGGTGGGGAGGGCTTCACCTGTGATGGACTGGGCTGTATCCACTACCTCTTGTAGGCTTTTCAAGGATATTGGTGTTTCCAAACCAGGCTATGATGCAACCAGTCAGTATACTCTCCACCACACATCTATTGAAGTTTGTTGAAGTTTTAGATGACATGCTGAATCTTTGCAAACTTCAAAGGAAGTAGAGGCGCTGCCTTGCCTTTGTTGTATTGACACTTCCACTAAGGACAGATACTTTGAAGTGATGAGGACTGGCTTATAGACCTCTGGTTCCCTCCTCCTGTAATCAATAAACAGCTGTTTGGTTTTGCTGATGCTGAGTTTGAGGTTGTTGTTGTGGCATCATTCAGTCAGATTTTCAATCTCCCTCCAATATGCTGATTCATCACCACCACTGATTCAGTTAACAGTGGTGTCACCAGCAAACTTAAGCAAAATATTGGAGCTGTACTTAGACTCACAGTCATAAATATAAAGTGAGTAGAGCAGGGGACCAAGCACACAACCTTGTCATGCACCTGTGCTGATGGAGATCTTGGAGGAGATTTTGTTGCCAATCTGAACTGACTGCCAAATCAACCTATTCCAATTCCCATCTTCACTGGCCCAAGGCATAGGCAACAAATCAGAGATTACAGTACTACCCTTCAGGTCCAGCTTTTCAGCTTTCTATTCTATATTCTCTCTTCAAGGCCTCATCCCTTTTCCACCAATGTCATTGGTATCAACATGTACCACAACCGCAGGCTGCTCACCCTCCCCTTTAAGAATGCTGTTGACCCAGTCTTAGATGTTCATGACACTGACACCTGGAAGGCAACATACCATCCTGGAGTTTCTTTCACATCCACAGAATCTCCTGTTTTACTTCCTTAACTGTTGAATCCCCTATCATCACCGCTCTTCTCTTCCTCTTCTCTCCCTTTCCCTTCTAATTCACAGAGCCAGGTTCAGTGCTAGAGACCTAGTTACTGTGGTTTTCCCCTATGGTCATTCCCCCCAACAGTTATTGAGCAAAAATGCACAGGGGTTTTCTGCACTGTCTGTCTATCCCCTTCCCTTTCCTGACAGTCACCCAGCTACCTGCCTCCTGCAACTTATGTGTGGCTACCTCCTTATAGTTCCTATCTATCGCTCCTTATTCTCTTCTATGGTTTATTCTGGTATATATTTTTTATTATGAAAGAAGTTTATTTTGCTAGAAAAGCAGTGTCTGCTGCACGGTGGAGTATTTGTATCTGCCCTCTGCCCCAGGGTAGAGTGTTGATGTCTCCCCTATATGACCTGGCGAGCATATGCCTCAGGAACGGCTATCAGTGCCTCTCTGTGGATATCTGTGTTTCCTCTTTGTCCTAGATGGAGAGAGACAGAATTTTGAGATACACCCAGGATAAATCCCATGAGATTTTGATGCCCAGGAATTTGGAACTGCTCACCCTTTAAAAGAAACTGTAACTGGCTGTATCTGGCTGTAACTAACTAAGGAACATGAGCACATGATTTGCTTTTATACTGCAAGCCAGTCTGGATCAGTTTACAGAAGAAACCAGATTAGCTGGTACCAACTGTATCACACTTCAGCTTCCCAAACAAAGAAACTACAGACATATAGAACCAAATGTACTGCAAGTTATGATAAGTTGACAGACAGACAGGTGGTTTAATGACCATTAGACCATAAGACATAGAAGCAGAATTACGCCACTAGGCCTATCGAGTTTGCTCTGCTGTTCTATCACAGCTAATCTTTTATCCCTCTCAAGGTCATTCTTCTGCCATCTCCCTGTAACCTTTGACATCTTGACTTACCAAGAACCTATCAGCCTCTGCTTTAAATATACTCAATGACTTGGCCTCCATTACCATCTGACAATAATTTCCATAGATTCACCACCTTCTGGCTAAAGAAATTCCTTCTGACCTCTGTTCTAAATGAACATCTCTCTATTTTGAGGCTGTGCCCTCTGGCCCTAGACTCACTCAATATAGGAAACATCCTCTCCACGTCCACTTTATCCAGACCTTTCAATATTCAGTAGGGTTCAATGAACCCCCCCCCCCCCATTCCTCTAAACCTTAGCAAGTACTGCCCCAAAGTCAACAAATGGTCCTGATACATTAACACCTTCGTTCAAGGAATCATTCTCATGAACCTCCCTGGACCCTCTCCAATGGCAGCAAACTTTTCTTAGAAAGGGGCCCCAAACCGCTCACAATACTATAAGTATGATCTCAGAATCAGAATCAGGTTTATTATCACGGGCATGTGTCACGTAATTTGTTAACTTTGCAGCAGCAGTACAGTGCAATACATGATAATATAAAAAAATAAGCAAATCAATTACAGTGAAGTGCAAAACAAATAATATATTAAAAAATTAGGTAGTGTTTACGGGTTCAATGTCCACTTAGGAATCAGATGGCAGAGGGGAAGTTGCTGTTCTTGAATCGCTGAGAGTATGCCTTCAGGTTTCAGTACCTCCTTCCTAACAGTAACAATAAGAAGAGGGCAAGTCCTAACATCACATTTTTGCCTATGTTCTCGAAACACATTTACTTTCCTCACCACAGACTCAACCTGCAAGTTAACCTTTAGGGAATCCTGCACAAGGAATCCCAAGTCCTTTTGTACCTCTGATGTTTGAATTTTCTCCACATTTAGAAAGTAGTCTAAACCTTTATTCCTTTTACCAATGTGCATGACCATACACTTCCCTACACTATATTTTAGATATACACTATAAGTTAGATATGGCCCTTGTGGCTAAAGGGATCGGGGGTATGGAGAGAGAAAGCAGGTACAGGGTTCTGAGTTGGATGATCAGCCATGATCATACTGAATGGCGGTGCAGGCTGGAAGGGCTGAATGGCCTACTCCTGCACCTATTTTCTATGTTTCTATATTCCATCTGCCAATTCCTTGCCCATTCTTCCAGTCTATATGTCCTTTGCAGACTTCCTGCTTCTTCAACACTACCTGCCCCTCTATGTATCTTTGTATGTCTGGAAACTTGGCCACAAAGCCATCAGTTCAGTCATCCAAATCATTGACATATCACGTGAAAAGAAGCAGTCCCAATATGGAACACCACTGTGGAACGCCACTTATCACTGGCAGCCAACCAGAATAGGCATGCTTTAATCCAACACTTTGCCCCCTGACAGTCAGCCAATCTTCTACCCATACTGGTAGCTTTACTGTAATACCATGGGCTCTTATCATATGTAGCACCTTGTCAAAGATCTTCTGAAATTCCAAGTAAACAACAGGCACTTTGGCCCATCTAGTCCACACCAAAACCAGTTAAACTGCCTTCTCTCATCGACCTGCACCGGGACCATAGCCCTCCATATCCCTCCCATCTATGTACCAATCCAAACTTTGCATAAACATTGAAATCGAGCTTGCATACACCACTTGTGCTGGCAGTTTGTTCCACACTCTCACAACCCTCAGACTGAAGAAGTTTCCCCTCATGTTCCCCATAAACTTTTCATCTTTCAACCTTAACACATGACCTCTGGTTGTAGTCCCACCCAACCTCAGTAGAAAAAGCCTGCTTGCATTTACTATCTATACCCCTCACAATTTTGTATACCTCCATCAAATCTCCCCTCAATCTTCTACATTCTAAGGAATAAAGTCCTAACCTATTCAATCTTACCTTATAATTTGGTCCTCCAGACCCGATAATATCCTTATAATTTTTCTCTGTACTCTTTAAACCTTATTTTAATCTTTCCTGTAGGTAGGTGACCAAAACTGCACACAATACTTCTAATTAGGCCTCATCAATGTCTTATACAACTTCAACATAACATCCCATCTTCTGTACTCTATACTTAGATTTATAAAGGCCAATGCACCAAAAGCTTTCTTTGTGACTTTATCTACCTGTGACACCACTTTCAATGAATTATTCCCATATTCCTTTGTTCTTCCACAGTTCCCTACAATATACTGTCTAAGACCTACCCTGGTTGGTCCTACTGAAATGTAACACTTTGCATTTGTCTGCATTAAATTCTATCTGCCATTTTCAGCCCATTTTTCCAGCTGAACCAGATCCCTTTGCAAACCATTATAGCCTTCCTCACTGTCCACTACACCCCCAATCTTGGTGTCATCCACAAATTCGCTAATCTAGTTAATCACATTATCATTTGCTTTGTTGATATAGATGATAAACAACATTGGACCCAGCACCAATGCCTCTAGTCACAGGCCTTCAGTCAGAGGAGCAACCATCTACTACCACTTGGCTTCTCCCACAAAGCCAATGTCTAATCCAATTTACTATTTCATCTTGAATGCCAAGTGACTGAACTTGCTGAATTTTGTCACTTTTTGACTTTACCTCAGCTGTACTATTAATCACTCCTGCAATGAATGATACTGGAGCCTTTTTGTCTACATAAATCCTGTCATTTGTTCTTTGTTGCATCTCTCGCATCTCTATTGCTCTCTGTTCATTAGGAGCATTATTCTGTTCTCATGACATTCTTACAGCTTCTGCATAAGTGCAGAAGTACTTCTTTTCACTCTTATTTCTTGAATTTTATTCTCCCGTCTCATAACCTCACACCCACTATACGCCACATTATGAGCTCTTCCACAATTGCAGCATTTTGGTTGCACTCCTGTTCCGCACTTTCCATATTCATGATCACCCCAACATCTAGCACATACACCCTTACTAGGTAACTCATGAAACCCAGGAACAATTACCCTGGCACTCTTTCTTCTTCAAATTCAATCAATACTGTTTCACTTTCCTTTTTCATTCCCTCCTTTGTTGTTTTCAGTCTCAGAACATTCAATACTTTTCCTCCTTTGATATTCCTCTTTAACTCCTCCATATTTATACTCATTGGTACACCCGTGATCACTCCTTTACAACCACCATTTCGTGCTCCCACCCTCCCTGTGTATTCCACTTTGCATTTTCCTATCTCTTTTAGCTTGAGTGCTTTCCCAAGTTGTTCCTCATTTGCACATCTTACCAATAGGTTGCCATCATTAAGGACTTTTGCAAGTACTATTTCCCCTATCTTATTTGCCAGAGTTGTTGTTAGCACAAACGGGTTAATTTTCTTCATGTGTCTTTGAGTCTTCTCATTAAACCTAGTTATGACAACACCTTCTCTCTGAACTTGTTCATCTTCTTCACTTTCAGAGTTCTCTCCACTGTCATTTCTTATTCTTTTACTCCCTTTGTCTTGGTTTTCATTCATCCGCCCCCTCACTATCTCCTCATTCCCTTTTTTTCTCCCTTCACAATAATCCATTTCTCCCCAGCTGCCTACCTCTGATCTCAAATCCCTATCCCGCTCCTTCTCCACTCTCTTTCCCTCAACCCCCTCTCACCTTGTCCGCCATTACCGGACCCGCGCGGTCCCTTCCCAGCAACTCCTGCTCCTTCCCCACTCTCTTTCCCTCAACAAGTTCCAAACCACATTCACGCATGCGCTCACTCCAAAATCTCTCCAGCCAGCCGTCCCTGGCCACCATTCAGAGTGGTTACTGATTACTTGATTTATTTGGGCATTAAAATTACTAAGAAGCATTGTGTATCCCCTTCCAATAGTTTTTGATAACAGGGCAGTCCCAAAAAATATGATAATGATTGGCATTTTGATTTCCACAACAAGACATCTTTAAATGTGAAATACCCTTGGAAAGTAAGACCATATATTTTGGATATATACCTCAAGAATGGTTGAAAAGAGATAAATATTTAATGAATATACTGTTGGTGGCTGGTAAAAAGACTCTTACTAGGAAATGGTTATCACAGGAGAGCCCAACTTTAAATACATGGATGGAAATTACAATGGACATTTACAAAATGAAGAAGATAACAGCATCTGTAAATCATAAGCTGGAACAATTTGATTCATATTGGGAAAAATGGTTTAACTACATAATGCTTCATAGGCCTGATTTTATTCTCACAAATCAATGAATCGGTTGTGTAAAAAAAAGATCACTCCCTACTTGTACATAGTTCTTTCCTTTTGCTTGTTTTTTCTTTCCACTCTTTTCTATAAGTATATACCCCAGATAAATACTTTGTGGAGATTTGTGATATATATGATTATATGCTAATATGATATATATGTACAATGTCTGAAATACAACTAATGGAAATGTTTGTTTGATGAACTTCAATAAAAAAATAAATTACAAAAAAAATTACTAAGAAGCATAAGGATCTATTTAAAGTTAACTTTTTACCCTTAATTGATCATGTTAAACAACTGCTTACTAAATGGTCCCCATTGTCCTTATCATTGATTGGTAGAATTAATACTATTAAGATGACTTTTTTACCTAAATTTCTGTATCTATTTCAGGCGGTTCCAATTTTCATTTCTAAATCCATTTTTGATATTATTGACTCTAAAATTTCTTCATATATATGGTAGAATAAAAATCCTAGATTAAGTAAGAAATCTTTACAGAAATCAAAAAAGAAGGGCGGTTTGACAATGCCGAATTTTGGATTCTATTATTGGACAATGAATATTCAATATTTAATGTTTTGGACACAAGCTCTGGATGAAATTCATTGTCCACGATGC
The DNA here is from genome assembly GCF_048418815.1 of Hemitrygon akajei. Taxonomy (NCBI): domain Eukaryota; kingdom Metazoa; phylum Chordata; class Chondrichthyes; order Myliobatiformes; family Dasyatidae; genus Hemitrygon; species Hemitrygon akajei. The sequence goes on along the minus strand of NC_133129.1, from coordinate 112,919,033 downwards.
GTGAACCTCGAGCGCGAGTCTGTACAGGGGTTTTCATTGGCTTCTATCTTAGGGGCCTCGCTTCCCTTTGCACTTACTAAACTGAATAAACAAATGACTAATCCAATAACTAAACATACAATATGAATATGGTTTCAATTTCGTAATTTTTTTAGATTGAATAAATTTATCCTATCAAGTCCTATTATATCTAATTTTTTCTTCCAACCTTCCAGAATTGATCAAGCTTTTCTTTTATGGAGAACAAAGGGAATAACATGTTTTCGTGACTTATTCATGGATAACTGTCTCATGTCTTTTGAACAGTTGTCTAATAAATATAGTTTGCCTAGATCACTATTTTTCAGATATTTACAGATTAGGAACTTTTTGAATATTATGTTACCTACTTTTCCAGTATCACATCAAACTAAAATTACAGAATTTTTTTTAGTTTTAAACCCCTATCAGAAGAGTTTAATAGCAATTATTTATGATCTGATTAGGAAAATACGTCTAGGTACATCTGATAAAATTAAGAATGAATGGGAAAGAGAATTTCAGGTACCTTTACCTATAGAGAAATGGGAGAAAATTCCCCAACTAGTTAACATTTCTTCAATGTGTGCTAGATACGCCTTGATACAATTTAAGGTGGCTCATAGGGCCCATATATCCAAGGATAAGTTAGCTTGTTTTTATTGCCATATAAATCCTGCCTGTGACAGATGTAAGTTTGAGGTAGCTTCTTTGACACATATGTTCTGGTCTTGCCCTTTTTTGGAAAAATATTGGAAAGATATCTTTGATACTATTTCAGCAGTTTTGCGTATTGATTTACAACCTCATCCTATTACTGCTATTTTTGGATTACCAGTGATGGACTCTAGTCAATTATCCCCTTCAGCTTGCTGTTCGATTGCATTTGTTACATTAATAGCCAGAAGATCCATTTTATTTAAATGGAAAGATTCTAATCCCCCTACTACATTTCAGTGGATTACCAAACTATAACATGCTTAAACTTGGAAAAAATTAGGAGTGGCACTATCGATCCTTCAGTTAAATTTGAAGAAACTTGGAGACCATTTATTCAACATTTTCATATGATGTAAGCTGACCTTTTCCAAATCCTTCTCAATAACTTTTTGTTCATGTATAGAGGAGCGAGTTAATGACAAATAACAATTTTAACCGATGAAACAAGGCAGCCCAGCTTTTGTTTTGTTTTGTTTTTATTCTGTTTTTTTTTTGTTAGTTTAGGGGGATTATTTTTTCTTGTACAAATCTTTTTTCTTTGAATCTTTTTCATGTTTAGTTACTAAGAGATTGGGAGGTTTAGATTATACATGTTACTCGGATTCTGTTTAACCGTTACCGTTACGTTAACTGTTATTATTGTAATCCGGATATCTTTGTATCACTATCATTGTTATGTTTATCTATTTTAAACTTGATAAAAAGGATTGATAAAGGAAGATTTCCCCATAAGGAAATCATGCCAACTTTAGCCTACTTTATCATGTGCTTCCAACAAACGAAAACCTTATCCTAAATCCAACATCTCAACCACTGAAGTCAGGTTAACTGGCCTATAATTATAAACATAAAAGCAAATGTAAAGAAAGCTAAAATTACTAGGGGAAACAAAACAACAATAATCTGGACCCTAATCCAACAGAGGCCAAGAATTTCTATGAACATGCCAATTATGGCAGACTTGAGGACAAGCTGGACACTGTGGATACTCTGTGAGTCTGAGAGGTGAGTTGCAGTGTAAGAGGAGCTACTGTTCACGCTCTGTCAGAGTTTTGATATTGATCTTGTTGCAATGATGCTTCAGTTGATCAAGTCAAGTCAAGTCACTTTTATTGTCATTTCGACCATAACTGCTATGTATAGTACATAGTAAAAATGAGACAATGTTTTTCAGGACCATGGTGTTACATGACTCAGTACAAAAACTAGACTGAACTATGTAAAAAACAACACAGAGTGAAAAAAAAAAACTACACTAGCCTACAGACCTACCCAGGACTGCATAAAGTGCACAAAACAGTGCAGGCATTACAATAAATAATAAACAGGACAATAGGGCAGTAAGGAGTCAGTCCAGGCTCTGGATATTGAGGAGTCTGATAGCTTGGGGGAAGAAACTGTTACATAGTCTTGCTTCGGTGCCTTTTCCCAGACGGCAGGAGGGAGAAGAGTTTGTATGAGGGGTGCGTGGGGTCCTTCATAATGCCGTTTGCTTTGCGGATGCAGCATGTAGAGTAAATGTCCATGATGGCGTGAAGAGAGATCCCGATGATCTTCTCAGTTGACCTCACTATCCGCTGCAGGGTCTTGCGAACTGAGATGGTGCAATTTCTGAACCAGGCAGTGATGCAGCTGCTCATTGATGGTAATGTTTTGGGGCCAGGTTGATGGAGATAATTGGGAGGGGTGAGGGTGAGTGGTAACTGTTGTGACATCATTGTATACTACTCTAACATTGATATAATTTAACTGATACTGCTGCTTAGATTGGAGATGTTGACATGAGGTCTTGTGTTTTTTCCTCTGTTAAAACAAAATGTGCATTACAATGAGGCTGTGCTTCAGGTTTTTGCATTTTGGATTTAGGCTACATCCACACTACGCCGGATAAATCCGTAACCGAAGCTTTTTCTCTTTGTTTTTACCCTCCATCCACAATAAAACGGCGTTTTCGTCCCCCGAAACTGGAGCTTTTCAGAAACGCTTTCCAGGGTGGGTATTTTTGAAAACGCTGCTCGGGCAGATCAGTGTGGATGGAGTAACCGGAGACTTTTGAAAACGCTGTCAGACGGCAGCGCGCTATTTCATTGTTTTCTTGAACGCAACCTAACAATTTCAGAACAGACGGTAATGAGACTGAAGTCAGAAGAGTTAGAAATGTACTCACCAAATACTTTGACCCATAACTTACTGAATAAATAAGTATACTCACTTTGCCGTTTTCTGTCCTTGCTCATATGAAGGTGGTTTACATATTTATGCAAATACTTCTCTGACAATAGATGTGTAACAGCCTAATGTAACATTGTATGGAAATACAAGATAACACTGATGCAGACATGCTTTATACATTTAACAAGGTGCTTTATTAAAGCAACAGAGTTAGTCAGTTTTTCAATGTTCGTCGTCAGCCGGGCCATACTGCCCATGAACTCCCTGTCGGTTGCCTCCGTACGCTCCAATATTTTTTTTTAGTTTTAAGTTCTCCTGCGCGAGAGCCAACAGCTGTCCATTGTTTTAAGTTTTTCTAGTCTGTAACTACACAAACGCGCACTTTTATGGCGAGATTCAACACCAAACATGTCGCTTGTTTTCGGTAGATGTGTCCTGCACATGTGCAGTAGGAGGAGATTCGCCGAAATCTCCGTTTCAATGTGGATAGAGATATTTTCAAAAATGCATAGTGTGGACGCCTATCGTTTTTACGCAAAACCGGCATTTTCAAAATTATCTGGTCTAGTGTGGATATAGCCTTAAAGTCAGCCAGGAGGATCAGTTTGCCTCCTTCAAGTATGCAGACCAGGGTGATTACTCAGAGGGAGTAGCAGAGACATTAAATTGACTCATTCTTCATGGCGAAGTTCACTCTGTGTAGATGACATGCCTTCCTTTTCCAGATTTAAATTGGAATTGGTTTATTATTGTCTCATGTACCAAGATATAGTGAAAAGCTTTTCTTGCCCACTGTTCATATGTATCAGATCATTATGCACAGTGGGTTGAGGTAGAACAGGAGAAAACAACAACAGAATGCAGAATAAAGTGTAACAGCTACAGAGAAAATGTAGTGCAGGTAAGCAATAAGGTACAAGATCAAAACGAGGTAGATTGTGAGGTCAGGAATCTAACTTGTCATACTAGAAAACTACTACTGGTAGGCTGCTGAAAATCTGCCAGCCAACTAGTTGAAGTGTTCAAGGCATCTTCAAACTCTCATTGCTGTTGTCAGAGCACCTGCTTCAAAAGAACATCAATCATACCGTTGCCCAAGAAGAGCAGGGTGAGCTGCCTGAAGGACTATCGCCCAGTAGCACCCACATCTACTATGATGAAGTGCTTTGAGAAGTTGGTCATGGCTAGAATTAACTCCTGCCTAAGCAAGGACCCAGACCCGCTACAATTTGCCTACTGCTGCAATAGCTCTACAGCAGTTGCAATCTCACTCAGCCTTGGACCACTTAGACAACAGCAATACCTGCATCAAGCTGTTGTTTAATGATTACAGCTCAGAATTCAATGGCATCATCCCCTCAAAACTGGGGCCTCTGTACTCCCCTCTGCAACTGGATCCTTGACTTCATCAGGAGATGGTAGTTAGTATGATCAGAAAATAATATTTCCTCCTCTCCGACCATCAACATAGGTGCATTTCAAGGATGTGTACTTAGCTCACTGCTCTACTCTCTTGAGTGATTAACTAAATACATCTCAAAAGCTGTGAGAACACACTAGTTCTCATTGTGAGATCAGCAGCAGAAAGGGCAAACAGCTTTTAAGTTTCTGGTGTCAACAACTTGGAAAATCTATCTCTATATATAGGCATTTGTATTAATGCAACTACGAATGAACACACCAGTGGCTGTATTTCATTAGGAGTTTGAGGAGAATACTTTGACTGGTTGCATCACTATCTGGTATGGAGGCACCAATACACGGAATTGGAAAAACCTGCAGAAGGTTTCAAACTCAGCCAGCTCCATCATAGGTACTAACCTCTCTACCATCAAGGACATCTTCAAAAGTTGATGCCATCACTAAGGACCCTCACAATCCAAAGCATGCCTTCTTCTCATTAATACCATCAGGGTGGAGGTACAGGAGCTTGACTCAACATTTTAGGAACAGTTTCTTCCCTTCTACCATCAGATTTTTGAATGAACGGTGAAAACATGAACACTACCTCTTTTTTTTGCTCTTTTTGCACTACATTTTCATATTTCTTGTAGCTTACAGTAATTTTTCATTAATTGCACTGTACAGCTGCCACAAAACAACAAATTTCACAAAATATGTCAGTGATAATAAACCCAATTCCGATTCTGCTTTGCTGAGGCAGTAAAAAACATAGATAGAGTCTATAGAGGGGAGGCTGTGCCACTTCTGTCCACTCAGATGTAGCACCCAATCAGTGCTCTCACCTCACAGTTCTAGTGTCCTGGGTTCAATCTTAATCTCGGATGCTGTGTAGAGACACCACATTCTCTCTGTGACCACGTGGTTTTCTCCCACATCCCAAAGACATGTGGGTGGGTTCATTAGTCAATGTAATTAATCTCTTGCAGAGATAATGGAAAAAAATCAAAAGGTTCATGGACCATTTGAGGGAATTGGTTGCATCTGAGTTCTTGAACTACACTGGCAGAGGAAAGTTCAGGTCTCTCATTGTTAAGATTGCCTATGAGGGTGTCGACGTGCCATATTTTTTTTGTCAGTGCATAACGTTTTATTTTTTTTAAAACTTTTTTTATTGTTTTCAAATAGTCACAGAACAAACGTGCATGAAAAAAAATGTCACCCAGCCCCCCTCCCCCCAACCCCCCCACCCCAACATCCCTACCAAAAAAAAGAAAGAAAAAAAAAAGAAAAAAAAAAGAGGAATGCCTGGATATTGGAGGGTCCCCACATGCATATATCGTGCCATATTCTGAACTTTTTGCTATAGAGTGGACATTGCCGGAATGCATGTTACCCACATGGATTTGATATTACACGTTATCTACCTACTGCAGGGATTTGACAAAGCCAGATCCTGTCCAGAGGCAGAGGGGACCAGGAGCACTGAGACCGTGAGGCGTGTGAGGAGGTCTGGAGCAGCAGGCTTGCCTTTTGAAGTAAGACCTTGTCTTTGAACAGAACTGCACTGTCAGTTTAATATTCCAGAATCCCACAATGGCCACAGTTTAACCCAATCAAATTGAACATTTGTGATAGAGTGTATACAGGAAAAGCAGCCAAACACCGAGAGAAGTTTTCAAGATAGGTTTGATTCTTCCTTGCATACACAGGTCTTTGTGCATTCAAGCATGGGAGCAATTTTTTACAGATACGATAATCTGGCATCCTCAGGACTTTGCTGATCTAAATGTGCAGATTTATTTGACATTTTTTTTCCTGTTAGCATTCCTGCACACTTTTATTTTATTTTATTTTACAAGTTACACAGCAGTACAATTTTTCAGTGAACCCAGTGAGCTTAAAGTGTAGAAAATAGAACTCGGTTTTTTTGCTATTAAGTTTCAGCTTCTCAGAACAAGCTGAAACATAGCACACCATGTCTCTGGCCATAGAAAAAAATCACTTAGATTCCACTCTAGTTGTATACTTGGAATTCAATTCACACCCCCAGCTTACTAGGCTACTAAGATGTCAAACCATCAGGAATTACTGCAGCAATCACTGTATGGTAGAATTTTATGTATAGTTTATATTATATTATCTGTGCTTAGGTGCTTCTGATTGTGCTGCAAGCAAACTTCATAATAATCACAAAGTACACTGCAGATGCTGTGGTCAAATCAAGACGTACAAAAAAGCTAGATGAACTCAGCAGGTCGGGCAGCATCCGTTGAAAGAAGCAGTCAACATTTCGGGTCGAGACCCTTTGTCAGGACTAAAGAAGGAGGGGGCAGGGGCCCTATAAAGTAGGTGGGGGGAGGGTGGAAAACCAATCAGAGGAAAGATCAAGGGGTGGGGGAGGGGAAGCAAGGAGGGGATAGGCAGGAAAGGTGAAGAAGGAATCTAAGGGGAAAGCACTATGGGTAGTAGAAGAATGCAGAGTCATGAGAGGTGATAGGCGGCTAGAAGAGGAGACAGAGTGAAGGTGGGATGGGGGAAGGGAGAGGGAGGAAATTACCGGAAGTTGGAGAATTCGATGTTCATACCAAGGGGCTGGAGACTACCCAGACCGTATGTGAGATGTTGTTCCTCCAACCGAAGTTTGGCCTCATCACGGCAATAGAGGAGGCAATGAAGCAAACTTCATTGTACCTCGCGTGCTTGTGCACATGACAATAAACTCAACTTGACCACCAATATGGAGGAACATTTGGAAGATTGTGTGGCAGAGTTTATCTCTAATTTAGGATCATGCTTGAGAATCAGGAAGTTTAATTTCCACTTGTGCCAAAGGGATAGGCACTGTTGTGACAGTCAGCAAAAGCCACCGGAGAGACACGCAGCTAGTGGTAGTATTTATTCGGTATACACAAGCTGACAGCATTTGTAACTCTGGAGAGAGGCTCCCTGACCAACATTACATCATATTTTTATATGCTAAAGTTCAAAGATAACAGTAGTACAATTTGATGGTTACAGTGCATTCATAGTTCATCCGTAGAGTTGTATATAATTTTCAAACACCTAGATCTTCACACCAACATGCCCAAAATGAGTGTTAATCACCACTGTCTTTCAGCTGCATACATGCATACAGTCCCTATAAAAAGTATTCACCCCCTTGGAAATTTTCATGTTTTATTATGTTATAATATTTAATCACAGTGGATTTATTTATTTTATTTTATTTAGCGATACAGTGTGGAGTAGGGCCTTCTGGCCCTTCAAGCCATGCCACCTAGCAACACCTGATTTAACACTAGGCTAATCACAGAACAATTTACAATGACCAATTAACCACCAGTATGTGTTTGGACTGTGGGAGGAACCAAAGGACCCAGTTTTGTTTTTTCTTGATACTGATCAACAGAAAAAGACTCTTCCATGTTAAAGTGAAAACAGATCTCTACAAAGTGATCTAAATTAATTACAAATACAAAACACAAAATTGCATAAGTATTCACCTCCTTCAAGTCAATATTTAGTAGATGCACTTTTGGCAGGAATCACAGCCTTCAGTCTGTGTGGATAGGTCTCTATCAGCTCTGGACATCTGGGCACTACAACTTTTCCCCATTCTTCATTACAAAACTGCTCAAGCTCTGTTAGATTGCATGGGGAAAGTGAGTGAACAGCAGTTTTCAAGTCCACCCACAAATTCTCAATAGGATTGAGGTCTGGACTCTGACTTGGCCACTCCAGGGCATTAACTTTGTTGTTTTTAAGCCATTCCTGTGTAGCGTTGGCTTTATGCTTGGGGTCATTGTCCAGCTGGAAACCAACTCTCCCAAATCACAATTTTCATGCAGACTGCATCAGGGGTTCCTCCAGGGATTTCCTGTATTTTGCTGTGTTCATTTTACCCTCTACCTTCCTAAGCTTTCCAGGGCTTTCTCACAGCATGATATAGCCACCACCATGCTTCATGGTAGGGATGGTGTGTTTTTGATGTGGCCAAACATAGCATTTAGTTTGATGGCCAAAAAGCTCAAATTTGGTTTAATCAGACCATAGACCCTTCTTCCAGCTGACTTCAGGGGTCTTCCACATGTCTTCTAGCAAACTCTAGCTGAGATTTCCTGTGAGATTCAATAGTGGCTCTCTTTTTGCCACTCTCTCATAAAGCAGTGCTCAGGCAACAGTTGTTGCGTGCGCAGTCTCTCCCATCTCAGCCACTGAAGCTTTTAACTCCTTCAGAGTTGTCATAGGTCATAGTTACTCAGTTTTTGATGATGGCCTGCTCTAGGCAAATTTACAGCTATGCCATATTCTTTCCATTTCTTGATGATTAACTTAACTACTTCAAGGGATATTCAGTGACTTGGAAATTTTCTTGTTTCCATCTCCTGATTTGTGCTTTTCAATAACCTTTCGCAGAATTGTGCAGTGTGTTCTTTTGTCTTCATAGTGTAGTTTTTGCCAGGATACTGACTCACCAGTAGTTAGACCTTCCTGATACAGGTGTATTTTTACTTTGATCAATTGAAACACCTTGACTATACACAGGTCTCCAAAACAGATATCCATTTAACTAATTATGTGACTTCTAAAGCCAATTAGCAGCAACAGTGATGATTTGGTATGTCATATTGGGGGGGGGGTGAAAACTTATGTAATCAATTATTTTTTGTTTTATATTTGCAATGAATTTACAGCACTTTGTAGAGATATGATTTCACTTTGAGTTTTTTTCTGCTGATCAGTGTCAGAAAAAGCCAAATTAAATCTACTTCACCCTGGGGATGAAGGGCTCATGGATGGTCAAAATCAGGGTCAAGGGCTGGCTCAGGTCTTCAGGGTTTTCGACCTGATGTTGCCTGACCTCAATAGGCACCATCTCAACAGATGTGTCTGGGTATAACCTCTTCCTCACTAATTCCCACACTACGCAAAATGTAAATGATGAATAATTGTACAGTATACACTTAAACTACAGAGCAGGTACTCTGCAATCTTCCACTTAAATGTGCATCTGAACTCATAATGCCTGTTGTATTCCTTTGCATTTAAAACTGTTAAACCAAGGTTACAGACGTATTCTTAAAACACACAAATAACTTGCAAATGAGTCTGCTACTATACAGTTCATACACACACACACACACACACACACACACACACACTCCACTTGTACATCTACCAGTTCAGCTCGCTGCCATGTTTGCAATACCTCTTGATCCTGTGATCGTTGACCTGAACAGATCTAAGCATGGGTCCTCATCTTAAAAAAACTCACCCACTAGACTGTTGAGAACACCAGCCACATGATGGATTAATAGCATATCCTGGACGAGCCCCTCAAATGTTGTGACTATCAACGAAAGCCACTGGAGAGACATGCAGCTGGTAGTATAAAAGTCTTTATTCAGCACACAAAAGCTGATGGTATTTTGAGTCACTCCAGAGACTCCCTGACCCAATGTTACATCACATGTTTATATGCTAAAGTTCAAAGGTAACAGCAGGACAATTTCTATATAATTACAATGCATTCATAATGCTTCTTTTGAGTTACATATAAATTTGAAACACCTCGACCAATACATCCAAAATAAGTGTATCAGAGCTGCATTCATGCAGATGCAGACATCTCAGGTCAATTGGGTGTTTCCTGGTTTGCAGTCTACAGCCCCAGGACGACCATTGTTCTGAGCTGCATGTTAAACTCTATCTACAATCCACAGTCAGATCTAAAGATTGGTTGCTATTGAAGTTAATATTTGCTAATGGAAAATGACAAGGGAGAGCCAGTGGATGTAGTGTACCTGGACTTCCAGAAAGCTTTTGATAAAATCCCACATAGGAGATTAGTGGGCAAAATTAGGGCACATGGTATTGGGGGAAGAGTACTGACATGGATTGAAAATTGGCTGGCTGACAGGAAACAAAGAGTAGTGATTAACGGGTCCCTTTCGGAATGGCAGGCTGTGACCAGTGGGGTACCGCAAGGTTCGGTGCTGGGACTGCAGCTGTTTACAATATACATTAATGATTTAGATGAAGGGATTAAAAGTAACATTAGCAAATTTGCTGATGACACAAAGCTGGGTGGCAGTGTGAAATGTCAGGAGGATGTTATAAGAATGCAGGGTGACTTGGAGAGTGGGCAAATGTATGGCAGATGCAGTTTAATGTGGATAAATGTGAGGTTATCCACTTTGGTGGCAAGAACAGGAAGGCAGATTACTATCTAAATGGAGTCAAGTTAGGAAAAGGGGAAGTACAACGAGATCTAGGTGTTCTTGTACATCAGTCAATGAAAGCAAGCATGCAGGTACAGCAGGCAGTGAAGAAAGCTAATGGCATGCTGGCTTTTATAACAAGATGAATTGAGTATAGGAGTAAAGAGGTCCTTCTGCAGCTGTACAGGGCCCTGGTGAGACCCCACCTGGAGTATTGTGTGCAGTTTTGGTCTCCAAATTTGAGGAAGGACATTCTTGCTATTGAGGGAGTGCAGCGTAGGTTCACAAGGTTAATTCCCGGAATGGCGGGACTGTCATATGTTGAAAGATTGGAGCGACTGGGCTTGTATACACTGGAATTTAGAAGGATGAGAGGGGATCTGATTGAAACATATAAGATTATTAAGGGATTGGACACACTGGAGGCAGGAAGCATGTTCCCGCTGATGGGTGAGTCCAGAACTAGAGACCGCAGTTTAAGAATAAGGGGTAGACCATTTAGAACAGAGATGCGGAAAAACTTTTTCACCCAGAGAGTGGTGGATATGTGGAATGCTCTGCCCCAGAAGACAGTGGAGGCCAAGTCTCTGGATGCATTCAAGAGAGAGTTAGATAGAGCTCTCATAGATAGCGGGGTCAAGGGATATGGGGAGAGGGCAGGAACGGGGTACTGATTGTGTATGATCAGCCATGATCACAGTGAATGGTGGTGCTGGCTAGAAGGGCTGAATGGCCTACTCCAGCACCTACTGTCTATTGTCTAATGTCTATATTGCATAACCCAAGAATACACCTTAACAGGCACATTTTGAAGATCAAACAATAATTAGAACAGTACATTTCAGTTTATTTATAATAAAGGAATTTCCAAAACATCTTTCTGAAGCAAGCAGCAATTAATCTCTGACAAAAAGCTGAGGATATAATCAGGTGAAAAGCAAAGGACAGAAGCAAGAGAAGCAACAAAGGGAGATGGAGATCTATGTTGACTCAGTTAGAGGGTCCACCTCTGCTGTTGTGTATGTGCTTTTTCCACCAACTAGCTTTCTGGACAGGTCGGGAACATGGTTCCAAAGATTGGAAAAAGAAGGCTGAGAGAGTCACAGCATTTGCACGGATCTGTGCTTTTGAATTATTGAAGAAGGATGTACAGTCTGTCACATATGAATGGATCCTATCAGGGAAATCCTTAATTAATTGCTTAGAAATGTCCCTTAAGAAATCTGTATAGTCCAGGATAGGCTTGCCTAATAGTTTCTCAATCTTTGAGAGTGCCTCATCTGAACCAATTAAAGGCATGACCAGATGAAGGGTAGAGTTACAAGCTCTGCGCACCTCCTTGCTATTTACATTCAGATGTAACAACAAACAAACTAAGTTTGAATTGAATTGCTGGCATAAGTAGGATTTAGGATCTGTACTTGCACACTTGGCCAATTTCCCCAACACATAAAATGCTTCAGCTCGCACTTTATCACATTTAGCTTCAAAGAATGGTTGGATCCCAGTGAAGATTTTCAGTATGAAGGGTCTGATGGTACTTGCTCTCAACTGCTCTAAGTACTTTGACAGGCAAAACAGCACCTCAAACATTAGGACTTCATTATCATTTTCCCCACTTATCATCAGTGTGGTCATTGCACACAGCACTGGGCGAGAATATTTCTCAATGTCATTGGGACCTCCGGATGTAATGTTGCCCAATCCTCGGACACAGAGAAATTGCACAACTGAAGAAGTGTGAAGCGAACATCGAAGTAATCTGTTCATTAGGATGTCCGTGAACTGCATTTGTAAAGCTAGTGGGGACTTTAAAAGTTCTCCAAAGAAGGCAGCCACAGTGACTTTTTGACAGTCTTGAACAGTGAGGATGAACACTGAGAGCTGTGCTACAATCACGGATAGGCTAGGGATAGCATATTGGATCATTGCTTTGGCCAGCAACATAACTCCCCTATGGAACTTGCGTAGGTCCATCATCTGGTCCCAGCCTCCAACTTCCTCCATGAAATGGATCACTTGTTTGTGGTTCGACTGATCCAGCAGCTTTATAAGCATCTTCACACAGTTCACACACACATCTTGGCTACTGGGTGTCTGAGGCTCAGCAGTGAATTCTCTCTGCTTCGAATTGTGATGGGGAACAAAAATCTTGGGCAAGCGCACATTGACAAAGGAGCAGTGGTAGATAAGCAGGGTACTGAATAATTGGGGGAATAACTTGATTACAGTTTCTTTAGACTCTGGTGTGGTTATCATCTCATACAATGCACACACGGGTGCTAGGGACTCAAGGACAGATGGTTGAGTCGGGCTCTCTCTTGTAGAACAGGCCTTCTTTTCTCCAGAGCACAGCTGTTTGTGTAGTGTCTCCAATAGTTCTGTCATCGTCAGTATGGCACTTTGTCTCTCCTTGGCAAGTGAGCTCCAAATATCTCTGATGTACTTGTCTGAAGTAATATGAGTGAGGTAGGTGAGGAGACAGGACACAACTTTTGCTGGGTTATGTGAGGCAAGAATGGCAATGCTGTGTAGAACTGAAAGTTTCACTGCCTCATAAAGAACACACTGTAGTGAAGCCCTCAGGAAGTCAATGATTTCTGAGATCTGGTCCCAAAGTTCACTGCCACGTCTTTGCATAATGGTTTTCATAAGGATGACTGCTGCACTGGAACAACTAAGGTGTTGGTCAGTCAATCTTTTAAAGAGTGTAAAGAGCAAGTTGCCCAACTGGTCATGGGGCAAACACTTGGAGATGACCTCTGTGATCTGACAACATGTTTGGAACAAAATGGAATTGTTGCGATTTACTAATTGTTTTTTGACTGCTTTCAGAAGCTCAAGATCCTCATGATGTTCATCTAGGTTGCTGCTCTCATATAATAGCTGAATGGTCAGGATGATGTGCAAGCTGTCTGTGGCCATCTGCCCCACGGCTAGCGATGGATCCGCACAGCGTGGCATCAGTTCTCCAATCAGAGACCCCAGGTTTTTTAGTGGTGTGCTCTTATTAACATAGAAGGCTTGCAAGTAATATTTCAGCAGTTCTAATGCAGTGCTCATTGCTCTCTCTCTTTTATAGTTCTCCCTTGATATGATCCACTCTTCCAGATGTATGAATATCATCTGAAGACCCTCAGAGGTCAGGTCCTGAAGTAAAATTTGCTTAAGAAGTTCTTGCAGAGCAGTCATGGTTTGGTTAAAAAGTATTGAAAGCTCCTTGATGCTATCATCCATATCACTACCCTTTAACTCAGGAGGCACCAAGTTGAATGTGCTCATCAAGCAGGTTTGAATTAGCTGTGAGGTGTCAGCTTGGTTTGATTCAGTGTGTAGTTGTACAAGGTATGCGCAGGCCTTCATTGCTAGTTGTCTAATAGGGGTGTGTAGCAGGTCTGGTGGCTCAGCCTCAATGAGCTGCTGCATGTGTCTCAGGAGCTCCCCTTTCCTGCTGAAGTTGAAGGGAGTTATTTGGTGATGTGAAAGTAGGGATCTAGCTATCAGAGTCACAGCTTTTATCAGGCTGAGCTTCAATGTGAGATCTCTGGATTCAAGCTGTACACCTTGTCTACAAGAATTGAAGTGGCTTATCACAGCTGGCAGAATGTGGGTCTCGATTCTGGAGACAGCTAGTTCCTGAGGTGCGTAGAGTGCCATGTTCCCATAGCAGAGAGCCAATGTGCTCTTGACTTTATCCCCATTCACATCAGGCTTATCTCGAAGAATATTGAAGAAATTACTCACATTCTTCAATCTACTGGATTGTGCAAACTCCTCCAGGCTAGCAAGGGTATCATCAAAGTGGGTCATAGCACAAAGTCCAATGGCGATTGCCACACCCTCTCTTTCGATACACTCACTGTGCTGCACACTCTGTAGCATTAGGTGAAGCTCCTCCTTTATGTTCTTACTGGGCACCTGATGAAGTACTGTCCCAAGAGATTTATAGAAGAAAGCCTTCTCTTGTGGGCAACAGGGCTCAGTGTCAATTTGTTTGCACATTTCATCACTCAGCATGCTCGTCCATCCCTCATCGTCAATGGTATTCAGGGTTCTAGAGAAAAATAACAACAGTTTCTCTTCCCATTCCTGCTGTGGTAGAGATCCCTCTGAATGCTCCAGTAAGTAGTCAGCTAATGATGGAAGTTGCTCCTCCCACTCTGGCATTATCGCTGGGTGGATACTGAAACTCAGGACTTGCAGCAGCCGTAGTGCAGCAGCTCCTCGGCCTCCTCCTTGATACGGGCAACAAGATGCAAGGAGGAGTCGGGCCAAAAGTGCCTGTGCTTTCGGGAGATTGCCATTGTCTTCATAAGTTAGTACAAACCTATCACTGCTTGTTTGTAGTTTCCTTTTTGCAATTTGTGTTATACAATTGCAGATTGTTGTTAAAGAGTTGCTATACTGAGTTTTGGTGACATATCCCAATAAGAATGGCCAGAGAACAGGTTCCATTTTCACAATATCTGTGATAATATACATCACTGTTTCACATATTGAAACTAAATCTTCATCTGTAGCCTGATCTGTATGATGGCTGGCTATTGGGGTCCTTGAATCAATGGGTGTAGTGCACTGCCTGACAAGGAATTCCACCATTATCTCACCTCCCTCAGGCTCAAGGTATGCTTGTTGGGCCATGGCAGATATTACTTGAACAACCTGCTTCTTCTCCATATTGGTGCTCCTCTCCAGAAGGATTGGCTTAATTGCATCCACGATCCTTGTCTTCTGTCCCTCCAGCTCTGAGGAAAGGGAGCAGATGAGGTGTCTCAACACGTTAAGTGTTCCTGCTCTTACTTGCTGATCAATGTTTTCTAATTTCCCAAAGAGAAAGTTAACCACTGAATCAGTATAAATTGATGCTAGAATTGTGAAACAGTCAAGGGCCGCAGTGTGGCTCTTTGTGACAAGTTGGTTATTAAGATACCCTGATAGACAGATCTGGTGGTGAAGACTGTTGAGTAGATTGTCCATCAGTGGTTTCAGCCTGGGATGCCTCATTTTTGTCGCTATTTCCAATAGCTGACAAAGGCACACTGTGATGGAAAAATGCCCCACCTGTTTCTCATAGAGAGACAAGATGCCTAGAATTAACTTGGGTAGCTCTTCCTGTATTTTGTCCTTGGGGAGTAGATTGCTGACATAGCCAAGGGCTTCGACTGTGGGGATGTTGAACCTGGAAGGCTCCTTCTCAAGCCACACATTGAACAACAAACTGTAGATGATGCTGATTTCGGTAGAGAAAGACTTTTTTGTGATCATAGGGTCTGTACCTTTTTCACTATTTCCTAGGTAGATTAGGATGCTCTTGCTGAAACTACCCATTGCTGAGGCAAACACAGACTTCAGATCATCCTCTCTAATTTTAATAAGAACTGGAATCATGGTAGTTAAGATAGCTTTGAGAAAGGGCACTATCCCATACACATTTTCTGTCGATATTTTGGTCAGTGTCTTCACCTTGTACATGTGAGGAAGGTAGCCCTGTTTGAAATTCTCCATCATCAGTTGGATAATTTCATTTATAAACCTGAAGCTCATGGCAGACAAGAGATCGCTTGCAACTTCCTGGATCTCAGCTTTGGCTTCTGCCATTGTCATCCACTGTACAGCTAAAGAGATAAGTTGCTCTGCTACTGTCTGGCTAATTTGGTTAAGGGTGTCTTTGATAATCCTAGTCATGGTTTCCAAGACTATAACTCCCTGTGGAGCTGTCTGAATGCTCCCATATGATAGGTAGTCATGACAGGTGATTAATACTGTTTCTGGATGATGACACCCCAGTGTGTGGAGAGTGTCTGATATTTTCTGCTGACAACTTTCATCTTCATCTTCAACCATTTTCAACAAGGCAACTGAGAATGATTTTGCACTACTGTACATTTTAGATGTCTTTTCACAGCCTGAGACCGGAAGACCAAAGTTGCTCAGTTCGATATTGCATAAATCATTAGTATCTTCTTGCTAACTGATGTTACCTTTCAGTACTCTAACCCCAAGCTGTTTTACATATTTCAATAATTTTCATCCTAGGTTCAAATGTACTGCTGATCAATCTGAAGGCACTTATTGACCAGAAGCATTCAGTGCCTGGTCATCAGTTAAAGTTGACCTTGTTCACTTTATCACAATCAGAATGAAACCTCCTGACAGGTGACAGTTTCTTTCCCCTCTGATTGTTCTTTCCCTCCATTCAATAACACTGTTCCTTTACAATGGATTTCCAGTTCTCTTTCCAGTTATCTTCTAGATTTGGAAAGTTTGATGAACACTCTTGTGTGCAAATACTTACAATTTGATTCGCTCAGAAAAAAAAACAAGCATTTTGCACCTCTTTGCTGTGCTTTGTCCACTCCACTTGTCTCTGGGTTGTTATGGTTTTCATTGTGAAGTCACATGGTGTGACATAACTCCATTGTTATGAAGTAGACCCTAATTATATATACTTAAAATGGACTGCCAGAAAGGTGCAGATAAAGACACAGACCCAGAGACTGAGAATGTTGACAAGACCGTGTCTGTTCAGTTTTAGATCTTGCAGTCATGTTGGATTGTACAGTGTCCTGTTCCAATATTGACTCCACAAACATACAAACAGTCAAAGGGCTGTGCACAAAAATAGGTCCAAAAGACAGACACTTTTAATACAATTCATCAAAATTGGTACTTTGAGGGCAGAGGTTAGAATGATGTGTGCTGAATGCAGGGAATTGGGATTAGATTGGTGGACACCATGGTAGGCATGGACTCACTGAAGAGAATTTATTGTTCTATGACTCACTCTCTGAAATTGATGTTGTAATTCAAAATCAAATTCAAATACATCATTTAAGATTCATAAAATTAATACCAGTTTCTTGTCAATAATCTTTACTAAATTTGATCTAGAATCTGGGAAGAACTGATGAAAGTGATGAGAGAATCAAAAATAGGGGATTAACATGAAAATAGTATAAATGGGTCGTTGGTGGTTGGCATGGACAGTAGGTTGAAGTATCTGTGCTGTATTTCAGAGACCATAGAACAGTACAGCATAGCAACATGCTCTTTGTTTGTGTCAGTATGAAGTCAAATTAAACTAATTTCTCTGCCTGCAAAGATCCATATAAATCCAAGACGTACAAAAAAGCTGGATGAACTCAGCAGGTCGGGCAGAATCCGTTGAAAGGAGCAGTCAACGTTTCGGGTCTCCTTTCAACGGATGCTGCCCAACCTACTGAGTTCATCCAGCTTTTCTGTACGTCTTGATTTGACCACAGCATCTGCAGTGCACTTTGTGTTTTCCATATAAATCCATTCCCTGCATGTATAGTATCTATCTAAAAGTCTCTTGAGTGCCACTATAATATCTGCCTCCGCTACCACCACTGCACCATATTCTAGGCACCTACCGCTCTCTGTGTAAGAAGAGTCTTGCCCCGCATATTCCCTTTAATCCTCACCTTAAATCTATGTCCTTTAGTATTTGACACTTGTACCCTGGGAAAATGACTCAATCTACCCCCATCTATACATCTCATCATTTAAAAAACTTTATTATAAAATTACTCCTCAGCCTTTGGCACTTCAGAGAAAATGATTCAAATTTGTCCAACCTCTCCTAATAACTAATACCCTCTTATCCAGGCAGCAGTCCAGTAATCTTCTTCAGAACCTTTTCCAAAAGTCCACACATCCAAGGTTTTATGTAACTACAACTTAACTTCCTGTTTCTTATAGTTTGTGCCCCAGTGATGAAGCCACACATTCCATATGCCACCTTTACCATTCCATCTACTTGCATTGAGAATTAATGTCTTATACTGTATTAATACTGAAAAATACCCTGCCATTAAATGTATACTTTTCCCTTACATTTGATCTCACAAAGTGCAAGTCTCTATGACTGTTTGGATCTGACTGCCAGGAACATGTATGTGTTTTCTTTGTTATATGTTTAATTTTTGTAGCTTCAGCTGAGGTTGAGACAAGCTGCAGTGGGTGAAATGGCTTTGGTCAGTGTCCCTGAAGGATTAAGGGGTCAGTAATTCCCTCTACTTTACAGCCTGATCTACCTGCTTCAGTGTGGAGAATGTTCAAGCATCAGAATTGGGTTTATTATCACAGACATAATGTTGTGAGATTTGTTGTTTTGTGACAGCAGTACAATGCAAGGCTTAAAATTACCATAGTTTGCTAAAATAAATAAATAGTACTAAAAATGAATAACGAGGTTATATTCCTGGGTTCATGGACTATTCAGAAATCTGATGGTGGAGGGGAAGAAGATTTTCTTAAAACATTAAGTGTGGTTTTCAGGCTTCTGTATCTACTCCTGATGGTAATGAGGTCAAGAGGACATGTACTGGATGGTGAGGGTCATTAATAATGGATGCTGCCTTCTTAAGCCATTGTGTCTTGAAGATGTTCTCTAGGGTGAAGATGAACCCTCTGTAGCCTCTTGTGATCCTGTGCATTGGAGCTCCGTGATGTAGCCAGTTAGAATGCTCTCCATAGTCATCTATGGAAATTTGCTAGAGTATTAAATCTCCTCAAACTGTTCATGAAATGGAGTCGCTAGCATGTATCCTTCCTGACTTCATCAATATGTTGCACCCAGGATAGATCCTCTGAAATGTTGATGCCCAGGAACTCAAAGCTGTTTGCCCTTTCCTCCACCGACTGGTTTCTACTTGTGTGAGGCTAGGAATGGCAGGCAGTGAGTGAGAAGCAGATGCAGAAACTCCCCTGGGCTATTGGGATGTGGACCCAAGCTTAATGTGGCACATAGATTTTGCAAGCCCTTGTTCAATATCTGCATCCACACCTTTGTTGCATTGGTACTTCCATTTAGCTAGCAACCATGGACGAAGGCATCATTGCAAAAGCTACTGATGCTGAGTGGGCTCCTCTAATCCCTCTGCAGTTATACTTTGTTCAAGGAATGACTGTGAGTACATTGCACAACTCTTGCTGTTACTCATTAATGAATATGCTCATTGAGTTACAGGGCCAGATCCCATCCTTCACCGACTGTCTCCTGTGCTGTCCACAACGCTGTCTGCTCTTGCACATTTCTGAATTCTGAGTGACCAGATGAAAACTCAAAAGAAATCAGAAGAAAACCCACTCACCTACCTACCCCCTCTCACTTGGTCTCATCTACCTACCCCTTCCCACCTGGCCACTCCTATCTACCCCTTCTCACTGGGCCTCACCTCCCTATCCCCTCTCTCCTGGACTCACCT
This sequence comes from Hemitrygon akajei, assembly GCF_048418815.1. Lineage (NCBI taxonomy): Eukaryota > Metazoa > Chordata > Chondrichthyes > Myliobatiformes > Dasyatidae > Hemitrygon > Hemitrygon akajei. The sequence continues at coordinate 112,899,268 of NC_133129.1, read as the reverse complement.
TCTCTCACCCATTACTTGCCAGCTTGTGATCCTCCACCTCTCCTATCTTTTTATTCTGACTACGTCCTCTTCCTTTCCAATGATATTTGGCAACATCTCCTCCACGATCTCCATTACAGGCTCACCACAAGGCAGTGTACTTAGTCCCCTACTCTACTTGCTTTACACATGACTGTGTGGCTCCAATGCCATATTCAAGTTTGCTGATGACACCACTGTCAGAGGCCGATTCAAAGGTGGTGACGAATCAGCAGATAGGAAGGAAATTGAAATCTGGCTGTCCTGTGTCATAACAACGACCTCTTAGTGGAAAGTGGCCAGTGAGTGAGTGGGCCAGTGAAGGAGTGGAGATTTGAGGTTTTGACTCGAGAGGCTTCGACGAGAAGAAGCTGAGGACGAGATTCACTACAAGTGAGGTAAGGCCGGGTAAGTTCCTTTCAAAGGAGAAAGTTTCAAAAGTTGAGGCAAGTATTGGGTAGGTCATGGCAGCTGAGATTGTGGTTTGTTCATCCTGCAGCATGTGGGAAATCAGGGATACTTCCAGTGTCCCTGACGACTATGTGTGCAGGAAGTGTGTCCAACTGCAGCTTCTGGCAGACCGCATTGAGCATCTGGAGCTGCGATTGGATTCATACTGGAGCATCCGCGATGCTGAGAAAGTCGTGAATAGCACGTTCAGTGAGTTGGCCACACCGCAGGTAAAGGCTACACAGGCAGAAAGGGAAGGGGTGGCCACTAGACAGCGTAGCAGTAGGCAGGTAGTGCAGGAGTCCCCTAAGGTCATCTCCCTCCTAAACAGATATACTGTTTTGGATACTGTTGGGGGAGATGTCTCATCAGGGGAAGGCAGCAGCAGCCGAGTTCATTGCACCATGGGTGGCTCTGCAGCACAGGAGGGAAGGAGAAGGAGTGGGAGAGCTATAGCGATAGGGGATTTGATTGTAAGGGGAATAGATAGGCGTTTCTGCGGCCGCAAAAGAGACTCCAGGATGGTATGTTGCCTCCCTGGTGCAAGGGTCAAGGATGTCTCTGAGCGGCTGCAGGACATTCTGGAATGGGAGGGTGAACAGCCAGTGGTCGTGGTGCACATAGGTACCAACGGTATAGGTAAAAAATGGGATGAGGTCCTACAAGGTGAATTTAGGGAGTTAGGAGATAAATTAAAAAGTAGGACCACAAAGGTAATAATCTCTGGATTATTACCAGTGCCACATGCTAGTCAGAGTAGAAATAGGAGGATATTTCAGATGAATACGTGGCTTGAAAAATGGTGCAAGGGGGAGGGATTCAAATTTCTGGGGCATTGGAACCAGTTCTGAGGGAGGTGGGACAGGTATAAACAGGACGGTCTGCACCTGGGCTGGACTGAAACCAATGTCCTAGGGGGAGCGTTTGCTACTGCTGTTCAGGAGGCTTTAAACTAATGTGGCAGGGGGATGGGAACAAGTGCAGAGAGACAGAGGGGTGTAAAATGAGGGTAGAAGCAAAAAGTAGTAAGGTGAAAAGTAAAAGTGGCAGGCAGGCAAATCCAGGGCAAAAAGCAAAAAGGGCCACTTTTCAAAATAATTGTATAAGGGCTAAGAGTGTTGTAAAAACAAGCCTGAAGGCTTTGTGTGTCAATGTGAGGAGCATTCGTAACAAGGTGGATGAATTGAATGTGCAGATAGTTATTAATGAATATGATAGAGTTGGGATCACAGAGACATGGCTCCAGGGTGACCAAGGATGGGAGCTCAACATCCAGGGATATTCAATATTCAGGAGGGATAGACAGGAAAGAAAAGGAGGTGGGGTAGCATTACTGGTTAGAGAGGAGATTAACGCAATAGAAAGGAAGGACATTAGCCTGGAGGATGTGGAATCGATATGGGTAGAACTGCATAAGGGGCAGAAAATGCTGATGGGAGTTGTGTACAGGCCACCTAACAGTAGTAGTGAGGTTGGGGATGGCATTAAACAGGAAATTAGAAATGCGTGCAAAAAAGGAACAGTAGTTATAATGGGTGACTTCAATTTACATATAGATTGGGTGAACCAAATTGGTAAGGGTGTTGAGGAAGAGGATTTCTTGGAATGTATGCGGGATGGTTTTCTGAACCAACATGTCGAGGAACCAACTAGAGAGCAGGCCATTCTAGATTGGGTATTGAGCAATGAGGAAGGGTTAGTTAGCAATCTTGTCATGCGAGACCCCTTGGGTAAGGGTGACCATAATATGGTGGAATTCTTCATTAAAATGGAGAGTGACATAGTTAATTCAGAAACAAAGGTTCTGAACTTAAAGAAGGGTAACTTTGAAGGTATGAGACGTGAATTAGCTAAGATAGACTGGCAAATGATACTTAAAGGGTTGACGGTAGATATGCAATGGCAAGCATTTAAAGATCGCATGGATGAACTACAACAATTGTTCATCCCAGTTTGGCAAAAGAATAAACCAGGGAAGGTAGTGCACCCGTGGCTGACAAGGGAAATTAGGGATAGTGTCAAGTCCAAAGAAACATATAAATTAGCAAAAAAAAGTGGCACACCTGAGGACTGGGAGAAATTCAGAGACCAGCAGAGGAAGACAAAGGGCTTAATTAGGAAAGGGAAAAAAGATTATGAGAGAAAGCTGGCAGGGAACATAAAAACTGACTGTAAAAGCTTTTATAGATACGTGTAAAGAAAATGTTTGGTCAAGACAAATGTAGGTCCTTTACAGTCAGAAACAGGTGAATTGATCATAGGGAACAAAGACATGGCAGACCAATTGAATAACTACTTTGATTCTGTCTTCACTAAGGAGGACATAAATAATCTTCCGGAAATAGTAAGGGACCAAGGGTTTAGTGAGATGGAGGAACTGAGGGAAATACATGTTAGTAGGGAAGTGGTGTTAGGTAAATTGAAGGGATTAAAGGCAGATAAATCCCCAGGGCCAGATGGTCTGCATCCCAGAGTGCTTAAGGAAGTAGCCCAAGAAATAGTGGATGCATTAGTGATAATTTTTCAAAACTCCTTAGATTCTGGATTAGTTCCTGAGGATTGGAGGGTGGCTAATGTAACCCCACTTTTTAAAAAAGGAGGGAGAGAGAAACTGGGGAATTATAGACCGGTTAGTCTGACATCAGTGGTGGGGAAAATGCTGGAGTCGGTTATCAAAGATGTGATAACAGCACATTTGGAAAGAGGTGAAATCATCAGACAAAGTCAGCATGGATTTGTGAAAGGAAAATCATGTCTGACGAATCTTATAGAATTTTTTGAAGATGTAACTAGTAGAGTGGATAGGGGAGAGCCAGTGGATGTGGTATATTTAGATTTTCTAAAGGCTTTTGACAAGGTCCCACACAGGAGATTAGTGTGCAAACTTAAAGCGCACAGTATTGGGGATATGGTATTGATGTGGATAGAGAATTGGTTGGCAGACAGGAAGCAAAGAGTGGGAGTAAACGGGACCTTTTTGGAATGGCAGGCAGTGACTAGTGGTGTACCGCAAGGCTCAGTGCTGGGACCCCAGTTGTTTACAATATATATTAATGATTTAGATGATGGAATTAAATGCAGGATCTCCAGGTTTGCAGATGACATGAAGCTGGGCGGCAGTGTTAGCTGTGAGGAGGATGCTAAGAGGATGCAGGGTGACTTGGATAGGTTAGGTGAGTGGGCAAATTCATGGCAGATGCAATTTAATGTGGATAAATGTGAGGTTATCCACTTTGGTTGCAAGAACCAGAAGACAGATTATTATCTGAATGGTGGCCGATTAGGAAAAGGGGAGGTGCAACGAGACCTGGGTGTCATTGTACACCAGTCATTGAAGGTGGGCATGCAGGTACAGCAGGCGGTGAAAAAGGCAAATGGTATGTTGGCATTCATAGCAAAATGATTTGAGTACAGGAGCAGGGAGGTTCTATTGCAGTTGTACAAGGCCTTGGTGAGACCGCACCTAGAGTATTGTGTGCAGTTTTGGTCCCCTAATCTGAGGAAAGACATTCTTGCCATAGAGGGAGTACAGAGAAGGTTCACCAGATTGATTCCTGGGATGGCAGGACTTTCATATGAAGAAAGACTGGATCGACTAGGCTTATACTCACTGGAATTTAGAAGATTGAGGGGGGATCTTATTGAAACGTATAAAATTCTAAAGGGATTGGACAGGCTAGATGCAGGAAGATTGTTTCCGATGTTGGGGAAGTCCAGAACGAGGGGTCACAGTTTAAGGATAAAGGGGAAGACTTTTAGGACCGAGATGAGGAAAAACTTCTTCACACAGAGAGTGGTGAATCTGTGGAATTCTCTGCCACAGGAAACAGTTGATGCCAGTTCATTGGCTATATTTAAGAGGAAGTTAGATTTGGCCCTTGTGACTAAAGGGATCAGGGGGTATGGAGAGAGAAAGCAGGTACAGGGTTTTGAGTTGGATGATCAGCCATGATCATACTAAATGTCGGTGCAGGCTCGAAGGGCTGAATGGCCTGCCCCTGCACCTATTTTCTATGTTTACTCAATGTTAGTAAGACCAAGGAGCTGATTATAGACTTCAGGAAAAGGAAACCAGAGGTCTATGAGCCAGTTGTCATTGCAAGGTCAGAGGAGGAGAGGGTTAACAACTTTATATTCCTAGGTGTTATTTTTTCAAAGAATCTGTCCGGGGCCCAGCACGTAAGTGCAATTATGAAGAAAGCATGGCAGCACTTCTACTTCCTTAGGAGTTTGCAGAGATTCAGCATGTGATCTAAAACTTTGACAAACTTGCATAGATGTGTAGTGGAGAGTATACTGACTGGGTGCATCACAGCCTGGTAAGGAAACATCAATGCCCTTGAGTGAAAAATCCTACAAAAAGTAGTGGATACAGCCCAGTACATCACGGGTAAAGCTCTCCTAACCATTGAACACATCTACATGAAATGCTGTTGCAGGAAAGCAGCATCCATCACCAGGGACCCCCCACTACTGTCTTCTCACTGCTGCCATCAGGAAGAGAGTACAAGAGCCTCAGGACTCACACCACCAGATTCAGAAACAGTTACTACCCCTCAACTATCAGGCTCTTAAATCAAAGGGGATAACTTCACTCAACTTCACCTGCCATCTAGGGTAATGTAGTTGATAGAAACGTACATAATTCACAACAACCGAGATTGTTTTGGGGTTTCACTCTAAGAGGCTGGTTTGACGTGATGACATAATTACGGAAAGGGATTTTACTGAGCTTTGTGTACAGTTTTTTGGAGTTCAATAAAAGAGTTGTATGCTTTTTTCTTAAACATAAAAAGCTTCATGTCATTTTATTTGCAAAACATCCCGTTTCTCTAAGAGTTATTGAACATTTCAGCCAATGCAGTTGCTTTGAAACTGCTGGAGTTTTTGGAAGCTAAGTGCCATCATTTGGTTTGTACAAATCAAGGCCCAGTTCATGCTAAGAGAAATCATTGCTGACAACACCAAATTCTACTTTATGGTATCATCGCCTGGAAACCACATCAACTAGAACATCCACCTGAATACCGTTAATATCAATTGCTGACAAATCACCTTTTACAGACTTTTGGGCTATTGGATTTATGCACACCAAACAGTTGCTCCCCTTCTCCAGCCTCGGCAATGCTAAGCAATCGGAGCTAATGGACAACAAGCTGAATCTCCCGGGAAAACTCCATCCTTGTTTTATTTTTAAAGAACTCTTCCTGCAGCAAATGCCTGATCAAGTTTGCATAGCCCTCACTAATGCACCTGTGAAGGACTATAGGGAACTTGCTAAAATGGCTGATGATCTATACTCAGCCAGGCAATGGTGTAGCATTCTGGCTGCTTTCTCTATTTCAAGAAGTTGGGTCAGCAGATGACACTGGATTTGTATTTTTTCCACACTCGCTTTGGTATGAACACTAAGAAATGCCGACCACCTTGCTGCTTCGACAGTGCCAGCACATCGGGATATCAGAGGTCTGTAAACACCATGGATTCCAGCTGCCAGGGTCGTCTACAGTTTAATCCAGATACCTTTCAGTGGAACATGGAAAGACTTGACATTCTATGCCATCTGAATAGCCCTTGGGCTTCCATCTGGTCTCTAAGTTCAATGATGGTTGCCTCCCATGTGATGATTACCCAGTCCCACACATCCTAGACTTTTCGGCAAGTTTAGCTGGGAAGTTAATTTTTTCCAAAGTCTATACAGTTAGGGGCTACCATTAGGTGCCTGTGTGCTTGGAGGACTTTCCCAAAATGGCTCTGATAAGCCCATTTGGCCTCTGAGTTTCTGCTGTTTGGGCTAAAGAAATGCAGCACAGACTTTCAAACACCTGATAGACTCTGTATTAAAAGACTTAGGTTTTCTTTTTGTTCACCTGGATGACATATTTATTACCAGTGTGTCCAAATCTTTACATGTATCTCATCTTCACACACTTTTTGAGCACTTAAGCCCACACAAGTTGACTAATAATCCTGTTAAATGCCAGTTTGGATTGTCAGCCAATGACTTTCATGGCCATTTGATTGGTTGGAGGGAGGTGTGTGGCAGCCACTCACCTTCTTCAGCCGGCACCTCTATCCTCCTGAAAGGAAGCACAGCACGTTTGACCATGAGCTTCTCGGTCTCTATCTGGCTGTCTGCCATTTTCATTTTCTTTTGGAGGGTTGCCATTTCACAGCATTCGTTGACCACAAATCTCTTAACCATAGAACGATAGAACATTACAGCACAGAAACAGGCCTTTTGGCTCTTCTTGGCTGTGCCAAACTATTTTTCTGTCTAGTCCCACTGACCTGCACCTGGGCCATATCCCTCCAAACCACTCTCATCCATATACCTGTCCAAGTTTTTCTTAAATGTCAAAAGTGAGCCCGCATTCACCACTTCATCTGGCAGCTCATTCCATACTCCCATCACTCTGTGCGTGAAGAAGCCCCCCCAATGTTTCCTTTAAACTTTTCCCCCTTCACCCTTAACCCATGACCTCTGGTTTTTTTCTCCCCTGGCCTCAGTGGAAAAAGCCTGCTTGCATTCACTCTATCTATACCCATCATAATTTTATACACCTCTATCAAATCACCCCTCATTCTCCTACGCTCCAGGGAATAAAGTCCTAACCTATTCAACCTTTCTCTGTAACTCAGTTTCTCAAGTCCTGGCAACATCCTTGTAAACCTTTTCTGCACTCTTTCAACCTTATTAATATCCTTCCTGTAATTAGGTGACCAAAACTGCACACAATACTCCAAATTCGATCTCACCAATGTCTTATACAACCTCACCATTACATTCCAACTCTTATACTCAATACTTTGATTTATAAAGGCCAATGTACCAAAAGCTTTCTTTACAACCCTATCTACTTGTGAAGCCACTTTTAGGGAATTCTGTATCTGTACTCCCAGATCCCTCTGTTCTACTGCACTCCTCAGTGTCCTACCATTTACCTTGTATGTTCTACCTTAGTTTGACCTTCTGAAGTGCAATACCTCAAACTTGTCTGCATTAAACTCCATCTGCCATTTTTCAGCCCATTCCTCCAACTGGTCCAAATCCCTCTGCAAGCTTTGAAAACCTTCCTCACTGTCCATTACACCTCCAATCTTTGTATCATCAGCAAATTTGCTGATCCAATTTGCCACATTATCATCCAGATCACTGATATAGATGACAAATAACAATGGACCCAGCACTGATCCCTGTGGCACACCACTAGTCACAGGCCTCCACTCAGAGTAGCAATCCTCCACTATCACTCTCTGGCTTCTTCCATTGAGCCAATGTCTAATCCAATTTACTACCTCTCCATGTATACCTAGTGACTGAATCTTCCTAACTAGCCTCCTATGCGGGACCTTGTCAAAGGCCTTACTGAAGTCCATGTATACAACATCCACTGCCTTCCCTTCACCCACTTTCCTGGTAACTTCCTCGAAAAACTCTAATAGATTGGTTAAACATGACCTACCATGCACAAAGCCATGCTGACTTTTTCTAATAAGTCCCTGTCTATCCAAATACTTGTAGATCCTATCTTTTGGTATTCTTTCCGATAATTTACCTACTACTGATGTCAAATTTACCAGCCTATAATTTCCCGGCTTACTTTTTGAGCCTTTTTTAAACAACGGAACTACATGAGCTATCCTCCAATCCTCCGGCACCTGACCTGTGGATATTGACATTTTAAATATTTCTGCCAGGTCCCCTGCAATTTCAACACTAGTCTCCTTCAAGGTCCGAGGGAATACCCTGTCAGGTCCTGGGGATTTATCTACTTTGATTTGCCTCAAAACATCAAGCACCTCCTCTTCTTTAATCTGTATAAGTTCCATGACCTCCCTACTTGTTTGCCTTGTATCCATAGACTCCATTCCAGTTTCCTTAGTAAATACAGATACAAAAAATCCATTTAATATCTCTCCCATTTCTTTTGGTTCCATACATAGCCGACCACTCTGATCTTCAAGAGGACCAATTTTATCCCTTACTATCCTTTTGCTCTTAACATACCTGTAGAAGCTCTTAGGATTATCCTTCACCCTGACTGCCAAAGCAACCTCATGTCTTCTTTTAGCCCTCTTGATTTCTTTCCTAAGTATTTTCTTACTCTTTTTATACTCCTCAAGCTTCTTATTTCCTCCCTGTTGCCTATACATGTTATACATCTCTCTCTTCTTCTTTATCAGAGTTCCAACATCCCTTGAGAACCAAGGTTCCTTATTCTTATTCATTTTGCCTTTAACCCTGACCAGAACATACAAACTCTGCACTCTCAAAATTTCTCAAAATGTGGTCATACCTTTCCTGTTTCTCAGCTCCATCCATATGACCTCAGTAGACAAGCCCTCTAATCTGTCCTGCTGAAGCACTGCTGTAATATTTTCCCCGACTAGCAAAGCCACCCCCCCTCCACCCTTCATCCCTCTGTCTCTGTCACATCTGAAACATCGGAACTCTGGAACATTAAGCTGCCAGTCCTGCCCCTCCTGTAGTCAAGTTTCAGTAATGGCTATGATGTCATAATTCCACGTGTCAATCCAGGCTCTCAGCTCTTCTGCCTTTCCCACAATACTCCTTGCATTGAAATATACACACCTCAGAAGATTATTACCACCACACACAACCTTATTATTTGTGACTTTGCATGAACTAACATCATTTATTTTTGCCCCCGTTCTACTATCTACTCTAGCAGTCTGGTTCCCATCCCCCTGCAAATCTATTTTAAACCCTCCCCAATAACACTAGCAAACCTCCCTGCAAGTATATTGGTCCCCTTGTAGTTCAGGTGCAACCCGTCTCTCTTGTACAGGTCCCACCTACCCCAGAAGAGATCCCAATGACCTAGAAATCTGAAACCCTGCCCCCTACACCAGTTTCTCAACCACGTGTTCATCTGCCAGAGCATCCTACTCTTACCCTCACCGGCACGTGGCACAGGCAGCAATCCGGAGATTACTACCCTCGAGGTCCTGTTTTTCAACTTCCTACCAAGCTCTCTGTACTCACTCTTCAGGACCTCCTGACCCTTTCTACCTATGTCATTGGTACCGATGTGTACCACGACATCTGGCTGATCACCCTCCCACTTCAGAATGCTGTGCACGCGATCAGAGACATCCCTGACCCTGGCACCCGGGAGGCAACAAACCATCCGGGAGTCTCTGTCATGACCACAGAATCTCCTGTCTGTACCCCTGACTATGGAGTCCCCTATCACTACTGCTCTCCTCTTCTTCCTCCCTCCCTTCTGCACTGCAGAACCAGATTCAGTGCCAGAGATCCAGCTGCCACAGCTTGTCCCAGGTAAGCCATCTAATCCAACAGTATCCAAATCAGTATACCTGTTTTGGAGGGGAATAGCCACAGGGGAACCCTGCACTACCTGCCCTTTCCCCTTCTCTCACCTGACGGTAACCCAATTACCTGTGCCCTGTTCCTTAGGTGTAACTACCTCCCGGAAGCTACTATCTATAACTGCTCAGTCTCCTGAATGATCCGGAGGTCATCCAGCTCCTGCTCAAGTTCCCTAACACAGTCTGTTAGGAGCTGCAGCTGGATGCACTTCTTGCAGGTAGGTCTCCCTGACTTCCCAAATCCTGCAAGAGGAGCATTCCAACATCCTGCCTGGCATATTCTCTAGTCTGAACAAAAAAAAAAGAAAACAGGAACTTACCGGAACTTACCCTCGCCTCTGCCTATTTCTTGCTGAAGCCTGATTGAGCCAAAGCTGTCCCACTCCGACTCAGTCCACTCCACTCTTGTGCATGCAATGGGCAAAATATCAGTTTACAACTGATATATAACATATCAAGGGGAAAAATAATGCCATGGCTGTTTGCCTCTCATGTCCAGCCATTGACGCCATACACATAGGAATTGACTATTCTGGCATGATGGCTGACCAAGCTACTGACCCAGAGGTCCAGGCTTGTGGAACAGCAGTCAAGAGCCTGCAGAGGCTGTCATCAAATTCAGGGAAACTGGGATTTCTCTCTTATGCAATGTCTCAAACAATTGCTCTCACCCCATCATGCCTGCAAACTGGAGGCAGACTGTTCTTGACTCCATACATGGCCTCTCAGATTCGGGCTGGAAGGCCTCACAGAAAATGGATGCACCAAAGTTTGTGCGACATGGCCTTAGGAAGGAGGTGAGTGATTGGACTGCAGCCTGCGTGGAGCGCCAGCAGGCAAAAGTTAACTGTCATATACAGCTGCCATTGACACCTTTTGAGGTCCCTGAGTGATGGTTTGACCTTGTTAATGTGAACCTGTTGACCCTCTTCCGCCCCCCCCCTGCAGTTTCACGCACCTCCTTACCATGGTGGACCGTACAACCAGTTCAGCAGAGGTCATTCCTTTTGTATTGATGACTGCCACGGATATAGCTCAAGCATTTATCAGCACCTGGGTTGCTCAGTTTAGCACCCCATCCGATACTTCCTCTGACCACAGTCCCCGATTTATATCAGAACTCTTTATGTTTCATCTCCGTCTAAATGTGCAATGTGCAATCATAGTAATTTATAATAAATAGAACAGTCAATATAACACTGAATACACTCAAATCAGCGTGAGTTAATCAGTCTGATGGCCTGGTGGAAGGAGCTGTCCTGGTACCTATTGGTCCTGGCTATTATGCTGCGGTACCATTTTCTGGATGGTAGCAGCTGGAATGGATTGTGGTTGGGGTGTCTCGGGTCCCCAATGATCCTTTGGGCCCTTTTTACACACCTGTGTTTGTAAATGTGCTGAATCATGAGAAGTTCACAACTACAGATGCGTTGGGCAGATGCGTCCGCACCACTCTCTGCAGAATCCTGTGATTGAGGGCGGTACATTTCCCATACCAGGCAGCGATGCAGCCAGTCAGGATGCTCTCAATTGTGCCTCTGTAGAAAGTTCTTAGAATTTGGCGGCCCATACCAAACTTCCTCAACCGTCTGAGGTGAAAGAGGCACTGTTGTGCCTTTTTCACACACAACTTTTAGTAAGGCATTTGATGAGGTTCCCATGGTAGGCTCATTGAGAAAGTCAGGAGGCATGGGATCCAGGGAAACTTGGCTGTGTGGATTCGGAAATGGCTTGCCCTAGAAGGCAAAGAATGGTTGTAGAGGGAGTGTATTTTGCCTGGAGGTGACCGGTGGTGTTCTGCAGGGATCTGTTCTGAGATCTCTGTGATTTTTATAAATGACTTGGATAAGGAGGTGGAAGGGTGGGTTGGTAAGTTCACAGATGACATAAAGGTTTGTGGACAGTGTAGAAAGTTGTAGGTTGCAATGAGGCGTTGATAGGACACAGAAGGGCTGAGAAGTGGCAGATGGAGTTCAGTCTGGAAAAGTGTGATGTGATTCATTTTGGAAGTTTGAATTTGAAGGCAGAGTACAGAGTTAATGGCAGGATTGTTAGTAGTGAGGAGGAACAGATGAATCTTGGGCTCCATGTCCCTGGATCCCCCAAAGTTGCCACACAAATTGATAAGAGTTGTTAAGAAGACATGTGGTTATTGACCTTCATTAGTGAGGGGAATGTGTTCAATAGTCATGAAATAATGTTGCAGCTCTAAAAAACTGGTTAGACCAACTTGGAATATTATGTTTGGTTCTGGTAGCCTCATTAAAAGAAGCTTTAGAGAAGCTGCAGAGGGGATTTACCAGGATTCTGCCTGGATCATAGAGCATGTTTTATGAAGACTGGTTGAGTGAGTTAGGGATTTTCTCTTCGCAGAGAAGGAAGTTGAGAGATGACTTGATAGAGGGATATAAGATGATAAGAGACATGGATCGAGTGAACAGTCTGTGACTTTTTCCTGGGGAGGGTCATGATTTTAAAGTAGTTGGAGAAAAGTACAAGGGGATGAGGGAGGTATGTTTTTCACGTAGAAATCGGTGGGTGCATGGAAGACGCTGACAGTGGTGGTGGTAGAGGCAGACACATTAGATAGCTGCATGGATTATAGAAAAATGGAGAGCTATATAGGAGAGAAGGGTAAGATTGTTCTTAGAGTAGGTTAAAATGTCGGTACACCCTATTGGCCAAAAGACCTGTACTGTGCTGTAATGTTTGATGTTTATGTTCTAAAATTTGGTCCTGCACCTCCTAGCTCACCACAATCTGAGGATCTGATCATCCCCTTCCAAATGAAGCAGAGATTCACACGCACCTCCACTAACCTCGTCTACTGCATCAGTGCTCTTGACGTTGCCTCTTCTATATCTGCAAGACCAAGTGCAGATGAAGCTGCCAGTTTGTTGAGTGCCTGTGCCCAGTCCATAATAGAAACATAGAAATGTAAAGGCTGTCTTGAGCTTCCAGTTTTATGCCATTTCAATTTTCTTCCACATTCTCACAGTTTCTATCCATCCTCAGCTTTCTCCACTCTCAGGGTAAGGTTCAAAGCAAACCAGAACAACTCCTCATAATCCACAACCCAATTGTATGAACACTGAGTTTTCCAATTTTAGGTAACCCTTACCTCCTGTGTTTTTCTGCCCTCTCCTCCCTTCCAATCCACCTCCAGTACTCATATTTGTGTTCCTTTTCCCATACCCACCACCCTACACAGCACTCCAGTACTTATATTTGTTCCCTTCCCCCTTCTGGTTGCATCCAGCTACTATCCACACACTTCACCCACTGCATTCCTTCCCCATTGGCTGTTCACTTCTTTAATGGTTCCAATTATTTTCTTCATTACTTTTGTGTTTCTGCTTATCACTCTCCACCTTCACCCCAACTCCCTCACCTCACTTCTACCTCCATGCATCATCCATCTGTCTATGTCTCCCAATTCCACCTTTCCCCTACTGACCTCAACTGGCCACTATTCTTCATGTCTATTCTTCTCCTCACTATTCAGCCATCTCCTCACTCTTGTCTTATCATTTCCCCTATCCTGTTTATACTGGCTATCTCCTCTCTCCACTCTCAGTCCTGATGCAGGGTCTCATTCTGAAATATCGCCCATCCCTTCCCCCTCCCCCACATACAGCTGCTCAACCCATCGACTTCTTCCAGCAGTTTGTATTTCCTTGCTCCAAATTCCAACATCTACAGTCTCTTGGGTCTCTAATTGTTTGATTTCTTTCATATAGCCTTCTAAAGAACTCCCACTTACTCAGTGTTTTGCTATCCAAGGTAGCAGTAATAACATTTTCACAGCATATAACCATATAAATATATTCCATATATTTGGAAGGTATCTTTGATCAGGACCAACAGATCGCTGTAGTTACATAATAATGGTCATTTTCATTCCTGCACCCTCTGCTTGACCAGTAAATATCACGCTGGTCATCTCTGATTTCTACCACGAGAAATCTCCAATAAATCTGAGTCCATCGTTCATTGAGGAATATTTATTATCTGGAAATATAAGGGATTGTCAAAATTATTTATGTTCTTAGACTTCAGGATTCACAGAACTTGAGGGATACCCTGGCAGACACTGTTCTCATTGAGAACTATTTGTATATACTGTACACTGCTCTTTGAAATTGTTACTCAATAAAATATGTTTGAAACTGAAAAGCTAAGAGTATTAAAAAAGTAACCTTGTGCAATTGGCAATTAGAATGGCTTTACTGTTTATAAAAATTGGAACTAAATCTTTCAAGAGAAGTTCTATACTATTTTTTATACACATGCAGCATTCTGACTGCATCACTGTCTGGTATGGGGGAGGGGGTACTACTGCACAGGGTCAAAGTAAGCTGCTGAGAGTGGTAAAATTAGTCAGCTCCATCATGTGTACCAGCCTCTGAAGTATCCAAAACATCTTCAAGGAGCAATGCCTCAGAAAGGTGGCAGTCATCATTAAAGACTCCCACCAGCCAGGGCATGTCCTCTTCTCACTGTTACCATCAGTAAGGAGGTACAGAGGCCTGAAGGCACACACTCAGCAATTCAGGAACAGCTTCTTTCCCTCTAGCAACCAATTTCTAATTGGACATTGAACCTGTGAATACTACCTCACTATATTTTTTTAGGTTTCTGTTTTTGCACTACTTATTTTAATTTAACTACTTAATACACTTACTATATTTCAGTTTTTTCTATATTTATCAAGTATTTCATTGCACTGCTGTTGCAAGATAATAAATTTCTCAACATATTAAACCAGATTCTGTTTCTGATTTTTTTAAATAAATTATGTCATATATCTAACAATGGCAGTCCAGTCAAAATAATTTTATACATTGTGTTTAACCAATCTATATCACATGTTTCAAAGGTACAATTTATTTTTTTTGTAATTTATTTTTTATTGAAGTTGATCATCAAACCAAACATTTCCATAAGATGTATTTCAGACATTGTACATATATATCATATATATCACAAATCTCCACATAGTATTTATCTGAGTTATACACTTATAGAAAAGAGTGGAAAGAAAAAACAAGCAAAAGGAAAACACTATGTACAAGTAGGGAGTGATTTTTTTTACAACATATTCATTGATTTGTGAGAATAAAATCAGGCCTATGAAGCATTATGTAGTTAAACCATTTTTCCCAGTATGAATCAAATTGTTCCAGCTTATGATTAACAGATGCTGTTATCTTCTCCATTTTGTAAATGTCCATTGTAATTTCCATCCATGTATTTAAAGTTGTGCTCTCCTGTGATAACCATTTCCTAGTAAGAGTCTTTTTACCAGCCACCAACAGTATATTCATTAAATGTTTATCTCTTTCAACCATTCTTGAGGTATATATTCAAAATATATGGTCTTACACTCTAAGGGTATTTCACATTTAAAGATGTCTTGTTGGGCATTGTGTATCCCCCTCCAATAGTTTTTGATAACAGGGCAGTCCCAAAAATATAATAATGATTTGCATTTTGATTTCCACAATTTCTCCAGCAAACAGGGAGGTTACTATCATAATGGGATTTCTGAGAGGGTGTAATAAAATATCTTATCAAGTTTTTCCATCCAAGCTCCCTCCATTTCTGTGAACTGGTACACTTCCATTGATACCTCCATATTATTGTCCATTGTTCCTCAGATATAATTATCCCTCCTTCCTTCTCCCATTTTGTTTTAATGTATGAAGTTGAATGTTTTTTAAGATTTGACAACCCCTTATACATGCTTGAAATGATTCTACTACCATTATCTGAATTATATGCTTTCTAAATAGCTCTATCAAGCATGTACTTGCCTTGGTTACATTTTTAAGCATCTTATTAACATATTGTCGCATCTGTAAATACTGATAGAAATCTTGTTTTTCTAATAAGTGTTTCTCTTTAAGCATTTCAAAACTGAACAGTGTTCCTTCTTTCATTATGTTGCAAAGAACTGTTATTCCTTTAGCTGTCCAGTCCTTAAATCTAGCATCCAATTTATTTGGTGTAAAATCCGAGTCATATGCACACCATTTAAGAATTGCAATATCTTCCTCTAGATTATATTCTTTATAGTAGTTTTCCATATTTTAAGAGTCAATTTCACCCATGGGTTATCAATAGTATTTATGTACCTTTGCAGGTTGTTATCAGCCAAAATTGCTTGTATGGGGATGGAAAGTACCCGCTCCTCAATGTTTTTCCATTGAGCGTCTTATGAGGGGTTGCACCAAAATATCACAGCTCTCAACTGTGCTGCAAAATAATAATCTCTAAGAGAAGGTAGGCCACACACCCCCATTTCCTTTGCTAATTGCAAAGTTTTGAGATGAACTCTAGGCCTTTTACCCTGCCAAATGTACCTTGATAACATCTTGTTCCATTCATTGAATTGACTTTGATTAATCTCTATTGGTAGGGCCTGAAAGAGATATAACAGTCTGGGCAGTATATTCATTTTAATAGACTCAATCCTTGAACTGAGACTGAAAAAAGGGATCAGGTTCCATCCTGCCACATCTTCCTTAAATTTTTTATATAAAGGTTGATAATTACATTCTGATAATTTTGCCAAATCTTTTGGCATAATAATGCCCAAATATTTGAAAGACTCTGTGTGCCATGCCCAGGGGTATCTACTTTCAATTTCTCTTGGTGGGCTATAGTAATATGAAAGTAATTGGGTTTTATCTATGTTGATCTTGTATCCTGATAATTGACCATATTGTTCAAAGAATTGCATCAATTTAGGTAAAGAGTATGTTGGTTGTCCTAGATAGATCAAAATGTCATCCGCATAACAAGCCAATTTATGCTCTGTCCCTTTAATAGTAATTCCCCTGATATCTTCATTTTGTCTGATGTATTGAGCTAATGGTTCCAGATATAATGCGAAGATTAGCGGTGACCATGCACAACCCTGTCTTGTGCCCCTTTCTAGGGTAAGACTATTTGATAAATATCCATTGATTTTAATCCTAGCAGTAGGATTGTCATATAGCGTCTGTATAGTTTTAATAATTGTGTCTTGAAAACCAAATCTATGTAAAACTCTGTAAAGAAAATTCCAATTAACTGAATCAAATGCTTTTTCAGCGTCCACGCTTATCACTATTGCTTCGATTTTATTTTTTTGTATATGATCCATAATGTGAAGTGTCCTTCGTATATTGTCTTCTGTCTGGCGTTGTCGTATAAAACCTGTCTGATCGTTACGTATCAGTATGGGTAGAAACTCCTCTAATCGTTTGGCCATGATGGAGGTAAGTAATCTATAATCTACATTAAGAACGGATATTGGTCTAAATGACCCGCATTCCATTTTATCCTTGCCTTCTTTCGGTATAGCTGAGATTATTGCTTCCTTCCAACTGGGTGGCATTTGTGCCTTTTTTAGAGCCCAGTTCAGTGTGGGGAGTAAAACAGGAATTAACTCATCTTTAAATTCTTTGTACCACTCTGCCGTATACCCATCTGATCCTGGTGACTTGCTTAATTTAAGCCTACTAATTGCATTTAATTCAACTTCAGTTATGTCAGCAGTCATCGTTCTAATTTGTTCTTCGCTTAAAGTGGGTAACTCTAGAGAATTCAAGAAGGTGTCGATTTGGGTTATGCTTCCCCTGGAACTTTGGAATATAGAGTTTTGTAAAACACTTCAAAAGCTTCTTGAATTTCACTTGGCTTATTTTTTTTATCATTTTCGTTCTTGGGTCCCTAATTCTATAAATTGTATTTTCTGTTATCTTTTTTTTCAGTTTCCACGCCAGTATTTTCATAGATTTTGATCCACTTTCATAATGTCTCTGATTCAGAAACATTACATTTTTCCTGATTTCTTGCATAGCCAAACTATTAATTTCATTCCTAATTCTTTTAATTTCCCATAATGTATCCTGTGCCAAATTCTATTTGTGTTTTTTCTCTAGTTCCTTCAGCCTATTTTGTAATTCCCCTAATGTTTTATTCCTTATTTTTTTCTTATATGAAGATATCACTATAATTTTCCCTCTTAAGACCACCTTCAGAGTATCCTATAAATTGGGAGGTGAAACCTCTCCATTATCATTAAATTCTAAGTAGAGACCAATTTCTTTTAAAATTTGTTCCTTAAAGTACGGATCATCGAGTAGACTTGAATTTAGTTTCCAAATAGTATTCTTTGGTTGTAGGTTAAAATCAACAGATAAATATGTAGGTGCATGGTCACTTACATCTATTGTCCCAATTCCACAGGTGTTTATTTTGTCTTTGTCTTTTCCAAATGTTATGAAATAGTCTATTCTTGTATATACAGAATGGGGAGCAGAATAATGAGTGTAATCCCTTCTGTCAGGGAAAAGGTCCCTCCATATATCAATTAAACCAACATCCTCAAAAAGTGTATTAACTTTCTTATGTAAAGATTTTGTTTCATAGGTTTTTCTATTGGAAGAGTCTAAGTTTGGTTGTAATTGTAAATTTAAGTCTCCCCCACATGTCAGGAGACCTTCTGTTTCCGTTACCATAATATCAGTAATTTTCTGAAAGAAACCAGTATCACTTCCCGGGGGTGCGTATATATTCAATAGAGTAACTGAATTTCTGTCTATTTCCCCCTTAGCAGAATATATCTGCCCTCTTTATCTCCCATTTCGAATACTTTTTCAAAATTTAGCTTACTTGAGATAAGAAGAGCAACTCTTCTCCTATGTCCTGATTTATATGAGGAGAAAAACAGATTAGTGAAGCCCATTCTCTTTAGTTTTTTATGCTCATTATCACTTAAATGAGTTTCCTGTAAATATACTACATGGGCTTGTTCTTTTTTCATTTTGGATAAAATTTTCTGATGTTTGATTGGATTTAATAGCCCATTGACATTAAAAGAAATGAATTTTACCTCGTCCTTAGCCATCTGTATTTATCTGTCAATGTATCCAGCCGCCAAGCAAAAGGCAAAGCCGAGGATTTTTCCGATCGCACAGTAGCAGTGGCAGCGAAACAGGCATTTCAAAAGTTTCACCAGATGTTCCTCCATGCTTCACACGTCCGTCTCCATCAAATCAGGATTGTAGATGGCATCCTACTTGACGGATTACAGATATTCATTCCAAAGTGGCCGCTGCATTGCGCCGCGATATGTAGCAAGCTGTTTTTATATACACACACACACACACACACACACACACACACACACGCACACATATATATATATATATACATACATACACACACACACCACATATATATACATATATATTACATACATACACATATATATATCCTCATTTTGGTGAGGAAAAAGGAGTAAGTGAACGAATAATGAATAACAACTAAGTAATATAAAATCCACATTACAATAAGTATTTCTTGAGATAAGTATATCACCGTCTACTTTTGCTTCCATTTAGCTTCTCAACATTTTTAAAGTTAGCCAAACCTTATGGCTCTTCTGAAGGGGGTGAGGACTGCCTTTGGGAAACTTCCGGTCTCTTTCTGATATACTTCTCTTGGCCTCCTCCCGTCTCCTGCCTTCTCGATTCTCGCACTATTTCCCAAGTGGAGTGGGATAATTCCTCTGCCAGGCTTTCCCTCGTTTTGGTCACGCTGACGGTCAACCCTCTGGCCTTCATGTCTGTAGTCGTCTCTTCCACTGTCTGGTACAACCACGTCCTGTCATCATAAAACACTCGAAGTTTAGCAGGGTACGGAGTTTGAAAACTAATCTTTTTTTGCTTTAGTACTGGCTTTACTTCAGAGTATTCTTTGCGTTTCTGCAGGACCGCGAGGGGGGGGTAATCGGTCGAAATAGATTACTTTATCATCTAAAAACACTCTCTTCTTACCCCAGGCCCTTCGTAGAATCTCTGCCTTGGTGCTGTACCAAAGGAATTTAATTATTATTGAACATGGCTTCTCAATTCGAGTCTCTGCCACCGCTATTTTTTGATTGATGTTGGCGAGCTCTGACTTAATATCATGTAGCTGCTGCTTTATATCTTTCTGGAACTCCCTTATCTCTTTCAGAATTTCGATCATATTCGCCACTTCGCCTGAACGAGGCCCAGCGTCAGCCTCGCTAGCACGTGGTCGGGTAGGAGAGCCACTCGCTGCACTCCTCTCGACCACAGGCTCTGCAGTGTCGCTTATTTTTTTTTGTAATTTATTTTTTATTGAAGTTCATCATCAAACAAACATATCCATAAGATGTATTTCAGACATTGTACATATATATCATATAATCATATATATCACAAATCTCCACAAAGTATTTATCTGAGGTATACACTTATAGAAAAGAGTGGAAAGAAAATACAAGCAAAAGGAAAGAGCTATGTACAAGTAGGGAGTGATTTTTTTTTACAACAGATTCACTGATTTGTGAGAATAAATTTTATTTCCATTCATTTTCCCCATTCTTGCCCCTCTTTTCAGTTCAAATATTTTTCGAAAAGTACTATATTTGATGGGTTAACAGGGCTTAATACGCGTTTTTCCGGAGGAGCTGCCATTAAGCTTAATGCCGGTGACTTAAGCTGCCATTCTCGATGATGACGTCACCGGAAACCTCCAAAGGTACAATTAATGTCAGGAAAATGTATACAATATAGATCCTGAAATGCTTTTCCTGTGCAACCATCCACGAAACAGAGAAGTGCCCCAAGAATGAATGACAGTTAAATGTTAGGACCCCAAAGTCCCCTCACCCCCAGCTCCCCTCCCTCCCTCAAGTGGCAGCGAGCAACAATTCTCCTCCCCCACCAGCAAAAATAAAGCGCACCCACTACCAGCACTCAAGCGTGAGCAAAGCAATAGCAAAGACACAGACTTGCAGTTACCCCAAAGACTACATTGTTCACCCAATAATTCGACATGCTGCGGGTTCACTCTCTCTCTTAATAAGGGAGAAAGAGGTGACTCCATTTTCCAACGAGTGGGGAGACATAACAAATAACTCACTGGTTTATGATGTTAAAAGTCTATTACATCGCTTTTTCCGAGCTCTGTGCCTGAAGATCGCAAGGATCCTGGGTCTCCAGGCACACAGCAGATGTTCTGACTCCCTCAATTCCTGTGGCGACACCAACCCTTGATCCGCCCGTCTCCAGTTCCTCAAGATCCCAGGCTTCTGAATCCGAGCCGAAATCTTAGGCCAAGCCTTTGGCTTGACGAATAACAGCGGATTGTGGAAACCCCAGAGAGCGGGTCCCATTCCCGCAAAGAACCGTAGTCAGCATGTACCTCCAGGTCAGGTTCTTTAAAAGAACTCTGAAAGGGAAAAATAGAGATATCAAAGATGGAAATAGAACTGTTTTCATAGATGCAAGCAAAGGAGTCGCTGTTGGGTGCCATAACTACGTGTGAGGCCAAATTTCAAAAACTCCTGACCTCAGTACATTCACTCTACTATTCCTGGGACTACAAGTTTTGAACACTTGAGATTCTATCATACAGGTTGTTTCTTCTAATGAGCTTAAAATTCCAAAGATGCCACAATAGTCCCAAATTGCATTTGAGAAAAAAATGTTTTATGTTATTTACATGACTGGCCATCCTTTAGACCAGTTTGCAGAAAAATTGTTCCAAATTTGTATAATATTATCAAATACTCCATCCAACATTTATATTGGTAAGTTGGTAATTTTTACCTCTTTAGAGAATACCATTTGCAGCAAAGCACTCTGCACATTCTTTACATACTTTTGGAGAAAACGTTGAAGCTTGTTCCTCAAGTAAAAAAAGAACTGAAAATATTGGTTGCAACAATCTGCTGGAACAATGCAGTGGGTCAAGCAGCATTCATGGGAGGAAAGGAATTAACAATGTGTTCCGTAGATTTTGGACCTGAAGTAATGATAAATGGGATCAAAAATGGGCACTAAGCAGTCTGGACATCAAACTGTGAGTTCACATCCATTTTATCTACCGTGTGAGTTCAGCCGTGTGAGTGTGGATTGGAGAAGGAGCAGTGAGTGTGGGCAGGAGAAGGAGAAGTGAGTGTGGGTCGGAGAAGGAGAAGTGAGTGTGGGTCGGAGAAGGAGAAGTGAGTGTGGATTGGAGATGGAGAAGTGAGTGTGGGGCGGAGAAGGAGAAGTGAGTATGGGTCGGAGAAGTGAGTGTGGATTGGAGAAGGAGAAGTGAGTGTGGATCAAAGAAGGAGAAGTGAATGTGGGCTGGAGAAGGAGAAGTGAGTGTGGGTCGGAGAAGGAGAAGTGAGTGTGGGTCGGAGAAGGAGAAGTGGGAGTGGGCTGGAGAAGGAGAAGTGAGTGTGGGTCGGAGAAGGAGAAGTGAGTGTGAGCTGGAGAAGGAGAAGTGAGTGTGGGTCAAAGAAGGAGAAGTCAGTGTGGGCTGGAGAAGGAGAAGTGAGTGTGGGTTGGAGAAGGAGAAGTGAGTGTGGGTCGGAGAAGGAGAAGTGAGTGTGGGCTGGAGAAGGAGAAGTGAGTGTGGGTCGGAGAAGGAGAAGTGAGTGTGGGTTGGAGAAGGAGAAGTGAGTGTGGGTCAAAGAAGGAGAAGTGAGTGTGGGCTGGAGAAGGAGAAGTGAGTGTGGGTTGGAGAAGGAGAAGTGAGTGTGGGTCGGAGAAGGAGAATTGAGTGTGGGCTGGAGAAGGAGAAGTGAATGTGGATTGGAGAAGGAGAAGTGGGTGTGGGTCGGAGAAGGAAAAGTGAGTGTGGATTGGAGAAGGAGAAGTGGGTGTGGGTCGGAGAAGGAAAAGTGAGTGTGGATTGGAGAAGGAGAAGTGAGTGTGGATTGGAGAAGGAGAAGTGAGTGTGGGTCAGAGAAGGAGAAGTGAGTGTGGGTTGGAGAAGGAGAAGTGAGTGTGGGTCAAAGAAGGAGAAGTGAGTGTGGATTGGAGAAGGAGGAGTGAGTGTGGGCTGGAGAAGGAGAAGTGAGTGTGGGTTGGAGAAGGAGAAGTGAGTGTGGGTCGGAGAAGGAGAAGTGAGTGTGGGCTGGAGAAGGAGAAGTGAGTGTGGATTGGAGAAGGAGAAGTGAGTGTGGGTCGGAGAAGGAGAAGTGAGTGTGGGTCGGAGAAGGAGAAGTGGCTGTGGGCTGGAGAAGGAGAAGTGAGTGTGGGTTGGAGAAGGAGAAGTGAGTGTGGGTCAAAGAAGGAGAAGTGAGTGTGGGCTGGAGAAGGAGAAGTGAGTGTGGATTGGAGAAGGAGAAGTGGGTGTGGGTCGGAGAAGGAAAAGTGAGTGTGGATTGGAGAAGGAGAAGTGGGTGTGGGTCGGAGAAGGAAAAGTGAGTGTGGATTGGAGAAGGAGAAGTGAGTGTGGGTCAGAGAAGGAGGAGTGAGTGTGGATTGGAGAAGGAGAAGTGAGTGTGGGACAGAGAAGGAGAAGTGAGTGTGGGTCAGAGAAGGAGAAGTGAGTGGGGGTCGGAGAAGGAGAAGTGAGTGTGGATTGGAGAAGGAGAAGTGAGTGTGGATCAAAGAAGGAGAAGTGAGTGTGGGCTGGAGAAGGAGAAGTGAGTGTGGGTTGGAGAAGGAGAAGTGAGTGTGGGCTGGAGAAGGAGAAGTGAGTGTGGGTCGGAGAAGGAGAAGTGAGTGTGGGCTGGAGAAGGAGAAGTGAGTGTGGATTGGAGAAGGAGAAGTGAGTGTGGGTCGGAGAAGAAGTGAGTGTGGATCAAAGAAGGAGAAGTGAAAGTGGGCTGGAGAAGGAGAAGTGAGTGTGGATTGGAGAAGGAGAAGTGGGTGTGGGTCGGAGAAGGAAAAGTGAGTGTGGATTGGAGAAGGAGAAGTGAGTGTGAGTCGGAGAAGGAGAAGTGAGTGTGGGTCGGAGAAGGTGAAGTGGGTGTGGGTCGGAGAAGGAGAAGTGGGTGTGGGCTGGAGAAGAAGTGAGTGTGGATTGGAGAAGGAGAAGTGAGTGTGGGTCGGAGATGGAGAAGTGAGTGTGGGTCGGAGAAGGAGAAGTGAGTGTGGATTGGAGAAGGAGAAGTGGGTGTGGGTCGGAGAAGGAGCAGTGAATGTGGGCTGGAGAAGGAGAAATGAGTGTGGGTCAGAGAAGGAGAAGTGAGTGTGGGTCAGAGAAGGAGAAGTGAGTGTGGGTCAGAGAAGAAGAAGGGAGTGTGGATCGGAGAAGGAGAAGTGAGTGTGGGTCAGAGAAGGAGAAGTGGGTGTGGGTCGGAGAAGGAGAAGTGAGTGTGGGCTGGAGAAGGAGAAGTGAGTGTGGATTGGAGAAGGAGAAGTGAGTGTGGGTCGGAGAAGGAGAAGTGAGTGTGTGTCGGAGAAGGAGAAGTGAGTGTGGATCAAAGAAGGAGAAGTGAATGTGGGCTGGAGAAGGAGAAGTGAGTGTGGGTTTGTGAAGGAGAAGTGAGTGCGGGTCGGAGAAGGAGGAGTGAGTGTGGGTTGGAGAAGGAGAAGTGAGTGTGGGTTAGAGAAGGAGAAGTGAGTGTCGGTCGGAGAAGGAGAAGTGAGTGTGGATTGGAGAAGGAGAAGTGAGTGTGGGTCGGAGAAGAAGAAGTGAGTGTGGATCAAAAAAGGAGAAGTGAATGTGGGCTGGAGAAGGAGAAGTGAGTGTGGGCTGGAGTAGGAGAAGTGAGTGTGGATTGGAGAAGGAGAATTGAGTGTGGGTCGGAGAAGGAGAAGTGAGTGTGGATCAAAGAAGGAAAAGTGAATGTGGGCTGGAGAAGTAGAAGTGAGTGTGGGCTGGAGAAGGAGAAGTGAGTGTGGGTCAGAGAAGGAGAAGTGAGGGTGGATTGGAGAAGGAGAAGTGAGTGTGGGTCGGAGAAGGAGAAGTGAGTGTGGGTCGGAGAAGGAGAAGTGAGTGTCGATCAAAGAAGGAGAAGTGAATGTGGGCTGGAGAGGGAGAAGTGAGTTTGGGTCATAGAAGGAGGAGTGAGTGTGGATTGGAGAAGGAGGAGTGAGTGTGGGTTGGAGAAGGAGAAGTGAGTGTGGGTCAAAGAAGGAGATGTGAATGTGGGCTGGAGAAGGAGAAGTGAGTGTGGGCTGGAGAAGGAGAAGTGAGTGTGTGTTGGAGAAGGAGAAGTGAGTGTGGGTTGGAGAAGGAGAAGTGAGTGTGGGTGAAAGAAGGAGAAGTGAATGTGGGCTGGAGAAGGAGAAGTGAGTGTGGGTCGGAGAAGTAGGAGTGTGTGGATTGCAGAAGGAGGAGAGAGTATGGGTCAGAGAAGGAGAAGTGAGTGTAGGTTGGAGAAGGAGAAGTGAGTGTGGATAGGAGAAGGAGGAGTGAGTGTGTGTCAGAGATGTAGAAGTGCGTGTGGATTGGAGAAGGAGAAGTGAGTGTGGGTCAGAGAAGGAGAAGTGAGTGTGGGTTGGAGAAGGAAAAGTGAGTGTGGGTCGGAGAAGGAGGAGTGATTGTGGGTCGGAGAAGGAGAAGTGAGTGTGTGTCAGAGAAGTAGAAGTGAGTGTGGGTCAGAGTAGGAGAAGTGAGTGTGGGTTGGAGAAGGAGAAGTGAGTGTGTGTCAGAGAAGGAGAAGTGGTTGTGGGCTGGAGAAGGAGAAGTGAGTGTGGGTCGGAGAAGGAGGAGTGAGTGTGGGTCGGAGAAGGAGAAGTGAGTGTAGGTCAGAGAAGGAGAAGTGAGTGTGGGTCAGAGAAGGAGGAGCGAGTGAGGGTCGGAGAAGGAGAAGTGAGTGTGGGTCAGAGAAGGAGAGGTGAATGTGGGTCGGAGAAGGAGAAGTGAGTGTGGGCTGGAGAAGGAGAAGTGAGTGTGGATTGGAGAAGGAGATGTGAGTGTGGATCGGAGAAGGAGAAGTGAGTGTGGATCAAAGAAGGAGAAGAGAATGTGGGCTGGAGAAGGAGAAGTGAGTGTGGGCTGGAGAAGGAGAAGTGAGTGTGGATTGGAGAAGGAGAAGTGAGCGTGGGTCGGAGAAGGGGTAGTGATTGTGGATCAAAGAAGGAGAAGTGAATGTGGGCTGGAGAAGGAGAAGTGAGTGTGGGTTGGAGAAGGAGAAGTGAGTGTGGGTCGGAGAAGTAGGAGTGAGTGTGGATTGCAGAAGGAGGAGAGAGTATGGGTCAGAGAAGGAGAAGTGAGTGTAGGTTGGAGAAGGAGAAGTGAGTGTGGATAGGAGAAGGAGGAGTGAGTGTGTGTCAGAGATGTAGAAGTGCGTGTGGATTGGAGATGGAGAAGTGAGTGTGGGTCAGAGAAGGAGAAGTGAGTGTGGGTTGGAGAAGGAAAAGTGAGTGTGTGTCAGAGAAGGAGAAGTGGGTGTGGGCTGGAGAAGGAGAAGTGAGTGTGTGTTGGAGAAGGAGAAGTGAGTGTGGGTTGGAGAAGGAGAAGTGAGTGTGGGTGAAAGAAGGAGAAGTGAATGTGGGCTGGAGAAGGAGAAGTGAGTGTGGGTCGGAGAAGTAGGAGTGTGTGGATTGCAGAAGGAGGAGAGAGTATGGGTCAGAGAAGGAGAAGTGAGTGTAGGTTGGAGAAGGAGAAGTGAGTGTGGATAGGAGAAGGAGGAGTGAGTGTGTGTCAGAGATGTAGAAGTGCGTGTGGATTGGAGAAGGAGAAGTGAGTGTGGGTCAGAGAAGGAGAAGTGAGTGTGGGTTGGAGAAGGAAAAGTGAGTGTGGGTCGGAGAAGGAGGAGTGATTGTGGGTCGGAGAAGGAGAAGTGAGTGTGTGTCAGAGAAGTAGAAGTGAGTGTGGGTCAGAGTAGGAGAAGTGAGTGTGGGTTGGAGAAGGAGAAGTGAGTGTGTGTCAGAGAAGGAGAAGTGGTTGTGGGCTGGAGAAGGAGAAGTGAGTGTGGGTCGGAGAAGGAGGAGTGAGTGTGGGTCGGAGAAGGAGAAGTGAGTGTAGGTCAGAGAAGGAGAAGTGAGTGTGGGTCAGAGAAGGAGGAGCGAGTGAGGGTCGGAGAAGGAGAAGTGAGTGTGGGTCAGAGAAGGAGAGGTGAATGTGGGTCGGAGAAGGAGAAGTGAGTGTGGGCTGGAGAAGGAGAAGTGAGTGTGGATTGGAGAAGGAGATGTGAGTGTGGATCGGAGAAGGAGAAGTGAGTGTGGATCAAAGAAGGAGAAGAGAATGTGGGCTGGAGAAGGAGAAGTGAGTGTGGGCTGGAGAAGGAGAAGTGAGTGTGGATTGGAGAAGGAGAAGTGAGCGTGGGTCGGAGAAGGGGTAGTGATTGTGGATCAAAGAAGGAGAAGTGAATGTGGGCTGGAGAAGGAGAAGTGAGTGTGGGTTGGAGAAGGAGAAGTGAGTGTGGGTCGGAGAAGTAGGAGTGAGTGTGGATTGCAGAAGGAGGAGAGAGTATGGGTCAGAGAAGGAGAAGTGAGTGTAGGTTGGAGAAGGAGAAGTGAGTGTGGATAGGAGAAGGAGGAGTGAGTGTGTGTCAGAGATGTAGAAGTGCGTGTGGATTGGAGATGGAGAAGTGAGTGTGGGTCAGAGAAGGAGAAGTGAGTGTGGGTTGGAGAAGGAAAAGTGAGTGTGTGTCAGAGAAGGAGAAGTGGGTGTGGGCTGGAGAAGGAGAAGTGAGTGTGGGTCGGAGAAGGAGGAGTGATTGTGGGTCGGAGAAGGAGAAGTGAGTGTGTGTCAGAGAAGTAGAAGTGAGTGTGGGTCAGAGAAGGAGAAGTGAGTGTGGGTTGGAGAAGGAGAAGTGAGTGTGTGTCAGAGAAGGAGAAGTGGTTGTGGGCTGGAGAAGGAGAAGTGAGTGTGGGTCGGAGAAGGAGGAGTGAGTGTGGGTCGGAGAAGGAGAAGTGAGTGTAGGTCAGAGAAGGAGAAGTGAGTGTGGGTCAGAGAAGGAGGAGCGAGTGAGGGTCGGAGAAGGAGAAGTAAGTGTGGGTCAGAGAAGGAGAGGTGAATGTGGGTCGGAGAAGGAGAAGTGAGAGTGGGCTGGAGAAGGAGAAGTGAGTGTGGATTGGAGAAGGAGATGTGAGTGTGGATCGGAGAAGGAGAAGTGTGTGGATCAAAGAAGGAGAAGTGAATGTGGGCTGGAGAAGGAGAAGTGAGTGTGGGCTGGAGAAGGAGAAGTGAGTGTGGATTGGAGAAGGAGAAGTGAGCGTGGGTCGGAGAAGGGGTAGTGATTGTGGATCAAAGAAGGAGAAGTGAATGTGGGCTGGAGAAGGAGAAGTGAGTGTGGGTTGGAGAAGGAGAAGTGAGTGTGGGTCGGAGAAGGAGAAGTGAGTGTGGGCTGGAGAAGGAGAAGTGAGTGTGGGTCGGAGAAGGAGGAGTGAATGTGGGCTGGTGAAGGAGAAGTGAGTGTGGGCTGGAGAAGGAGAAGTGAGTGTGGATTGGAGAAGGAGAAGTGAGTGTGGGTCGGAGAAGGAGAAGTGAGTGTGGATCAAAGAAGGAGAAGTGAATGTGGGCTGGAGAAGGAGAAGTGAGTGTGGTTTGGAGAAGGAGAAGTGACTGTGGGTCGGAGAAGAAGTGAGTGTGGGTTGGAGAAGGAGAAATGAGTGTGGGTCAGAGAAGGAGGAGTGAGTGTGGATTGGAGAAGGAGAAGTGAGTGTGGGTCAAAGAAGGAGAAGTGAGTGTGGGCTGGAGAAGGAGAAGTGAGTGTGGATTGGAGAAGGAGAAGTGAGTGTGGGTCGGAGAAGGAGAATTGAGTGTGGGCTGGAGAAGGAGAAGTGAGTGTGGATTGGAGAAGGAGAAGTGGGTGTGGGTCGGAGAAGGAAAAGTGAGTGTGGATTGGAGAAGGAGAAGTGGGTGTGGGTCGGAGAAGGAAAAGTGAGTGTGGATTGGAGAAGGAGAAGTGAGTGTGGGTCAGAGAAGGAGGAGTGAGTGTGGATTGGAGAAGGAGAAGTGAGTGTGGGTCAGAGAAGGAGAAGTGAGTGTGGGTCAGAGAAGGAGAAGTGAGTGGGGGTCGGAGAAGGAGAAGTGAGTGTGGATTGGAGAAGGAGAAGTGAGTGTGGATCAAAGAAGGAGAAGTGAGTGTGGGCTGGAGAAGGAGAAGTGAGTGTGGGTCGGAGAAGGAGAAGTGAGTGTGGGCTGGAGAAGGAGAAGTGAGTGTGGGTCGGAGAAGGAGAAGTGAGTGTGGGCTGGAGAAGGAGAAGTGAGTGTGGATTGGAGAAGGAGAAGTGAGTGTGGGTCGGAGAAGGAGAAGTGAGTGTGGGCTGGAGAAGGAGAAGTGAGTGTGGATTGGAGAAGGAGAAGTGAGTGTGGGTCGGAGAAGAAGTGAGTGTGGATCAAAGAAGGAGAAGTGAAAGTGGGCTGGAGAAGGAGAAGTGAGTGTGGATTGGAGAAGGAGAAGTGAGTGTGGGTCGGAGAAGAAGTGAGTGTGGATCAAAGAAGGAGAAGTGAATGTGGGCTGGAGAAGGAGAAGTGAGTGTGGGTCGGAGAAGGAGAAGTGAGTGTGGGTCGGAGAAGGAAAAGTGTGTGTGGATTGGAGAAGGAGAAGTGGGTGTGGGTCGGAGAAGGAAAAGTGAGTGTGGATTGGAGAAGGAGAAGTGAGTGTGAGTCGGAGAAGGAGAAGTGAGTGTGGGTCGGAGAAGGTGAAGTGGGTGTGGGTCGGAGAAGGAGAAGTGGGTGTGGGCTGGAGAAGAAGTGAGTGTGGATTGGAGAAGGAGAAGTGAGTGTGGGTCGGAGATGGAGAAGTGAGTGTGGGTCGGAGAAGGAGAAGTGAGTGTGGATTGGAGAAGGAGAAGTGGGTGTGGGTCGGAGAAGGAGCATTGAATGTGGGCTGGAGAAGGAGAAATGAGTGTGGGTCAGAGAAGGAGAAGTGAGTGTGGGTCAGAGAAGGAGAAGTGAGTGTGGGTCAGAGAAGAAGAAGGGAGTGTGGATCGGAGAAGGAGAAGTGAGTGTGGCTCAGAGAAGGAGAAGTGGGTGTGGGTCGGAGAAGGAGAAGTGAGTGTGGGCTGGAGAAGGAGAAGTGAGTGTGGATTGGAGAAGGAGAAGTGAGTGTGGGTCGGAGAAGGAGAAGTGAGTGTGTGTCGGAGAAGGAGAAGTGAGTGTGGATCAAAGAAGGAGAAGTGAATGTGGGCTGGAGAAGGAGAAGTGAGTGTGGGTTTGTGAAGGAGAAGTGAGTGCGGGTCGGAGAAGGAGAAGTGAGTGTGGATTGGAGAAGGAGAAGTGAGTGTGGGTCGGAGAAGAAGAAGTGAGTGTGGATCAAAAAAGGAGAAGTGAATGTGGGCTGGAGAAGGAGAAGTGAGTGTGGGCTGGAGTAGGAGAAGTGAGTGTGGATTGGAGAAGGAGAATTGAGTGTGGGTCGGAGAAGGAGAAGTGAGTGTGGATCAAAGAAGGAAAAGTGAATGTGGGCTGGAGAAGTAGAAGTGAGTGTGGGCTGGAGAAGGAGAAGTGAGTGTGGGTCAGAGAAGGAGAAGTGAGGGTGGATTGGAGAAGGAGAAGTGAGTGTGGGTCGGAGAAGGAGAAGTGAGTGTGGGTCGGAGAAGGAGAAGTGAGTGTCGATCAAAGAAGGAGAAGTGAATGTGGGCTGGAGAGGGAGAAGTGAGTTTGGGTCATAGAAGGAGGAGTGAGTGTGGATTGGAGAAGGAGGAGTGAGTGTGGGTTGGAGAAGGAGAAGTGAGTGTGGGTCAAAGAAGGAGATGTGAATGTGGGCTGGAGAAGGAGAAGTGAGTGTGGGCTGGAGAAGGAGAAGTGAGTGTGTGTTGGAGAAGGAGAAGTGAGTGTGGGTTGGAGAAGGAGAAGTGAGTGTGGGTGAAAGAAGGAGAAGTGAATGTGGGCTGGAGAAGGAGAAGTGAGTGTGGGTCGGAGAAGTAGGAGTGTGTGGATTGCAGAAGGAGGAGAGAGTATGGGTCAGAGAAGGAGAAGTGAGTGTAGGTTGGAGAAGGAGAAGTGAGTGTGGATAGGAGAAGGAGGAGTGAGTGTGTGTCAGAGATGTAGAAGTGCGTGTGGATTGGAGAAGGAGAAGTGAGTGTGGGTCAGAGAAGGAGAAGTGAGTGTGGGTTGGAGAAGGAAAAGTGAGTGTGGGTCGGAGAAGGAGGAGTGATTGTGGGTCGGAGAAGGAGAAGTGAGTGTGTGTCAGAGAAGTAGAAGTGAGTGTGGGTCAGAGTAGGAGAAGTGAGTGTGGGTTGGAGAAGGAGAAGTGAGTGTGTGTCAGAGAAGGAGAAGTGGTTGTGGGCTGGAGAAGGAGAAGTGAGTGTGGGTCGGAGAAGGAGAAGTGAGTGTGGGCTGGAGAAGGAGGAGTGAGTGTGGGTCGGAGAAGGAGAAGTGAGTGTAGGTCAGAGAAGGAGAAGTGAGTGTGGGTCAGAGAAGGAGGAGCGAGTGAGGGTCGGAGAAGGAGAAGTGAGTGTGGGTCAGAGAAGGAGAGGTGAATGTGGGTCGGAGAAGGAGAAGTGAGTGTGGGCTGGAGAAGGAGAAGTGAGTGTGGATTGGAGAAGGAGATGTGAGTGTGGATCGGAGAAGGAGAAGTGAGTGTGGATCAAAGAAGGAGAAGAGAATGTGGGCTGGAGAAGGAGAAGTGAGTGTGGGCTGGAGAAGGAGAAGTGAGTGTGGATTGGAGAAGGAGAAGTGAGCGTGGGTCGGAGAAGGGGTAGTGATTGTGGATCAAAGAAGGAGAAGTGAATGTGGGCTGGAGAAGGAGAAGTGAGTGTGGGTTGGAGAAGGAGAAGTGAGTGTGGGTCGGAGAAGTAGGAGTGAGTGTGGATTGCAGAAGGAGGAGAGAGTATGGGTCAGAGAAGGAGAAGTGAGTGTAGGTTGGAGAAGGAGAAGTGAGTGTGGATAGGAGAAGGAGGAGTGAGTGTGTGTCAGAGATGTAGAAGTGCGTGTGGATTGGAGATGGAGAAGTGAGTGTGGGTCAGAGAAGGAGAAGTGAGTGTGGGTTGGAGAAGGAAAAGTGAGTGTGTGTCAGAGAAGGAGAAGTGGGTGTGGGCTGGAGAAGGAGAAGTGAGTGTGGGTCGGAGAAGGAGGAGTGATTGTGGGTCGGAGAAGGAGAAGTGAGTGTGTGTCAGAGAAGTAGAAGTGAGTGTGGGTCAGAGAAGGAGAAGTGAGTGTGGGTTGGAGAAGGAGAAGTGAGTGTGTGTCAGAGAAGGAGAAGTGGTTGTGGGCTGGAGAAGGAGAAGTGAGTGTGGGTCGGAGAAGGAGGAGTGAGTGTGGATCGGAGAAGGAGAAGTGAGTGTAGGTCAGAGAAGGAAAAGTGAGTGTGGGTCAGAGAAGGAGGAGCGAGTGAGGGTCGGAGAAGGAGAAGTAAGTGTGGGTCAGAGAAGGAGAGGTGAATGTGGGTCGGAGAAGGAGAAGTGAGAGTGGGCTGGAGAAGGAGAAGTGAGTGTGGATTGGAGAAGGAGATGTGAGTGTGGATCGGAGAAGGAGAAGTGAGTGTGGATCAAAGAAGGAGAAGTGAATGTGGGCTGGAGAAGGAGAAGTGAGTGTGGGCTGGAGAAGGAGAAGTGAGTGTGGATTGGAGAAGGAGAAGTGAGCGTGGGTCGGAGAAGGGGTAGTGATTGTGGATCAAAGAAGGAGAAGTGAATGTGGGCTGGAGAAGGAGAAGTGAGTGTGGGTTGGAGAAGGAGAAGTGAGTGTGGGTCGGAGAAGGAGAAGTGAGTGTGGGCTGGAGAAGGAGAAGTGAGTGTGGGTCGGAGAAGGAGGAGTGAATGTGGGCTGGTGAAGGAGAAGTGAGTGTGGGCTGGAGAAGGAGAAGTGAGTGTGGATTGGAGAAGGAGAAGTGAGTGTGGGTCGGAGAAGGAGAAGTGAGTGTGGATCAAAGAAGGAGAAGTGAATGTGGGCTGGAGAAGGAGAAGTGAGTGTGGTTTGGAGAAGGAGAAGTGACTGTGGGTCGGAGAAGAAGTGAGTGTGGGTTGGAGAAGGAGAAATGAGTGTGGGTCAGAGAAGGAGGAGTGAGTGTGGATTGGAGAAGGAGAAGTGAGTGTGGGTCAAAGAAGGAGAAGTGAGTGTGGGCTGGAGAAGGAGAAGTGAGTGTGGATTGGAGAAGGAGAAGTGAGTGTGGGTCGGAGAAGGAGAATTGAGTGTGGGCTGGAGAAGGAGAAGTGAGTGTGGATTGGAGAAGGAGAAGTGGGTGTGGGTCGGAGAAGGAAAAGTGAGTGTGGATTGGAGAAGGAGAAGTGGGTGTGGGTCGGAGAAGGAAAAGTGAGTGTGGATTGGAGAAGGAGAAGTGAGTGTGGGTCAGAGAAGGAGGAGTGAGTGTGGATTGGAGAAGGAGAACTGAGTGTGGGTCAGAGAAGGAGAAGTGAGTGTGGGTCAGAGAAGGAGAAGTGAGTGGGGGTCGGAGAAGGAGAAGTGAGTGTGGATTGGAGAAGGAGAAGTGAGTGTGGATCAAAGAAGGAGAAGTGAGTGTGGGCTGGAGAAGGAGAAGTGAGTGTGGGTCGGAGAAGGAGAAGTGAGTGTGGGCTGGAGAAGGAGAAGTGAGTGTGGGTCGGAGAAGGAGAAGTGAGTGTGGGCTGGAGAAGGAGAAGTGAGTGTGGATTGGAGAAGGAGAAGTGAGTGTGGGTCGGAGAAGAAGTGAGTGTGGATCAAAGAAGGAGAAGTGAAAGTGGGCTGGAGAAGGAGAAGTGAGTGTGGATTGGAGAAGGAGAAGTGAGTGTGGGTCGGAGAAGAAGTGAGTGTGGATCAAAGAAGGAGAAGTGAATGTGGGCTGGAGAAGGAGAAGTGAGTGTGGGTCGGAGAAGGAGAAGTGAGTGTGGGTCGGAGAAGGAAAAGTGAGTGTGGATTGGAGAAGGAGAAGTGAGTGTGGGTCAGAGAAGGAGGAGTGAGTGTGGATTGGAGAAGGAGAAGTGAGTGTGGGTCAGAGAAGGAGAAGTGAGTGTGGGTCAGAGAAGGAGAAGTGAGTGGGGGTCGGAGAAGGAGAAGTGAGTGTGGATTGGAGAAGGAGAAGTGAGTGTAGATCAAAGAAGGAGAAGTGAGAGTGGGCTGGAGAAGGAGATGTGAGTGTGGGTCGGAGAAGGAGAAGTGAGTGTGGGTCGGAGAAGGAGAAGTGGCTGTGGGCTGGAGAAGGAGAAGTGAGTGTGGGTCGGAGAAGGAGAAGTGAGTGTGGGCTGGAGAAGGAGAAGTGAGTGTGGGTCAGAGAAGGAGAAGTGTGTGTGGGTTGGAGAAGGAGAAGTGAGTGTGGGTCAAAGAAGGAGAAGTGAGTGTGGGCTGGAGAAGGAGAAGTGAGTGTGGATTGGAGAAGGAGAAGTGAGTGTGGGTCGGAGAAGGAGAATTGAGTGTGGGCTGGAGAAGGAGAAGTGAGTGTGGATTGGAGAAGGAGAAGTGGGTGTGGGTCGGAGAAGGAAAAGTGAGTGTGGATTGGAGAAGGAGAAGTGAGTGTGGGTCAGAGAAGGAGGAGTGAGTGTGGATTGGAGAAGGAGAAGTGAGTGTGGGTCAGAGAAGGAGAAGTGAGTGTGGGTCAGAGAAGGAGAAGTGAGTGGGGGTTGGAGAAGGAGAAGTGAGTGTGGATTGGAGAAGGAGAAGTGAGTGTGGATCAAAGAATGAGAAGTGAGTGTGGGCTGGAGAAGGAGAAGTGAGTGTGGGTTGGAGAAGGAGAAGAGAGTGTGGGCTGGAGAAGGAGAAGTGAGTGTGGGTCGGAGAAGGAGAAGTGAGTGTGGGCTGGAGAAGGAGAAGTGAGTGTGGATTGGAGAAGGAGAAGTGAGTGTGGGTCGGAGAAGAAGTGAGTGTGGATCAAAGAAGGAGAAGTGAAAGTGGGCTGGAGAAGGAGAAGTGAGTGTGGATTGGAGAAGGAGAAGTGAGTGTGGGTCGGAGAAGAAGTGAGTGTGGATCAAAGAAGGAGAAGTGAATGTGGGCTGGAGAAGGCGAAGTGAGTGTGGGTCGGAGAAGGAGAAGTGAGTGTGGGTCGGAGAAGGAGAAGTGAATGTGGGCTGGAGAAAGAGAAGTGAGTGTGGGTCGGAGAAGGAAAAGTGAGTGTGGATTGGAGAAGGAGAAGTGGGTGTGCGTCGGAGAAGGAAAAGTGAGTGTGGATTGGAGAAGGAGAAGTGAGTGTGAGTCGGAGAAGGAGAAGTGAGTGTGGGTCGGAGGGTGAAGTGGGTGTGGGTCGGAGAAGGAGAAGTGGGTGTGGGCTGGAGAAGAAGTGAGTGTGGATTGGAGAAGGAGAAGTGAGTGTGGGTCGGAGATGGAGAAGTGAGTGTGGGTCGGAGAAGGAGAAGTGAGTGTGGATTGGAGAAGGAGAAGTGGGTGTGGGTCGGAGAAGGAGCAGTGAATGTGGGCTGGAGAAGGAGAAATGAGTGTGGGTCAGAGAAGGAGAAGTGAGTGTGGGTCAGAGAAGGAGAAGTGAGTGTGGGTCAGAGAAGAAGAAGGGAGTGTGGATCGGAGAAGGAGAAGTGAGTGTGGGTCAGAGAAGGAGAAGTGGGTGTGGGTCGGAGAAGGAGAAGTGAGTGTGGGCTGGAGAAGGAGAAGTGAGTGTGGATTGGAGAAGGAGAAGTGAGTGTGGGTCGGAGAAGGAGAAGTGAGTGTGGGTCGGGGAAGGAGAAGTGAGTGTGGATCAAAGAAGGAGAAGTGAATGTGGGCTGGAGAAGGAGAAGTGAGTGTGGGTTTGTGAAGGAGAAGTGAGTGCGGGTCGGAGAAGGAGGAGTGAGTGTGGGTTGGAGAAGGAGAAGTGAGTGTGGGTTAGAGAAGGAGAAGTGAGTGTCGGTCGGAGAAGGAGAAGTGAGTGTGGATTGGAGAAGGAGAAGTGAGTGTGGGTCGGAGAAGAAGAAGTGAGTGTGGATCAAAAAAGGAGAAGTGAATGTGGGCTGGAGAAGGAGAAGTGAGTGTGGGCTGGAGTAGGAGAAGTGAGTGTGGATTGGAGAAGGAGAATTGAGTGTGGGTCGGAGAAGGAGAAGTGAGTGTGGATCAAAGAAGGAAAAGTGAATGTGGGCTGGAGAAGGAGAAGTGAGTGTGGGCTGGAGAAGGAGAAGTGAGTGTGGGTCAGAGAAGGAGAAGTGAGTGTGGGCTGGAGAAGGAGAAGTGAGTGTGGATTGGAGAAGGAGAAGTGAGTGTGGGTCGGAGAAGGAGAATTGAGTGTGGGCTGGAGAAGGAGAAGTGAGTGTGGATTGGAGAAGGAGAAGTGGGTGTGGGTCGGAGAAGGAAAAGTGAGTGTGGATTGGAGAAGGAGAAGTGGGTGTGGGTCGGAGAAGGAAAAGTGAGTGTGGATTGGAGAAGGAGAAGTGAGTGTGGGTCAGAGAAGGAGAAGTGAGTGGGGGTCGGAGAAGGAGAAGTGAGTGTGGATTGGAGAAGGAGAAGTGAGTGTGGATCAAAGAAGGAGAAGTGAGTGTGGGCTGGAGAAGGAGAAGTGAGTGTGGGTCGGAGAAGGAGAAGTGAGTGTGGGCTGGAGAAGGAGAAGTGAGTGTGGGTCGGAGAAGGAGAAGTGAGTGTGGGTCAGAGAAGGAGAAGTGAGTGTAGGCTGGAGAAGGAGAAGTGAGTGTGGATTGGAGAAGGAGAAGTGAGTGTGGGTCGGAGAAGGAGAAGTGAGTGTGGGCTGGAGAAGGAGAAGTGAGTGTGGGCTGGAGAAGGAGAAGTGAGTGTGGGTCAGAGAAGGAGAAGTGAGTGTGGGCTGGAGAAGGAGAAGTGAGTGTGGATTGGAGAAGGAGAAGTGAGTGTGGGTCGGAGAAGGAGAATTGAGTGTGGGCTGGAGAAGGAGAAGTGAGTGTGGATTGGAGAAGGAGAAGTGGGTGTGGGTCGGAGAAGGAAAAGTGAGTGTGGATTGGAGAAGGAGAAGTGGGTGTGGGTCGGAGAAGGAAAAGTGAGTGTGGATTGGAGAAGGAGAAGTGAGTGTGGGTCAGAGAAGGAGAAGTGAGTGGGGGTCGGAGAAGGAGAAGTGAGTGTGGATTGGAGAAGGAGAAGTGAGTGTGGGTCGGAGAAGGAGAATTGAGTGTGGGCTGGAGAAGGAGAAGTGAGTGTGGATTGGAGAAGGAGAAGTGGGTGTGGATCAAAGAAGGAAAAGTGAATGTGGGCTGGAGAAGGAGAAGTGAGTGTGGGCTGGAGAAGGAGAAGTGAGTGTGGGTCAGAGAAGGAGAAGTGAGTGTGGATTGGAGAAGGAGAAGTGAGTGTGGGTCGGAGAAGGAGAATTGAGTGTGGGCTGGAGAAGGAGAATTGAGTGTGGGTCGGAGAAGGAGAAGTGAGTGTGGATCAAAGAAGGAAAAGTGAATGTGGGCTGGAGAAGGAGAAGTGAGTGTGGGCTGGAGAAGGAGAAGTGAGTGTGGGTCAGAGAAGGAGAAGTGAGTGTGGGCTGGAGAAGGAGAAGTGAGTGTGGATTGGAGAAGGAGAAGTGAGT
Organism: Hemitrygon akajei; assembly: GCF_048418815.1. Taxonomy (NCBI): domain Eukaryota; kingdom Metazoa; phylum Chordata; class Chondrichthyes; order Myliobatiformes; family Dasyatidae; genus Hemitrygon; species Hemitrygon akajei. The sequence goes on along the minus strand of NC_133129.1, from coordinate 112,862,436 downwards.
GTGGGTCGGAGAAGGAGAATTGAGTGTGGGCTGGAGAAGGAGAAGTGAGTGTGGATTGGAGAAGGAGAAGTGGGTGTGGGTCGGAGAAGGAAAAGTGAGTGTGGATTGGAGAAGGAGAAGTGGGTGTGGGTCGGAGAAGGAAAAGTGAGTGTGGATTGGAGAAGGAGAAGTGAGTGTGGGTCAGAGAAGGAGGAGTGAGTGTGGATTGGAGAAGGAGAAGTGAGTGTGGGTCAGAGAAGGAGAAGTGAGTGTGGGTCAGAGAAGGAGAAGTGAGTGGGGGTCGGAGAAGGAGAAGTGAGTGTGGATTGGAGAAGGAGAAGTGAGTGTGGATCAAAGAAGGAGAAGTGAGTGTGGGCTGGAGAAGGAGAAGTGAGTGTGGGTCGGAGAAGGAGAAGTGAGTGTGGGCTGGAGAAGGAGAAGTGAGTGTGGGTCGGAGAAGGAGAAGTGAGTGTGGGCTGGAGAAGGAGAAGTGAGTGTGGATTGGAGAAGGAGAAGTGAGTGTGGGTCGGAGAAGAAGTGAGTGTGGATCAAAGAAGGAGAAGTGAAAGTGGGCTGGAGAAGGAGAAGTGAGTGTGGGCTGGAGAAGGAGAAGTGAGTGTGGGCTGGAGAAGGAGAAGTGAGTGTGGGTCAGAGAAGGAGAAGTGAGTGTGGGCTGGAGAAGGAGAAGTGAGTGTGGATTGGAGAAGGAGAAGTGAGTGTGGGTCGGAGAAGGAGAATTGAGTGTGGGCTGGAGAAGGAGAAGTGAGTGTGGATTGGAGAAGGAGAAGTGGGTGTGGGTCGGAGAAGGAAAAGTGAGTGTGGATTGGAGAAGGAGAAGTGGGTGTGGGTCGGAGAAGGAAAAGTGAGTGTGGATTGGAGAAGGAGAAGTGAGTGTGGGTCAGAGAAGGAGAAGTGAGTGGGGGTCGGAGAAGGAGAAGTGAGTGTGGATTGGAGAAGGAGAAGTGAGTGTGGGTCGGAGAAGGAGAATTGAGTGTGGGCTGGAGAAGGAGAAGTGAGTGTGGATTGGAGAAGGAGAAGTGGGTGTGGATCAAAGAAGGAAAAGTGAATGTGGGCTGGAGAAGGAGAAGTGAGTGTGGGCTGGAGAAGGAGAAGTGAGTGTGGGTCAGAGAAGGAGAAGTGAGTGTGGATTGGAGAAGGAGAAGTGAGTGTGGGTCGGAGAAGGAGAATTGAGTGTGGGCTGGAGAAGGAGAATTGAGTGTGGGTCGGAGAAGGAGAAGTGAGTGTGGATCAAAGAAGGAAAAGTGAATGTGGGCTGGAGAAGGAGAAGTGAGTGTGGGCTGGAGAAGGAGAAGTGAGTGTGGGTCAGAGAAGGAGAAGTGAGTGTGGGCTGGAGAAGGAGAAGTGAGTGTGGATTGGAGAAGGAGAAGTGAGTGTGGGTCGGAGAAGGAGAATTGAGTGTGGGCTGGAGAAGGAGAAGTGAGTGTGGATTGGAGAAGGAGAAGTGGGTGTGGGTCGGAGAAGGAAAAGTGAGTGTGGATTGGAGAAGGAGAAGTGGGTGTGGGTCGGAGAAGGAAAAGTGAGTGTGGATTGGAGAAGGAGAAGTGAGTGTGGGTCAGAGAAGGAGGAGTGAGTGTGGATTGGAGAAGGAGAAGTGAGTGTGGGTCAGAGAAGGAGAAGTGAGTGTGGGTCAGAGAAGGAGAAGTGAGTGGGGGTCGGAGAAGGAGAAGTGAGTGTGGATTGGAGAAGGAGAAGTGAGTGTGGATCAAAGAAGGAGAAGTGAGTGTGGGCTGGAGAAGGAGAAGTGAGTGTGGGTCGGAGAAGGAGAAGTGAGTGTGGGCTGGAGAAGGAGAAGTGAGTGTGGGTCGGAGAAGGAGAAGTGAGTGTGGGCTGGAGAAGGAGAAGTGAGTGTGGATTGGAGAAGGAGAAGTGAGTGTGGGTCGGAGAAGAAGTGAGTGTGGATCAAAGAAGGAGAAGTGAAAGTGGGCTGGAGAAGGAGAAGTGAGTGTGGATTGGAGAAGGAGAAGTGAGTGTGGGTCGGAGAAGAAGTGAGTGTGGATCAAAGAAGGAGAAGTGAATGTGGGCTGGAGAAGGAGAAGTGAGTGTGGGTCGGAGAAGGAGAAGTGAGTGTGGGTCGGAGAAGGAAAAGTGAGTGTGGATTGGAGAAGGAGAAGTGAGTGTGGGTCAGAGAAGGAGGAGTGAGTGTGGATTGGAGAAGGAGAAGTGAGTGTGGGTCAGAGAAGGAGAAGTGAGTGTGGGTCAGAGAAGGAGAAGTGAGTGGGGGTCGGAGAAGGAGAAGTGAGTGTGGATTGGAGAAGGAGAAGTGAGTGTAGATCAAAGAAGGAGAAGTGAGAGTGGGCTGGAGAAGGAGATGTGAGTGTGCATCGGAGAAGGAGAAGTGAGTGTGGGTCGGAGAAGGAGAAGTGGCTGTGGGCTGGAGAAGGAGAAGTGAGTGTGGGTCGGAGAAGGAGAAGTGAGTGTGGGCTGGAGAAGGAGAAGTGAGTGTGGGTCAGAGAAGGAGAAGTGTGTGTGGGTTGGAGAAGGAGAAGTGAGTGTGGGTCAAAGAAGGAGAAGTGAGTGTGGGCTGGAGAAGGAGAAGTGAGTGTGGATTGGAGAAGGAGAAGTGAGTGTGGGTCGGAGAAGGAGAATTGAGTGTGGGCTGGAGAAGGAGAAGTGAGTGTGGATTGGAGAAGGAGAAGTGGGTGTGGGTCGGAGAAGGAAAAGTGAGTGTGGGCTGGAGAAGGAGAAGTGAGTGTGGATTGGAGAAGGAGAAGTGAGTGTGGGTCAGAGAAGGAGGAGTGAGTGTGGATTGGAGAAGGAGAAGTGAGTGTGGGTCAGAGAAGGAGAAGTGAGTGTGGGTCAGAGAAGGAGAAGTGAGTGGGGGTTGGAGAAGGAGAAGTGAGTGTGGATTGGAGAAGGAGAAGTGAGTGTGGATCAAAGAATGAGAAGTGAGTGTGGGCTGGAGAAGGAGAAGTGAGTGTGGGTTGGAGAAGGAGAAGTGAGTGTGGGCTGGAGAAGGAGAAGTGAGTGTGGGTCGGAGAAGGAGAAGTGAGTGTGGGCTGGAGAAGGAGAAGTGAGTGTGGATTGGAGAAGGAGAAGTGAGTGTGGGTCGGAGAAGAAGTGAGTGTGGATCAAAGAAGGAGAAGTGAAAGTGGGCTGGAGAAGGAGAAGTGAGTGTGGATTGGAGAAGGAGAAGTGAGTGTGGGTCGGAGAAGAAGTGAGTGTGGATCAAAGAAGGAGAAGTGAATGTGGGCTGGAGAAGGAGAAGTGAGTGTGGGTCGGAGAAGGAGAAGTGAGTGTGGGTCGGAGAAGGAGAAGTGAATGTGGGCTGGAGAAAGAGAAGTGAGTGTGGGTCGGAGAAGGAAAAGTGAGTGTGGATTGGAGAAGGAGAAGTGGGTGTGGGTCGGAGAAGGAAAAGTGAGTGTGGATTGGAGATGGAGAAGTGAGTGTGAGTCGGAGAAGGAGAAGTGAGTGTGGGTCGGAGGGTGAAGTGGGTGTGGGTCGGAGAAGGAGAAGTGGGTGTGGGCTGGAGAAGAAGTGAGTGTGGATTGGAGAAGGAGAAGTGAGTGTGGGTCGGAGATGGAGAAGTGAGTGTGGGTCGGAGAAGGAGAAGTGAGTGTGGATTGGAGAAGGAGAAGTGGGTGTGGGTCGGAGAAGGAGCAGTGAATGTGGGCTGGAGAAGGAGAAATGAGTGTGGGTCAGAGAAGGAGAAGTGAGTGTGGGTCAGAGAAGGAGAAGTGAGTGTGGGTCAGAGAAGAAGAAGGGAGTGTGGATCGGAGAAGGAGAAGTGAGTGTGGGTCAGAGAAGGAGAAGTGGGTGTGGGTCGGAGAAGGAGAAGTGAGTGTGGGCTGGAGAAGGAGAAGTGAGTGTGGATTGGAGAAGGAGAAGTGAGTGTGGGTCGGAGAAGGAGAAGTGAGTGTGGGTCGGGGAAGGAGAAGTGAGTGTGGATCAAAGAAGGAGAAGTGAATGTGGGCTGGAGAAGGAGAAGTGAGTGTGGGTTTGTGAAGGAGAAGTGAGTGCGGGTCGGAGAAGGAGGAGTGAGTGTGGGTTGGAGAAGGAGAAGTGAGTGTGGGTTAGAGAAGGAGAAGTGAGTGTCGGTCGGAGAAGGAGAAGTGAGTGTGGATTGGAGAAGGAGAAGTGAGTGTGGGCTGGAGAAGGAGAAGTGAGTGTGGGCTGGAGTAGGAGAAGTGAGTGTGGATTGGAGAAGGAGAATTGAGTGTGGGTCGGAGAAGGAGAAGTGAGTGTGGATCAAAAAAGGAGAAGTGAATGTGGGCTGGAGAAGGAGAAGTGAGTGTGGGCTGGAGTAGGAGAAGTGAGTGTGGATTGGAGAAGGAGAATTGAGTGTGGGTCGGAGAAGGAGAAGTGAGTGTGGATCAAAGAAGGAAAAGTGAATGTGGGCTGGAGAAGGAGAAGTGAGTGTGGGCTGGAGAAGGAGAAGTGAGTGTGGGTCAGAGAAGGAGAAGTGAGGGTGGATTGGAGAAGGAGAAGTGAGTGTGGGTCGGAGAAGGAGAAGTGAGTGTGGGTCGGAGAAGGAGAAGTGAGTGTCGATCAAAGAAGGAGAAGTGAATGTGGGCTGGAGAGGGAGAAGTGAGTTTGGGTCATAGAAGGAGGAGTGAGTGTGGATTGGAGAAGGAGGAGTGAGTGTGGGTTGGAGAAGGAGAAGTGAGTGTGGGTCAAAGAAGGAGATGTGAATGTGGGCTGGAGAAGGAGAAGTGAGTGTGGGCTGGAGAAGGAGAAGTGAGTGTGGATCAAAGAAGGAGAAGTGAATGGGGGCTGGAGAAGGAGAAGTGAGTGTGTGTTGGAGAAGGAGAAGTGAGTGTGGGTTGGAGAAGGAGAAGTGAGTGTGGGTGAAAGAAGGAGAAGTGAATGTGGGCTGGAGAAGGAGAAGTGAGTGTGGGTCGGAGAAGTAGGAGTGAGTGTGGATTGCAGAAGGAGGAGAGAGTATGGGTCAGAGAAGGAGAAGTGAGTGTAGGTTGGAGAAGGAGAAGTGAGTGTGGATAGGAGAAGGAGGAGTGAGTGTGTGTCAGAGATGTAGAAGTGCGTGTGGATTGGAGAAGGAGAAGTGAGTGTGGGTCAGAGAAGGAGAAGTGAGTGTGGGTTGGAGAAGGAAAAGTGAGTGTGTGTCAGAGAAGGAGAAGTGGGTGTGGGCTGGAGAAGGAGAAGTGAGTGTGGGTCAGAGAAGGAGGAGTGATTGTGGGTCGGAGAAGGAGAAGTGAGTGTGGGTCAAAGAAGGAGAAGTGAGTGTGGGCTGGGGAAGGAGAAGTGAGTGTGGATTGGAGAAGGAGAAGTGGGTGTGGGTCGGAGAAGGAAAAGTGAGTGTGGATTGGAGAAGGAGAAGTGGGTGTGGGTCGGAGAAGGAAAAGTGAGTGTGGATTGGAGAAGGAGAAGTGAGTGTGGGTCAGAGAAGGAGGAGTGAGTGTGGATTGGAGAAGGAGAAGTGAGTGTGGGACAGAGAAGGAGAAGTGAGTGTGGGTCAGAGAAGGAGAAGTGAGTGGGGGTCGGAGAAGGAGAAGTGAGTGTGGATTGGAGAAGGAGAAGTGAGTGTGGATCAAAGAAGGAGAAGTGAGTGTGGGCTGGAGAAGGAGAAGTGAGTGTGGGTTGGAGAAGGAGAAGTGAGTGTGGGCTGGAGAAGGAGAAGTGAGTGTGGGTCGGAGAAGGAGAAGTGAGTGTGGGCTGGAGAAGGAGAAGTGAGTGTGGATTGGAGAAGGAGAAGTGAGTGTGGGTCGGAGAAGAAGTGAGTGTGGATCAAAGAAGGAGAAGTGAAAGTGGGCTGGAGAAGGAGAAGTGAGTGTGGATTGGAGAAGGAGAAGTGAGTGTGGGTCGGAGAAGAAGTGAGTGTGGATCAAAGAAGGAGAAGTGAATGTGGGCTGGAGAAGGAGAAGTGAGTGTGGGTCGGAGAAGGAGAAGTGAGTGTGGGTCGGAGAAGGAAAAGTGAGTGTGGATTGGAGAAGGAGAAGTGGGTGTGGGTCGGAGAAGGAAAAGTGAGTGTGGATTGGAGAAGGAGAAGTGAGTGTGAGAAGGAGAAGTGAGTGTGGGTCGGAGAAGGTGAAGTGGGTGTGGGTCGGAGAAGGAGAAGTGGGTGTGGGCTGGAGAAGAAGTGAGTGTGGATTGGAGAAGGAGAAGTGAGTGTGGGTCGGAGATGGAGAAGTGAGTGTGGGTCGGAGAAGGAGAAGTGAGTGTGGATTGGAGAAGGAGAAGTGGGTGTGGGTCGGAGAAGGAGCAGTGAATGTGGGCTGGAGAAGGAGAAATGAGTGTGGGTCAGAGAAGGAGAAGTGAGTGTGGGTCAGAGAAGGAGAAGTGAGTGTGGGTCAGAGAAGAAGAAGGGAGTGTGGATCGGAGAAGGAGAAGTGAGTGTGGGTCAGAGAAGGAGAAGTGGGTGTGGGTCGGAGAAGGAGAAGTGAGTGTGGGCTGGAGAAGGAGAAGTGAGTGTGGATTGGAGAAGGAGAAGTGAGTGTGGGTCGGAGAAGGAGAAGTGAGTGTGTGTCGGAGAAGGAGAAGTGAGTGTGGATCAAAGAAGGAGAAGTGAATGTGGGCTGGAGAAGGAGAAGTGAGTGTGGGTTTGTGAAGGAGAAGTGAGTGCGGGTCGGAGAAGGAGGAGTGAGTGTGGGTTGGAGAAGGAGAAGTGAGTGTGGGTTAGAGAAGGAGAAGTGAGTGTCGGTCGGAGAAGGAGAAGTGAGTGTGGATTGGAGAAGGAGAAGTGAGTGTGGGTCGGAGAAGAAGAAGTGAGTGTGGATCAAAAAAGGAGAAGTGAATGTGGGCTGGAGAAGGAGAAGTGAGTGTGGGCTGGAGTAGGAGAAGTGAGTGTGGATTGGAGAAGGAGAATTGAGTGTGGGTCGGAGAAGGAGAAGTGAGTGTGGATCAAAGAAGGAAAAGTGAATGTGGGCTGGAGAAGTAGAAGTGAGTGTGGGCTGGAGAAGGAGAAGTGAGTGTGGGCTGGAGAAGGAGAAGTGAGTGTGGGTCAGAGAAGGAGAAGTGAGGGTGGATTGGAGAAGGAGAAGTGAGTGTGGGTCGGAGAAGGAGAAGTGAGTGTGGGTCGGAGAAGAAGTGAGTGTGGATCAAAGAAGGAGAAGTGAAAGTGGGCTGGAGAAGGAGAAGTGAGTGTGGATTGGAGAAGGAGAAGTGAGTGTGGGTCGGAGAAGAAGTGAGTGTGGATCAAAGAAGGAGAAGTGAATGTGGGCTGGAGAAGGAGAAGTGAGTGTGGGTCGGAGAAGGAGAAGTGAGTGTGGGTCGGAGAAGGAAAAGTGAGTGTGGATTGGAGAAGGAGAAGTGGGTGTGGGTCGGAGAAGGAAAAGTGAGTGTGGATTGGAGAAGGAGAAGTGAGTGTGAGAAGGAGAAGTGAGTGTGGGTCGGAGAAGGTGAAGTGGGTGTGGGTCGGAGAAGGAGAAGTGGGTGTGGGCTGGAGAAGAAGTGAGTGTGGATTGGAGAAGGAGAAGTGAGTGTGGGTCGGAGATGGAGAAGTGAGTGTGGGTCGGAGAAGGAGAAGTGAGTGTGGATTGGAGAAGGAGAAGTGGGTGTGGGTCGGAGAAGGAGCAGTGAATGTGGGCTGGAGAAGGAGAAATGAGTGTGGGTCAGAGAAGGAGAAGTGAGTGTGGGTCAGAGAAGGAGAAGTGAGTGTGGGTCAGAGAAGAAGAAGGGAGTGTGGATCGGAGAAGGAGAAGTGAGTGTGGGTCAGAGAAGGAGAAGTGGGTGTGGGTCGGAGAAGGAGAAGTGAGTGTGGGCTGGAGAAGGAGAAGTGAGTGTGGATTGGAGAAGGAGAAGTGAGTGTGGGTCGGAGAAGGAGAAGTGAGTGTGTGTCGGAGAAGGAGAAGTGAGTGTGGATCAAAGAAGGAGAAGTGAATGTGGGCTGGAGAAGGAGAAGTGAGTGTGGGTTTGTGAAGGAGAAGTGAGTGCGGGTCGGAGAAGGAGGAGTGAGTGTGGGTTGGAGAAGGAGAAGTGAGTGTGGGTTAGAGAAGGAGAAGTGAGTGTCGGTCGGAGAAGGAGAAGTGAGTGTGGATTGGAGAAGGAGAAGTGAGTGTGGGTCGGAGAAGAAGAAGTGAGTGTGGATCAAAAAAGGAGAAGTGAATGTGGGCTGGAGAAGGAGAAGTGAGTGTGGGCTGGAGTAGGAGAAGTGAGTGTGGATTGGAGAAGGAGAATTGAGTGTGGGTCGGAGAAGGAGAAGTGAGTGTGGATCAAAGAAGGAAAAGTGAATGTGGGCTGGAGAAGTAGAAGTGAGTGTGGGCTGGAGAAGGAGAAGTGAGTGTGGGCTGGAGAAGGAGAAGTGAGTGTGGGTCAGAGAAGGAGAAGTGAGGGTGGATTGGAGAAGGAGAAGTGAGTGTGGGTCGGAGAAGGAGAAGTGAGTGTGGGTCGGAGAAGGAGAAGTGAGTGTCGATCAAAGAAGGAGAAGTGAATGTGGGCTGGAGAGGGAGAAGTGAGTTTGGGTCATAGAAGGAGGAGTGAGTGTGGATTGGAGAAGGAGGAGTGAGTGTGGGTTGGAGAAGGAGAAGTGAGTGTGGGTCAAAGAAGGAGATGTGAATGTGGGCTGGAGAAGGAGAAGTGAGTGTGGGCTGGAGAAGGAGAAGTGAGTGTGTGTTGGAGAAGGAGAAGTGAGTGTGGGTTGGAGAAGGAGAAGTGAGTGTGGGTGAAAGAAGGAGAAGTGAATGTGGGCTGGAGAAGGAGAAGTGAGTGTGGGTCGGAGAAGTAGGAGTGTGTGGATTGCAGAAGGAGGAGAGAGTATGGGTCAGAGAAGGAGAAGTGAGTGTAGGTTGGAGAAGGAGAAGTGAGTGTGGAAAAGGAGAAGGAGGAGTGAGTGTGTGTCAGAGATGTAGAAGTGCGTGTGGATTGGAGAAGGAGAAGTGAGTGTGGGTCAGAGAAGGAGAAGTGAGTGTGGGTTGGAGAAGGAAACGTGAGTGTGGGTCGGAGAAGGAGGAGTGATTGTGAGTCGGAGAAGGAGAAGTGAGTGTGTGTCAGAGAAGTAGAAGTGAGTGTGGGTCAGAGTAGGAGAAGTGAGTGTGGGTTGGAGAAGGAGAAGTGAGTGTGTGTCAGAGAAGGAGAAGTGGTTGTGGGCTGGAGAAGGAGAAGTGAGTGTGGGTCGGAGAAGGAGGAGTGAGTGTGGGTCGGAGAAGGAGAAGTGAGTGTAGGTCAGAGAAGGAGAAGTGAGTGTGGGTCAGAGAAGGAGGAGCGAGTGAGGGTCGGAGAAGTAGAAGTGAGTGTGGGCTGGAGAAGGAGAAGTGAGTGTGGATTGGAGAAGGAGATGTGAGTGTGGATCGGAGAAGGAGAAGTGAGTGTGGATCAAAGAAGGAGAAGAGAATGTGGGCTGGAGAAGGAGAAGTGAGTGTGGGCTGGAGAAGGAGAAGTGAGTGTGGATTGGAGAAGGAGAAGTGAGCGTGGGTCGGAGAAGGGGTAGTGATTGTGGATCAAAGAAGGAGAAGTGAATGTGGGCTGGAGAAGGAGAAGTGAGTGTGGGTTGGAGAAGGAGAAGTGAGTGTGGGTCAGAGAAGTAGGAGTGAGTGTGGATTGCAGAAGGAGGAGAGAGTATGGGTCAGAGAAGGAGAAGTGAGTGTAGGTTGGAGAAGGAGAAGTGAGTGTGGATAGGAGAAGGAGGAGTGAGTGTGGATAGGAGAAGGAGGAGAGAGTATGGGTCAGAGAAGGAGAAGTGAGTGTAGGTTGGAGAAGGAGAAGTGAGTGTGGATAGGAGAAGGAGGAGTGAGTGTGTGTCAGAGATGTAGAAGTGCGTGTGGATTGGAGATGGAGAAGTGAGTGAGGGTCAGAGAAGGAGAAGTGAGTGTGGGTTGGAGAAGGAAAAGTGAGTGTGTGTCAGAGAAGGAGAAGTGGGTGTGGGCTGGAGAAGGAGAAGTGAGTGTGGGTCGGAGAAGGAGGAGTGATTGTGGGTCGGAGAAGGAGAAGTGAGTGTGTGTCAGAGAAGTAGAAGTGAGTGTGGGTCAGAGAAGGAGAAGTGAGTGTGGGTTGGAGAAGGAGAAGTGAGTGTGTGTCAGAGAAGGAGAAGTGGTTGTGGGCTGGAGAAGGAGAAGTGAGTGTGGGTCGGAGAAGGAGGAGTGAGTGTGGGTCGGAGAAGGAGAAGTGAGTGTAGGTCAGAGAAGGAGAAGTGAGTGTGGGTCAGAGAAGGAGGAGCGAGTGAGGGTCGGAGAAGGAGAAGTAAGTGTGGGTCAGAGAAGGAGAGGTGAATGTGGGTCGGAGAAGGAGGAGTGAGTGTGGGTTGGAGAAGGAGAAGTGAGTGTGGGTTAGAGAAGGAGAAGTGAGTGTCGGTCGGAGAAGGAGAAGTGAGTGTGGATTGGAGAAGGAGAAGTGAGTGTGGGTCGGAGAAGAAGAAGTGAGTGTGGATCAAAAAAGGAGAAGTGAATGTGGGCTGGAGAAGGAGAAGTGAGTGTGGGCTGGAGTAGGAGAAGTGAGTGTGGATTGGAGAAGGAGAATTGAGTGTGGGTCGGAGAAGGAGAAGTGAGTGTGGATCAAAGAAGGAAAAGTGAATGTGGGCTGGAGAAGTAGAAGTGAGTGTGGGCTGGAGAAGGAGAAGTGAGTGTGGGCTGGAGAAGGAGAAGTGAGTGTGGGTCAGAGAAGGAGAAGTGAGGGTGGATTGGAGAAGGAGAAGTGAGTGTGGGTCGGAGAAGGAGAAGTGAGTGTGGGTCGGAGAAGGAGAAGTGAGTGTCGATCAAAGAAGGAGAAGTGAATGTGGGCTGGAGAGGGAGAAGTGAGTTTGGGTCATAGAAGGAGGAGTGAGTGTGGATTGGAGAAGGAGGAGTGAGTGTGGGTTGGAGAAGGAGAAGTGAGTGTGGGTCAAAGAAGGAGATGTGAATGTGGGCTGGAGAAGGAGAAGTGAGTGTGGGCTGGAGAAGGAGAAGTGAGTGTGTGTTGGAGAAGGAGAAGTGAGTGTGGGTTGGAGAAGGAGAAGTGAGTGTGGGTGAAAGAAGGAGAAGTGAATGTGGGCTGGAGAAGGAGAAGTGAGTGTGGGTCGGAGAAGTAGGAGTGTGTGCATTGCAGAAGGAGGAGAGAGTATGGGTCAGAGAAGTAGAAGTGAGTGTAGGTTGGAGAAGGAGAAGTGAGTGTGGATAGGAGAAGGAGGAGTGAGTGTGTGTCAGAGATGTAGAAGTGCGTGTGGATTGGAGAAGGAGAAGTGAGTGTGGGTCAGAGAAGGAGAAGTGAGTGTGGGTTGGAGAAGGAAACGTGAGTGTGGGTCGGAGAAGGAGGAGTGATTGTGGGTCGGAGAAGGAGAAGTGAGTGTGTGTCAGAGAAGTAGAAGTGAGTGTGGGTCAGAGTAGGAGAAGTGAGTGTGGGTTGGAGAAGGAGAAGTGAGTGTGTGTCAGAGAAGGAGAAGTGGTTGTGGGCTGGAGAAGGAGAAGTGAGTGTGGGTCGGAGAAGGAGGAGTGAGTGTGGGTCGGAGAAGGAGAAGTGAGTGTAGGTCAGAGAAGGAGAAGTGAGTGTGGGTCAGAGAAGGAGGAGCGAGTGAGGGTCGGAGAAGGAGAAGTGAGTGTGGGCTGGAGAAGGAGAAGTGAGTGTGGATTGGAGAAGGAGATGTGAGTGTGGATCGGAGAAGGAGAAGTGAGTGTGGATCAAAGAAGGAGAAGTGAATGTGGGCTGGAGAAGGAGAAGTGAGTGTGGGCTGGAGAAGGAGAAGTGAGTGTGGATTGGAGAAGGAGAAGTGAGCGTGGGTCGGAGAAGGGGTAGTGATTGTGGATCAAAGAAGGAGAAGTGAATGTGGGCTGGAGAAGGAGAAGTGAGTGTGGGTTGGAGAAGGAGAAGTGAGTGTGGGTCGGAGAAGTAGGAGTGAGTGTGGATTGCAGAAGGAGGAGAGAGTATGGGTCAGAGAAGGAGAAGTGAGTGTAGGTTGGAGAAGGAGAAGTGAGTGTGGATAGGAGAAGGAGGAGTGAGTGTGTGTCAGAGATGTAGAAGTGCGTGTGGATTGGAGATGGAGAAGTGAGTGAGGGTCAGAGAAGGAGAAGTGAGTGTGGGTTGGAGAAGGAAAAGTGAGTGTGTGTCAGAGAAGGAGAAGTGGGTGTGGGCTGGAGAAGGAGAAGTGAGTGTGGGTCGGAGAAGGAGGAGTGATTGTGGGTCGGAGAAGGAGAAGTGAGTGTGTGTCAGAGAAGTAGAAGTGAGTGTGGGTCAGAGAAGGAGAAGTGAGTGTGGGCTGGAGAAGGAGAAGTGAGTGTGTGTCAGAGAAGGAGAAGTGGTTGTGGGCTGGAGAAGGAGAAGTGAGTGTGGGTCGGAGAAGGAGGAGTGAGTGTGGGTCGGAGAAGGAGAAGTGAGTGTAGGTCAGAGAAGGAGAAGTGAGTGTGGGTCAGAGAAGGAGGAGCGAGTGAGGGTCGGAGAAGGAGAAGTAAGTGTGGGTCAGAGAAGGAGAGGTGAATGTGGGTCGGAGAAGGAGAAGTGAGTGTGGGCTGGAGAAGGAGAAGTGAGTGTGGATTGGAGAAGGAGATGTGAGTGTGGATCGGAGAAGGAGAAGTGAGTGTGGATCAAAGAAGGAGAAGTGAATGTGGGCTGGAGAAGGAGAAGTGAGTGTGGGCTGGAGAAGGAGAAGTGAGTGTGGATTGGAGAAGGAGAAGTGAGCGTGGGTCGGAGAAGGGGTAGTGATTGTGGATCAAAGAAGGAGAAGTGAATGTGGGCTGGAGAAGGAGAAGTGAGTGTGGGTTGGAGAAGGAGAAGTGAGTGTGGGTCGGAGAAGGAGAAGTGAGTGTGGGCTGGAGAAGGAGAAGTGAGTGTGGGTCGGAGAAGGAGGAGTGAATGTGGGCTGGTGAAGGAGAAGTGAGTGTGGGCTGGAGAAGGAGAAGTGAGTGTGGATTGGAGAAGGAGAAGTGAGTGTGGGTCGGAGAAGGAGAAGTGAGTGTGGATCATAGAAGGAGAAGTGAATGTGGGCTGGAGAAGGAGAAGTGAGTGTGGTTTGGAGAAGGAGAAGTGACTGTGGGTCGGAGAAGAAGTGAGTGTGGGTTGGAGAAGGAGAAATGAGTGTGGGTCAGAGAAGGAGGAGTGAGTGTGGATTGGAGAAGGAGAAGTGAGTGTGGGTCAAAGAAGGAGAAGTGAGTGTGGGCTGGAGAAGGAGAAGTGAGTGTGGATTGGAGAAGGAGAAGTGAGTGTGGGTCGGAGAAGGAGAATTGAGTGTGGGCTGGAGAAGGAGAAGTGAGTGTGGATTGGAGAAGGAGAAGTGGGTGTGGGTCGGAGAAGGAAAAGTGAGTGTGGATTGGAGAAGGAGAAGTGGGTGTGGGTCGGAGAAGGAAAAGTGAGTGTGGATTGGAGAAGGAGAAGTGAGTGTGGGTCAGAGAAGGAGGAGTGAGTGTGGATTGGAGAAGGAGAAGTGAGTGTGGGTCAGAGAAGGAGAAGTGAGTGTGGGTCAGAGAAGGAGAAGTGAGTGGGGGTCGGAGAAGGAGAAGTGAGTGTGGATTGGAGAAGGAGAAGTGAGTATGGATCAAAGAAGGAGAAGTGAGTGTGGGCTGGAGAAGGAGAAGTGAGTGTGGGTCGGAGAAGGAGAAGTGAGTGTGGGCTGGAGAAGGAGAAGTGAGTGTGGGTCGGAGAAGGAGAAGTGAGTGTGGGCTGGAGAAGGAGAAGTGAGTGTGGATTGGAGAAGGAGAAGTGAGTGTGGGTCGGAGAAGAAGTGAGTGTGGATCAAAGAAGGAGAAGTGAAAGTGGGCTGGAGAAGGAGAAGTGAGTGTGGATTGCAGAAGGAGAAGTGAGTGTGGGTCGGAGAAGAAGTGAGTGTGGATCAAAGAAGGAGAAGTGAATGTGGGCTGGAGAAGGAGAAGTGAGTGTGGGTCGGAGAAGGAGAAGTGAGTGTGGGTCGGAGAAGGAAAAGTGAGTGTGGATTGGAGAAGGAGAAGTGAGTGTGGGTCAGAGATGGAAGAGTGAGTGTGGATTGGAGAAGGAGAAGTGAGTGTGGGTCAGAGAAGGAGAAGTGAGTGTGGGTCAGAGAAGGAGAAGTGAGTGGGGGTCGGAGAAGGAGAAGTGAGTGTGGATTGGAGAAGGAGAAGTGAGTGTAGATCAAAGAAGGAGAAGTGAGAGTGGGCTGGAGAAGGAGAAGTGAGTGTGGGTCGGAGAAGGAGAAGTGAGTGTGGGTCGGAGAAGGAGAAGTGGCTGTGGGCTGGAGAAGGAGAAGTGAGTGTGGGTCGGAGAAGGAGAAGTGAGTGTGGGCTGGAGAAGGAGAAGTGAGTGTGGGTCGGAGAAGGAGAAGTGTGTGTGGGTTGGAGAAGGAGAAGTGAGTGTGGGTCAAAGAAGGAGAAGTGAGTGTGGGCTGGAGAAGGAGAAGTGAGTGTGGATTGGAGAAGGAGAAGTGAGTGTGGGTCGGAGAAGGAGAATTGAGTGTGGGCTGGAGAAGGAGAAGTGAGTGTGGATTGGAGAAGGAGAAGTGGGTGTGGGTCGGAGAAGGAAAAGTGAGTGTGGATTGGAGAAGGAGAAGTGAGTGTGGGTCAGAGAAGGAGGAGTGAGTGTGGATTGGAGAAGGAGAAGTGAGTGTGGGTCAGAGAAGGAGAAGTGAGTGTGGGTCCGAGAAGGAGAAGTGAGTGGGGGTTGGAGAAGGAGAAGTGAGTGTGGATTGGAGAAGGAGAAGTGAGTGTGGATCAAAGAATGAGAAGTGAGTGTGGGCTGGAGAAGGAGAAGTGAGTGTGGGTTGGAGAAGGAGAAGTGAGTGTGGGCTGGAGAAGGAGAAGTGAGTGTGGGTCGGAGAAGGAGAAGTGAGTGTGGGCTGGAGAAGGAGAAGTGAGTGTGGATTGGAGAAGGAGAAGTGAGTGTGGGTCGGAGAAGAAGTGAGTGTGGATCAAAGAAGGAGAAGTGAAAGTGGGCTGGAGAAGGAGAAGTGAGTGTGGATTGGAGAAGGAGAAGTGAGTGTGGGTCGGAGAAGAAGTGAGTGTGGATCAAAGAAGGAGAAGTGAATGTGGGCTGGAGAAGGAGAAGTGAGTGTGGGTCGGAGAAGGAGAAGTGAGTGTGGGTCGGAGAAGGAGAAGTGAATGTGGGCTGGAGAAAGAGAAGTGAGTGTGGGTCGGAGAAGGAAAAGTGAGTGTGGATTGGAGAAGGAGAAGTGGGTGTGGGTCGGAGAAGGAAAAGTGAGTGTGGATTGGAGAAGGAGAAGTGAGTGTGAGTCGGAGAAGGAGAAGTGAGTGTGGGTCGGAGGGTGAAGTGGGTGTGGGTCGGAGAAGGAGAAGTGGGTGTGGGCTGGAGAAGAAGTGAGTGTGGATTGGAGAAGGAGAAGTGAGTGTGGGTAGGAGATGGAGAAGTGAGTGTGGGTCGGAGAAGGAGAAGTGAGTGTGGATTGGAGAAGGAGAAGTGGGTGTGGGTCGGAGAAGGAGCAGTGAATGTGGGCTGGAGAAGGAGAAATGAGTGTGGGTCAGAGAAGGAGAAGTGAGTGTGGGTCAGAGAAGGAGAAGTGAGTGTGGGTCAGAGAAGAAGAAGGGAGTGTGGATCGGAGAAGGAGAAGTGAGTGTGGGTCAGAGAATGAGAAGTGGGTGTGGGTCGGAGAAGGAGAAGTGAGTGTGGGCTGGAGAAGGAGAAGTGAGTGTGGATTGGAGAAGGAGAAGTGAGTGTGGGTCGGAGAAGGAGAACTGAGTGTGGGTCGGGGAAGGAGAAGTGAGTGTGGATCAAAGAAGGAGAAGTGAATGTGGGCTGGAGAAGGAGAAGTGAGTGTGGGTTTGTGAAGGAGTAGTGAGTGCGGGTCGGAGAAGGAGGAGTGAGTGTGGGTTGGAGAAGGAGAAGTGAGTGTGGGTTAGAGAAGGAGAAGTGAGTGTCGGTCGGAGAAGGAGAAGTGAGTGTGGATTGGAGAAGGAGAAGTGAGTGTGGGTCGGAGAAGAAGAAGTGAGTGTGGATCAAAAAAGGAGAAGTGAATGTGGGCTGGAGAAGGAGAAGTGAGTGTGGGCTGGAGTAGGAGAAGTGAGTGTGGATTGGAGAAGGAGAATTGAGTGTGGGTCGGAGAAGGAGAAGTGAGTGTGGATCAAAGAAGGAAAAGTGAATGTGGGCTGGAGAAGGAGAAGTGAGTGTGGGCTGGAGAAGGAGAAGTGAGTGTGGGTCAGAGAAGGAGAAGTGAGGGTGGATTGGAGAAGGAGAAGTGAGTGTGGGTCGGAGAAGGAGAAGTGAGTGTGGGTCGGAGAAGGAGAAGTGAGTGTCGATCAAAGAAGGAGAAGTGAATGTGGGCTGGAGAGGGAGAAGTGAGTTTGGGTCATAGAAGGAGGAGTGAGTGTGGATTGGAGAAGGAGGAGTGAGTGTGGGTTGGAGAAGGAGAAGTGAGTGTGGGTCAAAGAAGGAGATGTGAATGTGGGCTGGAGAAGGAGAAGTGAGTGTGGGCTGGAGAAGGAGAAGTGAGTGTGTGTTGGAGAAGGAGAAGTGAGTGTGGGTCGGAGAAGGAGAAGTGAGTGTGGATCAAAGAAGGAGAAGTGAATGGGGGCTGGAGAAGGAGAAGTGAGTGTGTGTTGGAGAAGGAGAAGTGAGTGTGGGTTGGAGAAGGAGAAGTGAGTGTGGGTGAAAGAAGGAGAAGTGAATGTGGGCTGGAGAAGGAGAAGTGAGTGTGGGTCGGAGAAGTAGGAGTGAGTGTGGATTGCAGAAGGAGGAGAGAGTATGGGTCAGAGAAGGAGAAGTGAGTGTAGGTTGGAGAAGGAGAAGTGAGTGTGGATAGGAGAAGGAGGAGTGAGTGTGTGTCAGAGATGTAGAAGTGCGTGTGGATTGGAGAAGGAGAAGTGAGTGTGGGTCAGAGAAGGAGAAGTGAGTGTGGGTTGGAGAAGGAAAAGTGAGTGTGTGTCAGAGAAGGAGAAGTGGGTGTGGGCTGGAGAAGGAGAAGTGAGTGTGGGTCAGAGAAGGAGGAGTGATTGTGGGTCGGAGAAGGAGAAGTGAGTGTGTTTCAGAGAAGTAGAAGTGAGTGTGGGTCAGAGAAGGAGAAGTGAGTGTGGGTTGGAGAAGGAGAAGTGAGTGTGTGTCAGAGAAGGAGAAGTGAGTGTGGATCAAAGAAGGAGAAGTGAATGTGGGCTGGAGAAGGAGAAGTGAGTGTGGGTCGGAGAAGGAGGAGTGAGTGTGGGTCGGATAAGGAGAAGTGAGTGTAGGTCAGAGAAGGAGAAGTGAGTGTGGGTCAGAGAAGGAGGAGCGAGTGAGGGTCGGAGAAGGAGAAGTGAGTGTGGGTCAGAGAAGGAGAAGGGAGTGTGGATCGGAGAAGGAGAAGTGAGTGTGGGTCAGAGAATGAGAAGTGGGTGTGGGTCGGAGAAGGAGAAGTGAGTGTGGGTTGGAGAAGGAGAAGTGAGTGTGTGTCAGAGAAGGAGAAGTGAGTGTGGATCAAAGAAGGAGAAGTGAATGTGGGCTGGAGAAGGAGAAGTGAGTGTGGGTCGGAGAAGGAGGAGTGAGTGTGGGTCGGATAAGGAGAAGTGAGTGTAGGTCAGAGAAGGAGAAGTGAGTGTGGGTCAGAGAAGGAGGAGCGAGTGAGGGTCGGAGAAGGAGAAGTGAGTGTGGGTCAGAGAAGAAGAAGGGAGTGTGGATCGGAGAAGGAGAAGTGAGTGTGGGTCAGAGAATGAGAAGTGGGTGTGGGTCGGAGAAGGAGAAGTGAGTGTGGGCTGGAGAAGGAGAAGTGAGTGTGGATTGGAGAAGGAGAAGTGAGTGTGGGTCGGAGAAGGAGAACTGAGTGTGGGTCGGGGAAGGAGAAGTGAGTGTGGATCAAAGAAGGAGAAGTGAATGTGGGCTGGAGAAGGAGAAGTGAGTGTGGGTTTGTGAAGGAGTAGTGAGTGCGGGTCGGAGAAGGAGGAGTGAGTGTGGGTTGGAGAAGGAGAAGTGAGTGTGGGTTAGAGAAGGAGAAGTGAGTGTCGGTCGGAGAAGGAGAAGTGAGTGTGGATTGGAGAAGGAGAAGTGAGTGTGGGTCGGAGAAGAAGAAGTGAGTGTGGATCAAAAAAGGAGAAGTGAATGTGGGCTGGAGAAGGAGAAGTGAGTGTGGGCTGGAGTAGGAGAAGTGAGTGTGGATTGGAGAAGGAGAATTGAGTGTGGGTCGGAGAAGGAGAAGTGAGTGTGGATCAAAGAAGGAAAAGTGAATGTGGGCTGGAGAAGGAGAAGTGAGTGTGGGCTGGAGAAGGAGAAGTGAGTGTGGGTCAGAGAAGGAGAAGTGAGGGTGGATTGGAGAAGGAGAAGTGAGTGTGGGTCGGAGAAGGAGAAGTGAGTGTGGGTCGGAGAAGGAGAAGTGAGTGTCGATCAAAGAAGGAGAAGTGAATGTGGGCTGGAGAGGGAGAAGTGAGTTTGGGTCATAGAAGGAGGAGTGAGTGTGGATTGGAGAAGGAGGAGTGAGTGTGGGTTGGAGAAGGAGAAGTGAGTGTGGGTCAAAGAAGGAGATGTGAATGTGGGCTGGAGAAGGAGAAGTGAGTGTGGGCTGGAGAAGGAGAAGTGAGTGTGTGTTGGAGAAGGAGAAGTGAGTGTGGGTCGGAGAAGGAGAAGTGAGTGTGGATCAAAGAAGGAGAAGTGAATGGGGGCTGGAGAAGGAGAAGTGAGTGTGTGTTGGAGAAGGAGAAGTGAGTGTGGGTTGGAGAAGGAGAAGTGAGTGTGGGTGAAAGAAGGAGAAGTGAATGTGGGCTGGAGAAGGAGAAGTGAGTGTGGGTCGGAGAAGTAGGAGTGAGTGTGGATTGCAGAAGGAGGAGAGAGTATGGGTCAGAGAAGGAGAAGTGAGTGTAGGTTGGAGAAGGAGAAGTGAGTGTGGATAGGAGAAGGAGGAGTGAGTGTGTGTCAGAGATGTAGAAGTGCGTGTGGATTGGAGAAGGAGAAGTGAGTGTGGGTCAGAGAAGGAGAAGTGAGTGTGGGTTGGAGAAGGAAAAGTGAGTGTGTGTCAGAGAAGGAGAAGTGGGTGTGGGCTGGAGAAGGAGAAGTGAGTGTGGGTCAGAGAAGGAGGAGTGATTGTGGGTCGGAGAAGGAGAAGTGAGTGTGTTTCAGAGAAGTAGAAGTGAGTGTGGGTCAGAGAAGGAGAAGTGAGTGTGGGTTGGAGAAGGAGAAGTGAGTGTGTGTCAGAGAAGGAGAAGTGAGTGTGGATCAAAGAAGGAGAAGTGAATGTGGGCTGGAGAAGGAGAAGTGAGTGTGGGTCGGAGAAGGAGGAGTGAGTGTGGGTCGGATAAGGAGAAGTGAGTGTAGGTCAGAGAAGGAGAAGTGAGTGTGGGTCAGAGAAGGAGGAGCGAGTGAGGGTCGGAGAAGGAGAAGTGAGTGTGGGTCAGAGAAGGAGAGGTGAATGTGGGTCGGAGAAGGAGAAGTGAGTGTGGGCTGGAGAAGGAGAAGTGTGTGTGGATTGGAGAAGGAGATGTGAGTGTGGATCGGAGAAGGAGAAGTGAGTGTGGATCAAAGAAGGAGAAGTGAATGTGGGCTGGAGAAGGAGAAGTGAGTGTGGGCTGGAGAAGGAGAAGTGAGTGTGGATTGGAGAAGGAGAAGTGAGCGTGGGTCGGAGAAGGGGTAGTGATTGTGGATCAAAGAAGGAGAAGTGAATGTGAGCTGGAGAAGGAGAAGTGAGTGTGGGTTGGAGAAGGTGAAGTGAGTGTGGGTCGGAGAAGGAGAAGTGAGTGTGGGCTGGAGAAGAAGTGAGTGTGGGTCGGAGAAGGAGGAGTGAATGTGGGCTGGTGAAGGAGAAGTGAGTGTGGGCTGGAGAAGGAGAAGTGAGTGTGGATTGGAGAAGGAGAAGTGAGTGTGGGTCGGAGAAGGAGAAGTGAGTGTGGATCAAAGAAGGAGAAGTGAATGTGGGCTGGAGAAGGAGAAGTCAGTGTGGTTTGGAGAAGGAGAAGTGACTGTGGGTCGGAGAAGAAGTGAGTGTGGGTTGGCGAAGGAGAAATGAGTGTGGGTCAGAGAAGGAGGAGTGAGTGTGGATTGGAGAAGGAGAAGTGAGTGTGGGTCAAAGAAGGAGAAGTGAGTGTGGGCTGGAGAAGGAGAAGTGAGTGTGGATTGGAGAAGGAGAAGTGAGTGTGGGTCGGAGAAGGAGAACTGAGTGTGGGCTGGAGAAGGAGAAGTGAGTGTGGATTGGAGAAGGAGAAGTGGGTGTGGGTCGGAGAAGGAAAAGTGAGTGTGGATTGGAGAAGGAGAAGTGGGTGTGGGTCGGAGAAGGAAAAGTGAGTGTGGATTGGAGAAGGAGAAGTGAGTGTGGGTCAGAGAAGGAGGAGTGAGTGTGGATTGGAGAAGGAGAAGTGAGTGTGGGTCAGAGAAGGAGAAGTGAGTGTGGGTCAGAGAAGGAGAAGTGAGTGGGGGTCGGAGAAGGAGAAGTGAGTGTGGATTGGAGAAGGAGAAGTGAGTGTGGATCAAAGAAGGAGAAGTGAGTGTGGGCTGGAGAAGGAGAAGTGAGTGTGGGTCGGAGAAGGAGAAGTGAGTGTGGGCTGGAGAAGGAGAAGTGAGTGTGGGTCGGAGAAGGAGAAGTGAGTGTGGGCTGGAGAAGGAGAAGTGAGTGTGGGTCAGAGAAGGAGAAGTGAGTGTGGATTGGAGAAGGAGAAGTGAGTGTGGGTCGGAGAAGAAGTGAGTGTGGATCAAAGAAGGAGAAGTGAAAGTGGGCTGGAGAAGGAGAAGTGAGTGTGGATTGGAGAAGGAGAAGTGAGTGTGGGTCAGAGAAGAAGTGAGTGTGGATCAAAGAAGGAGAAGTGAATGTGGGCTGGAGAAGGAGAAGTGAGTGTGGGTCGGAGAAGGAGAAGTGAGTGTGGGTCGGAGAAGGAAAAGTGAGTGTGGGTCAAAGAAGGAGAAGTGAGTGTGGGCTGGAGAAGGAGAAGTGAGTGTGGATTGGAGAAGGAGAAGTGAGTGTGGGTCGGAGAAGGAGAATTGAGTGTGGGCTGGAGAAGGAGAAGTGAGTGTGGATTGGAGAAGGAGAAGTGGGTGTGGGTCGGAGAAGGAAAAGTGAGTGTGGATTGGAGAAGGAGAAGTGAGTGTGGGTCAGAGAAGGAGGAGTGAGTGTGGATTGGAGAAGGAGAAGTGAGTGTGGGTCAGAGAAGGAGAAGTGAGTGTGGGTCCGAGAAGGAGAAGTGAGTGGGGGTTGGAGAAGGAGAAGTGAGTGTGGATTGGAGAAGGAGAAGTGAGTGTGGATCAAAGAATGAGAAGTGAGTGTGGGCTGGAGAAGGAGAAGTGAGTGTGGGTTGGAGAAGGAGAAGTGAGTGTGGGCTGGAGAAGGAGAAGTGAGTGTGGGTCGGAGAAGGAGAAGTGAGTGTGGGCTGGAGAAGGAGAAGTGAGTGTGGATTGGAGAAGGAGAAGTGAGTGTGGGTCGGAGAAGCAGTGAGTGTGGATCAAAGAAGGAGAAGTGAAAGTGGGCTGGAGAAGGAGAAGTGAGTGTGGATTGGAGAAGGAGAAGTGAGTGTGGGTCGGAGAAGAAGTGAGTGTGGATCAAAGAAGGAGAAGTGAATGTGGGCTGGAGAAGGAGAAGTGAGTGTGGGTCGGAGAAGGAGAAGTGAGTGTGGGTCGGAGAAGGAGAAGTGAATGTGGGCTGGAGAAAGAGAAGTGAGTGTGGGTCGGAGAAGGAAAAGTGAGTGTGGATTGGAGAAGGAGAAGTGGGTGTGGGTCGGAGAAGGAAAAGTGAGTGTGGATTGGAGAAGGAGAAGTGAGTGTGAGTCGGAGAAGGAGAAGTGAGTGTGGGTCGGAGGGTGAAGTGGGTGTGGGTCGGAGAAGGAGAAGTGGGTGTGGGCTGGAGAAGAAGTGAGTGTGGATTGGAGAAGGAGAAGTGAGTGTGGGTAGGAGATGGAGAAGTGAGTGTGGGTCGGAGAAGGAGAAGTGAGTGTGGATTGGAGAAGGAGAAGTGGGTGTGGGTCGGAGAAGGAGCAGTGAATGTGGGCTGGAGAAGGAGAAATGAGTGTGGGTCAGAGAAGGAGAAGTGAGTGTGGGTCAGAGAAGGAGAAGTGAGTGTGGGTCAGAGAAGAAGAAGGGAGTGTGGATCGGAGAAGGAGAAGTGAGTGTGGGTCAGAGAAGGAGAAGTGGGTGTGGGTCGGAGAAGGAGAAGTGAGTGTGGGCTGGAGAAGGAGAAGTGAGTGTGGATTGGAGAAGGAGAAGTGAGCGTGGGTCGGAGAAGGGGTAGTGATTGTGGATCAAAGAAGGAGAAGTGAATGTGGGCTGGAGAAGGAGAAGTGAGTGTGGGTTGGAGAAGGAGAAGTGAGTGTGGGTCAGAGAAGTAGGAGTGAGTGTGGATTGCAGAAGGAGGAGAGAGTATGGGTCAGAGAAGGAGAAGTGAGTGTAGGTTGGAGAAGGAGAAGTGAGTGTGGATAGGAGAAGGAGGAGTGAGTGTGGATAGGAGAAGGAGGAGAGAGTATGGGTCAGAGAAGGAGAAGTGAGTGTAGGTTGGAGAAGGAGAAGTGAGTGTGGATAGGAGAAGGAGGAGTGAGTGTGTGTCAGAGATGTAGAAGTGCGTGTGGATTGGAGATGGAGAAGTGAGTGAGGGTCAGAGAAGGAGAAGTGAGTGTGGGTTGGAGAAGGAAAAGTGAGTGTGTGTCAGAGAAGGAGAAGTGGGTGTGGGCTGGAGAAGGAGAAGTGAGTGTGGGTCGGAGAAGGAGGAGTGATTGTGGGTCGGAGAAGGAGAAGTGAGTGTGTGTCAGAGAAGTAGAAGTGAGTGTGGGTCAGAGAAGGAGAAGTGAGTGTGGGTTGGAGAAGGAGAAGTGAGTGTGTGTCAGAGAAGGAGAAGTGGTTGTGGGCTGGAGAAGGAGAAGTGAGTGTGGGTCGGAGAAGGAGGAGTGAGTGTGGGTCGGAGAAGGAGAAGTGAGTGTAGGTCAGAGAAGGAGAAGTGAGTGTGGGTCAGAGAAGGAGGAGCGAGTGAGGGTCGGAGAAGGAGAAGTAAGTGTGGGTCAGAGAAGGAGAGGTGAATGTGGGTCGGAGAAGGAGGAGTGAGTGTGGGTTGGAGAAGGAGAAGTGAGTGTGGGTTAGAGAAGGAGAAGTGAGTGTCGGTCGGAGAAGGAGAAGTGAGTGTGGATTGGAGAAGGAGAAGTGAGTGTGGGTCGGAGAAGAAGAAGTGAGTGTGGATCAAAAAAGGAGAAGTGAATGTGGGCTGGAGAAGGAGAAGTGAGTGTGGGCTGGAGTAGGAGAAGTGAGTGTGGATTGGAGAAGGAGAATTGAGTGTGGGTCGGAGAAGGAGAAGTGAGTGTGGATCAAAGAAGGAAAAGTGAATGTGGGCTGGAGAAGTAGAAGTGAGTGTGGGCTGGAGAAGGAGAAGTGAGTGTGGGCTGGAGAAGGAGAAGTGAGTGTGGGTCAGAGAAGGAGAAGTGAGGGTGGATTGGAGAAGGAGAAGTGAGTGTGGGTCGGAGAAGGAGAAGTGAGTGTGGGTCGGAGAAGGAGAAGTGAGTGTCGATCAAAGAAGGAGAAGTGAATGTGGGCTGGAGAGGGAGAAGTGAGTTTGGGTCATAGAAGGAGGAGTGAGTGTGGATTGGAGAAGGAGGAGTGAGTGTGGGTTGGAGAAGGAGAAGTGAGTGTGGGTCAAAGAAGGAGATGTGAATGTGGGCTGGAGAAGGAGAAGTGAGTGTGGGCTGGAGAAGGAGAAGTGAGTGTGTGTTGGAGAAGGAGAAGTGAGTGTGGGTTGGAGAAGGAGAAGTGAGTGTGGGTGAAAGAAGGAGAAGTGAATGTGGGCTGGAGAAGGAGAAGTGAGTGTGGGTCGGAGAAGTAGGAGTGTGTGCATTGCAGAAGGAGGAGAGAGTATGGGTCAGAGAAGTAGAAGTGAGTGTAGGTTGGAGAAGGAGAAGTGAGTGTGGATAGGAGAAGGAGGAGTGAGTGTGTGTCAGAGATGTAGAAGTGCGTGTGGATTGGAGAAGGAGAAGTGAGTGTGGGTCAGAGAAGGAGAAGTGAGTGTGGGTTGGAGAAGGAAACGTGAGTGTGGGTCGGAGAAGGAGGAGTGATTGTGGGTCGGAGAAGGAGAAGTGAGTGTGTGTCAGAGAAGTAGAAGTGAGTGTGGGTCAGAGTAGGAGAAGTGAGTGTGGGTTGGAGAAGGAGAAGTGAGTGTGTGTCAGAGAAGGAGAAGTGGTTGTGGGCTGGAGAAGGAGAAGTGAGTGTGGGTCGGAGAAGGAGGAGTGAGTGTGGGTCGGAGAAGGAGAAGTGAGTGTAGGTCAGAGAAGGAGAAGTGAGTGTGGGTCAGAGAAGGAGGAGCGAGTGAGGGTCGGAGAAGGAGAAGTGAGTGTGGGCTGGAGAAGGAGAAGTGAGTGTGGATTGGAGAAGGAGATGTGAGTGTGGATCGGAGAAGGAGAAGTGAGTGTGGATCAAAGAAGGAGAAGTGAATGTGGGCTGGAGAAGGAGAAGTGAGTGTGGGCTGGAGAAGGAGAAGTGAGTGTGGATTGGAGAAGGAGAAGTGAGCGTGGGTCGGAGAAGGGGTAGTGATTGTGGATCAAAGAAGGAGAAGTGAATGTGGGCTGGAGAAGGAGAAGTGAGTGTGGGTTGGAGAAGGAGAAGTGAGTGTGGGTCGGAGAAGTAGGAGTGAGTGTGGATTGCAGAAGGAGGAGAGAGTATGGGTCAGAGAAGGAGAAGTGAGTGTAGGTTGGAGAAGGAGAAGTGAGTGTGGATAGGAGAAGGAGGAGTGAGTGTGTGTCAGAGATGTAGAAGTGCGTGTGGATTGGAGATGGAGAAGTGAGTGAGGGTCAGAGAAGGAGAAGTGAGTGTGGGTTGGAGAAGGAAAAGTGAGTGTGTGTCAGAGAAGGAGAAGTGGGTGTGGGCTGGAGAAGGAGAAGTGAGTGTGGGTCGGAGAAGGAGGAGTGATTGTGGGTCGGAGAAGGAGAAGTGAGTGTGTGTCAGAGAAGTAGAAGTGAGTGTGGGTCAGAGAAGGAGAAGTGAGTGTGGGCTGGAGAAGGAGAAGTGAGTGTGTGTCAGAGAAGGAGAAGTGGTTGTGGGCTGGAGAAGGAGAAGTGAGTGTGGGTCGGAGAAGGAGGAGTGAGTGTGGGTCGGAGAAGGAGAAGTGAGTGTAGGTCAGAGAAGGAGAAGTGAGTGTGGGTCAGAGAAGGAGGAGCGAGTGAGGGTCGGAGAAGGAGAAGTAAGTGTGGGTCAGAGAAGGAGAGGTGAATGTGGGTCGGAGAAGGAGAAGTGAGTGTGGGCTGGAGAAGGAGAAGTGAGTGTGGATTGGAGAAGGAGATGTGAGTGTGGATCGGAGAAGGAGAAGTGAGTGTGGATCAAAGAAGGAGAAGTGAATGTGGGCTGGAGAAGGAGAAGTGAGTGTGGGCTGGAGAAGGAGAAGTGAGTGTGGATTGGAGAAGGAGAAGTGAGCGTGGGTCGGAGAAGGGGTAGTGATTGTGGATCAAAGAAGGAGAAGTGAATGTGGGCTGGAGAAGGAGAAGTGAGTGTGGGTTGGAGAAGGAGAAGTGAGTGTGGGTCGGAGAAGGAGAAGTGAGTGTGGGCTGGAGAAGGAGAAGTGAGTGTGGGTCGGAGAAGGAGGAGTGAATGTGGGCTGGTGAAGGAGAAGTGAGTGTGGGCTGGAGAAGGAGAAGTGAGTGTGGATTGGAGAAGGAGAAGTGAGTGTGGGTCGGAGAAGGAGAAGTGAGTGTGGATCATAGAAGGAGAAGTGAATGTGGGCTGGAGAAGGAGAAGTGAGTGTGGTTTGGAGAAGGAGAAGTGACTGTGGGTCGGAGAAGAAGTGAGTGTGGGTTGGAGAAGGAGAAATGAGTGTGGGTCAGAGAAGGAGGAGTGAGTGTGGATTGGAGAAGGAGAAGTGAGTGTGGGTCAAAGAAGGAGATGTGAGTGTGGGCTGGAGAAGGAGAAGTGAGTGTGGATTGGAGAAGGAGAAGTGAGTGTGGGTCGGAGAAGGAGAATTGAGTGTGGGCTGGAGAAGGAGAAGTGAGTGTGGATTGGAGAAGGAGAAGTGGGTGTGGGTCGGAGAAGGAAAAGTGAGTGTGGATTGGAGAAGGAGAAGTGGGTGTGGGTCGGAGAAGGAAAAGTGAGTGTGGATTGGAGAAGGAGAAGTGAGTGTGGGTCAGAGAAGGAGGAGTGAGTGTGGATTGGAGAAGGAGAAGTGAGTGTGGGTCAGAGAAGGAGAAGTGAGTGTGGGTCAGAGAAGGAGAAGTGAGTGGGGGTCGGAGAAGGAGAAGTGAGTGTGGATTGGAGAAGGAGAAGTGAGTATGGATCAAAGAAGGAGAAGTGAGTGTGGGCTGGAGAAGGAGAAGTGAGTGTGGGTCGGAGAAGGAGAAGTGAGTGTGGGCTGGAGAAGGAGAAGTGAGTGTGGGTCGGAGAAGGAGAAGTGAGTGTGGGCTGGAGAAGGAGAAGTGAGTGTGGATTGGAGAAGGAGAAGTGAGTGTGGGTCGGAGAAGAAGTGAGTGTGGATCAAAGAAGGAGAAGTGAAAGTGGGCTGGAGAAGGAGAAGTGAGTGTGGATTGCAGAAGGAGAAGTGAGTGTGGGTCGGAGAAGAAGTGAGTGTGGATCAAAGAAGGAGAAGTGAATGTGGGCTGGAGAAGGAGAAGTGAGTGTGGGTCGGAGAAGGAGAAGTGAGTGTGGGTCGGAGAAGGAAAAGTGAGTGTGGATTGGAGAAGGAGAAGTGAGTGTGGGTCAGAGATGGAAGAGTGAGTGTGGATTGGAGAAGGAGAAGTGAGTGTGGGTCAGAGAAGGAGAAGTGAGTGTGGGTCAGAGAAGGAGAAGTGAGTGGGGGTCGGAGAAGGAGAAGTGAGTGTGGATTGGAGAAGGAGAAGTGAGTGTAGATCAAAGAAGGAGAAGTGAGAGTGGGCTGGAGAAGGAGAAGTGAGTGTGGGTCGGAGAAGGAGAAGTGAGTGTGGGTCGGAGAAGGAGAAGTGGCTGTGGGCTGGAGAAGGAGAAGTGAGTGTGGGTCGGAGAAGGAGAAGTGAGTGTGGGCTGGAGAAGGAGAAGTGAGTGTGGGTCGGAGAAGGAGAAGTGTGTGTGGGTTGGAGAAGGAGAAGTGAGTGTGGGTCAAAGAAGGAGAAGTGAGTGTGGGCTGGAGAAGGAGAAGTGAGTGTGGATTGGAGAAGGAGAAGTGAGTGTGGGTCGGAGAAGGAGAATTGAGTGTGGGCTGGAGAAGGAGAAGTGAGTGTGGATTGGAGAAGGAGAAGTGGGTGTGGGTCGGAGAAGGAAAAGTGAGTGTGGATTGGAGAAGGAGAAGTGAGTGTGGGTCAGAGAAGGAGGAGTGAGTGTGGATTGGAGAAGGAGAAGTGAGTGTGGGTCAGAGAAGGAGAAGTGAGTGTGGGTCCGAGAAGGAGAAGTGAGTGGGGGTTGGAGAAGGAGAAGTGAGTGTGGATTGGAGAAGGAGAAGTGAGTGTGGATCAAAGAATGAGAAGTGAGTGTGGGCTGGAGAAGGAGAAGTGAGTGTGGGTTGGAGAAGGAGAAGTGAGTGTGGGCTGGAGAAGGAGAAGTGAGTGTGGGTCGGAGAAGGAGAAGTGAGTGTGGGCTGGAGAAGGAGAAGTGAGTGTGGATTGGAGAAGGAGAAGTGAGTGTGGGTCGGAGAAGAAGTGAGTGTGGATCAAAGAAGGAGAAGTGAAAGTGGGCTGGAGAAGGAGAAGTGAGTGTGGATTGGAGAAGGAGAAGTGAGTGTGGGTCGGAGAAGAAGTGAGTGTGGATCAAAGAAGGAGAAGTGAATGTGGGCTGGAGAAGGAGAAGTGAGTGTGGGTCGGAGAAGGAGAAGTGAGTGTGGGTCGGAGAAGGAGAAGTGAATGTGGGCTGGAGAAAGAGAAGTGAGTGTGGGTCGGAGAAGGAAAAGTGAGTGTGGATTGGAGAAGGAGAAGTGGGTGTGGGTCGGAGAAGGAAAAGTGAGTGTGGATTGGAGAAGGAGAAGTGAGTGTGAGTCGGAGAAGGAGAAGTGAGTGTGGGTCGGAGGGTGAAGTGGGTGTGGGTCGGAGAAGGAGAAGTGGGTGTGGGCTGGAGAAGAAGTGAGTGTGGATTGGAGAAGGAGAAGTGAGTGTGGGTAGGAGATGGAGAAGTGAGTGTGGGTCGGAGAAGGAGAAGTGAGTGTGGATTGGAGAAGGAGAAGTGGGTGTGGGTCGGAGAAGGAGCAGTGAATGTGGGCTGGAGAAGGAGAAATGAGTGTGGGTCAGAGAAGGAGAAGTGAGTGTGGGTCAGAGAAGGAGAAGTGAGTGTGGGTCAGAGAAGAAGAAGGGAGTGTGGATCGGAGAAGGAGAAGTGAGTGTGGGTCAGAGAATGAGAAGTGGGTGTGGGTCGGAGAAGGAGAAGTGAGTGTGGGCTGGAGAAGGAGAAGTGAGTGTGGATTGGAGAAGGAGAAGTGAGTGTGGGTCGGAGAAGGAGAACTGAGTGTGGGTCGGGGAAGGAGAAGTGAGTGTGGATCAAAGAAGGAGAAGTGAATGTGGGCTGGAGAAGGAGAAGTGAGTGTGGGTTTGTGAAGGAGAAGTGAGTGCGGGTCGGAGAAGGAGGAGTGAGTGTGGGTTGGAGAAGGAGAAGTGAGTGTGGGTTAGAGAAGGAGAAGTGAGTGTCGGTCGGAGAAGGAGAAGTGAGTGTGGATTGGAGAAGGAGAAGTGAGTGTGGGTCGGAGAAGAAGAAGTGAGTGTGGATCAAAAAAGGAGAAGTGAATGTGGGCTGGAGAAGGAGAAGTGAGTGTGGGCTGGAGTAGGAGAAGTGAGTGTGGATTGGAGAAGGAGAATTGAGTGTGGGTCGGAGAAGGAGAAGTGAGTGTGGATCAAAGAAGGAAAAGTGAATGTGGGCTGGAGAAGGAGAAGTGAGTGTGGGCTGGAGAAGGAGAAGTGAGTGTGGGTCAGAGAAGGAGAAGTGAGGGTGGATTGGAGAAGGAGAAGTGAGTGTGGGTCGGAGAAGGAGAAGTGAGTGTGGGTCGGAGAAGGAGAAGTGAGTGTCGATCAAAGAAGGAGAAGTGAATGTGGGCTGGAGAGGGAGAAGTGAGTTTGGGTCATAGAAGGAGGAGTGAGTGTGGATTGGAGAAGGAGGAGTGAGTGTGGGTTGGAGAAGGAGAAGTGAGTGTGGGTCAAAGAAGGAGATGTGAATGTGGGCTGGAGAAGGAGAAGTGAGTGTGGGCTGGAGAAGGAGAAGTGAGTGTGTGTTGGAGAAGGAGAAGTGAGTGTGGGTCGGAGAAGGAGAAGTGAGTGTGGATCAAAGAAGGAGAAGTGAATGGGGGCTGGAGAAGGAGAAGTGAGTGTGTGTTGGAGAAGGAGAAGTGAGTGTGGGTTGGAGAAGGAGAAGTGAGTGTGGGTGAAAGAAGGAGAAGTGAATGTGGGCTGGAGAAGGAGAAGTGAGTGTGGGTCGGAGAAGTAGGAGTGAGTGTGGATTGCAGAAGGAGGAGAGAGTATGGGTCAGAGAAGGAGAAGTGAGTGTAGGTTGGAGAAGGAGAAGTGAGTGTGGATAGGAGAAGGAGGAGTGAGTGTGTGTCAGAGATGTAGAAGTGCGTGTGGATTGGAGAAGGAGAAGTGAGTGTGGGTCAGAGAAGGAGAAGTGAGTGTGGGTTGGAGAAGGAAAAGTGAGTGTGTGTCAGAGAAGGAGAAGTGGGTGTGGGCTGGAGAAGGAGAAGTGAGTGTGGGTCAGAGAAGGAGGAGTGATTGTGGGTCGGAGAAGGAGAAGTGAGTGTGTTTCAGAGAAGTAGAAGTGAGTGTGGGTCAGAGAAGGAGAAGTGAGTGTGGGTTGGAGAAGGAGAAGTGAGTGTGTGTCAGAGAAGGAGAAGTGAGTGTGGATCAAAGAAGGAGAAGTGAATGTGGGCTGGAGAAGGAGAAGTGAGTGTGGGTCGGAGAAGGAGGAGTGAGTGTGGGTCGGATAAGGAGAAGTGAGTGTAGGTCAGAGAAGGAGAAGTGAGTGTGGGTCAGAGAAGGAGGAGCGAGTGAGGGTCGGAGAAGGAGAAGTGAGTGTGGGTCAGAGAAGGAGAGGTGAATGTGGGTCGGAGAAGGAGAAGTGAGTGTGGGCTGGAGAAGGAGAAGTGTGTGTGGATTGGAGAAGGAGATGTGAGTGTGGATCGGAGAAGGAGAAGTGAGTGTGGATCAAAGAAGGAGAAGTGAATGTGGGCTGGAGAAGGAGAAGTGAGTGTGGGCTGGAGAAGGAGAAGTGAGTGTGGATTGGAGAAGGAGAAGTGAGCGTGGGTCGGAGAAGGGGTAGTGATTGTGGATCAAAGAAGGAGAAGTGAATGTGAGCTGGAGAAGGAGAAGTGAGTGTGGGTTGGAGAAGGTGAAGTGAGTGTGGGTCGGAGAAGGAGAAGTGAGTGTGGGCTGGAGAAGAAGTGAGTGTGGGTCGGAGAAGGAGGAGTGAATGTGGGCTGGTGAAGGAGAAGTGAGTGTGGGCTGGAGAAGGAGAAGTGAGTGTGGATTGGAGAAGGAGAAGTGAGTGTGGGTCGGAGAAGGAGAAGTGAGTGTGGATCAAAGAAGGAGAAGTGAATGTGGGCTGGAGAAGGAGAAGTCAGTGTGGTTTGGAGAAGGAGAAGTGACTGTGGGTCGGAGAAGAAGTGAGTGTGGGTTGGCGAAGGAGAAATGAGTGTGGGTCAGAGAAGGAGGAGTGAGTGTGGATTGGAGAAGGAGAAGTGAGTGTGGGTCAAAGAAGGAGAAGTGAGTGTGGGCTGGAGAAGGAGAAGTGAGTGTGGATTGGAGAAGGAGAAGTGAGTGTGGGTCGGAGAAGGAGAACTGAGTGTGGGCTGGAGAAGGAGAAGTGAGTGTGGATTGGAGAAGGAGAAGTGGGTGTGGGTCGGAGAAGGAAAAGTGAGTGTGGATTGGAGAAGGAGAAGTGGGTGTGGGTCGGAGAAGGAAAAGTGAGTGTGGATTGGAGAAGGAGAAGTGAGTGTGGGTCAGAGAAGGAGGAGTGAGTGTGGATTGGAGAAGGAGAAGTGAGTGTGGGTCAGAGAAGGAGAAGTGAGTGTGGGTCAGAGAAGGAGAAGTGAGTGGGGGTCGGAGAAGGAGAAGTGAGTGTGGATTGGAGAAGGAGAAGTGAGTGTGGATCAAAGAAGGAGAAGTGAGTGTGGGCTGGAGAAGGAGAAGTGAGTGTGGGTCGGAGAAGGAGAAGTGAGTGTGGGCTGGAGAAGGAGAAGTGAGTGTGGGTCGGAGAAGGAGAAGTGAGTGTGGGCTGGAGAAGGAGAAGTGAGTGTGGGTCAGAGAAGGAGAAGTGAGTGTGGATTGGAGAAGGAGAAGTGAGTGTGGGTCGGAGAAGAAGTGAGTGTGGATCAAAGAAGGAGAAGTGAAAGTGGGCTGGAGAAGGAGAAGTGAGTGTGGATTGGAGAAGGAGAAGTGAGTGTGGGTCAGAGAAGAAGTGAGTGTGGATCAAAGAAGGAGAAGTGAATGTGGGCTGGAGAAGGAGAAGTGAGTGTGGGTCGGAGAAGGAGAAGTGAGTGTGGGTCGGAGAAGGAAAAGTGAGTGTGGGTCAAAGAAGGAGAAGTGAGTGTGGGCTGGAGAAGGAGAAGTGAGTGTGGATTGGAGAAGGAGAAGTGAGTGTGGGTCGGAGAAGGAGAATTGAGTGTGGGCTGGAGAAGGAGAAGTGAGTGTGGATTGGAGAAGGAGAAGTGGGTGTGGGTCGGAGAAGGAAAAGTGAGTGTGGATTGGAGAAGGAGAAGTGAGTGTGGGTCAGAGAAGGAGGAGTGAGTGTGGATTGGAGAAGGAGAAGTGAGTGTGGGTCAGAGAAGGAGAAGTGAGTGTGGGTCCGAGAAGGAGAAGTGAGTGGGGGTTGGAGAAGGAGAAGTGAGTGTGGATTGGAGAAGGAGAAGTGAGTGTGGATCAAAGAATGAGAAGTGAGTGTGGGCTGGAGAAGGAGAAGTGAGTGTGGGTTGGAGAAGGAGAAGTGAGTGTGGGCTGGAGAAGGAGAAGTGAGTGTGGGTCGGAGAAGGAGAAGTGAGTGTGGGCTGGAGAAGGAGAAGTGAGTGTGGATTGGAGAAGGAGAAGTGAGTGTGGGTCGGAGAAGAAGTGAGTGTGGATCAAAGAAGGAGAAGTGAAAGTGGGCTGGAGAAGGAGAAGTGAGTGTGGATTGGAGAAGGAGAAGTGAGTGTGGGTCGGAGAAGAAGTGAGTGTGGATCAAAGAAGGAGAAGTGAATGTGGGCTGGAGAAGGAGAAGTGAGTGTGGGTCGGAGAAGGAGAAGTGAGTGTGGGTCGGAGAAGGAGAAGTGAATGTGGGCTGGAGAAAGAGAAGTGAGTGTGGGTCGGAGAAGGAAAAGTGAGTGTGGATTGGAGAAGGAGAAGTGGGTGTGGGTCGGAGAAGGAAAAGTGAGTGTGGATTGGAGAAGGAGAAGTGAGTGTGAGTCGGAGAAGGAGAAGTGAGTGTGGGTCGGAGGGTGAAGTGGGTGTGGGTCGGAGAAGGAGAAGTGGGTGTGGGCTGGAGAAGAAGTGAGTGTGGATTGGAGAAGGAGAAGTGAGTGTGGGTAGGAGATGGAGAAGTGAGTGTGGGTCGGAGAAGGAGAAGTGAGTGTGGATTGGAGAAGGAGAAGTGGGTGTGGGTCGGAGAAGGAGCAGTGAATGTGGGCTGGAGAAGGAGAAATGAGTGTGGGTCAGAGAAGGAGAAGTGAGTGTGGGTCAGAGAAGGAGAAGTGAGTGTGGGTCAGAGAAGAAGAAGGGAGTGTGGATCGGAGAAGGAGAAGTGAGTGTGGGTCAGAGAAGGAGAAGTGGGTGTGGGTCGGAGAAGGAGAAGTGAGTGTGGGCTGGAGAAGGAGAAGTGAGTGTGGATTGGAGAAGGAGAAGTGAGTGTGGGTCGGAGAAGGAGAAGTGAGTGTGGGTCGGGGAAGGAGAAGTGAGTGTGGATCAAAGAAGGAGAAGTGAATGTGGGCTGGAGAAGGAGAAGTGAGTGTGGGTTTGTGAAGGAGAAGTGAGTGCGGGTCGGAGAAGGAGGAGTGAGTGTGGGTTGGAGAAGGAGAAGTGAGTGTGGGTTAGAGAAGGAGAAGTGAGTGTCGGTCGGAGAAGGAGAAGTGAGTGTGGATTGGAGAAGGAGAAGTGAGTGTGGGTCGGAGAAGAAGAAGTGAGTGTGGATCAAAAAAGGAGAAGTGAATGTGGGCTGGAGAAGGAGAAGTGAGTGTGGGCTGGAGTAGGAGAAGTGAGTGTGGATTGGAGAAGGAGAATTGAGTGTGGGTCGGAGAAGGAGAAGTGAGTGTGGATCAAAGAAGGAAAAGTGAATGTGGGCTGGAGAAGGAGAAGTGAGTGTGGGCTGGAGAAGGAGAAGTGAGTGTGGGTCAGAGAAGGAGAAGTGAGGGTGGATTGGAGAAGGAGAAGTGAGTGTGGGTCGGAGAAGGAGAAGTGAGTGTGGGTCGGAGAAGGAGAAGTGAGTGTCGATCAAAGAAGGAGAAGTGAATGTGGGCTGGAGAGGGAGAAGTGAGTTTGGGTCATAGAAGGAGGAGTGAGTGTGGATTGGAGAAGGAGGAGTGAGTGTGGGTTGGAGAAGGAGAAGTGAGTGTGGGTCAAAGAAGGAGATGTGAATGTGGGCTGGAGAAGGAGAAGTGAGTGTGGGCTGGAGAAGGAGAAGTGAGTGTGGGTGAAAGAAGGAGAAGTGAATGTGGGCTGGAGAAGGAGAAGTGAATGTGGGTCGGAGAAGTAGGAGTGAGTGTGGATTGCAGAAGGAGGAGAGAGTATGGGTCAGAGAAGGAGAAGTGAGTGTAGGTTGGAGAAGGAGAAGTGAGTGTGGATAGGAGAAGGAGGAGTGAGTGTGTGTCAGAGATGTAGAAGTGCGTGTGGATTGGAGAAGGAGAAGTGAGTGTGGGTCAGAGAAGGAGAAGTGAGTGTGGGTTGGAGAAGGAAAAGTGAGTGTGTGTCAGAGAAGGAGAAGTGGGTGTGGGCTGGAGAAGGAGAAGTGAGTGTGGGTCAGAGAAGGAGGAGTGATTGTGGGTCGGAGAAGGAGAAGTGAGTGTGTTTCAGAGAAGTAGAAGTGAGTGTGGGTCAGAGAAGGAGAAGTGAGTGTGGGTTGGAGAAGGAGAAGTGAGTGTGTGTCAGAGAAGGAGAAGTGAGTGTGGATCAAAGAAGGAGAAGTGAATGTGGGCTGGAGAAGGAGAAGTGAGTGTGGGTCGGAGAAGGAGGAGTGAGTGTGGGTCGGATAAGGAGAAGTGAGTGTAGGTCAGAGAAGGAGAAGTGAGTGTGGGTCAGAGAAGGAGGAGCGAGTGAGGGTCGGAGAAGGAGAAGTGAGTGTGGGTCAGAGAAGGAGAGGTGAATGTGGGTCGGAGAAGGAGAAGTGAGTGTGGGCTGGAGAAGGAGAAGTGTGTGTGGATTGGAGAAGGAGATGTGAGTGTGGATCGGAGAAGGAGAAGTGAGTGTGGATCAAAGAAGGAGAAGTGAATGTGGGCTGGAGAAGGAGAAGTGAGTGTGGGCTGGAGAAGGAGAAGTGAGTGTGGATTGGAGAAGGAGAAGTGAGCGTGGGTCGGAGAAGGGGTAGTGATTGTGGATCAAAGAAGGAGAAGTGAATGTGAGCTGGAGAAGGAGAAGTGAGTGTGGGTTGGAGAAGGTGAAGTGAGTGTGGGTCGGAGAAGGAGAAGTGAGTGTGGGCTGGAGAAGAAGTGAGTGTGGGTCGGAGAAGGAGGAGTGAATGTGGGCTGGTGAAGGAGAAGTGAGTGTGGGCTGGAGAAGGAGAAGTGAGTGTGGATTGGAGAAGGAGAAGTGAGTGTGGGTCGGAGAAGGAGAAGTGAGTGTGGATCAAAGAAGGAGAAGTGAATGTGGGCTGGAGAAGGAGAAGTCAGTGTGGTTTGGAGAAGGAGAAGTGACTGTGGGTCGGAGAAGAAGTGAGTGTGGGTTGGCAAAGGAGAAATGAGTGTGGGTCAGAGAAGGAGGAGTGAGTGTGGATTGGAGAAGGAGAAGTGAGTGTGGGTCAAAGAAGGAGAAGTGAGTGTGGGCTGGAGAAGGAGAAGTGAGTGTGGATTGGAGAAGGAGAAGTGAGTGTGGGTCGGAGAAGGAGAACTGAGTGTGGGCTGGAGAAGGAGAAGTGTGTGTGGATTGGAGAAGGAGAAGTGGGTGTGGGTCGGAGAAGGAAAAGTGAGTGTGGATTGGAGAAGGAGAAGTGGGTGTGGGTCGGAGAAGGAAAAGTGAGTGTGGATTGGAGAAGGAGAAGTGAGTGTGGGTCAGAGAAGGAGGAGTGAGTGTGGATTGGAGAAGGAGAAGTGAGTGTGGGTCAGAGAAGGAGAAGTGAGTGTGGGTCAGAGAAGGAGAAGTGAGTGGGGGTCGGAGAAGGAGAAGTGAGTGTGGATTGGAGAAGGAGAAGTGAGTGTGGATCAAAGAAGGAGAAGTGAGTGTGGGCTGGAGAAGGAGAAGTGAGTGTGGGTCGGAGAAGGAGAAGTGAGTGTGGGCTGGAGAAGGAGAAGTGAGTGTGGGTCGGAGAAGGAGAAGTGAGTGTGGGCTGGAGAAGGAGAAGTGAGTGTGGGTCAGAGAAGGAGAAGTGAGTGTGGATTGGAGAAGGAGAAGTGAGTGTGGGTCGGAGAAGAAGTGAGTGTGGATCAAAGAAGGAGAAGTGAAAGTGGGCTGGAGAAGGAGAAGTGAGTGTGGATTGGTGAAGGAGAAGTGAGTGTGGGTCAGAGAAGAAGTGAGTGTGGATCAAAGAAGGAGAAGTGAATGTGGGCTGGAGAAGGAGAAGTGAGTGTGGGTCGGAGAAGGAGAAGTGAGTGTGGGTCGGAGAAGGAAAAGTGAGTGTGGATTGGAGAAGGAGAAGTGAGTGTGGGTCAGAGAAGGAAGAGTGAGTGTGGATTGGAGAAGGAGAAGTGAGTGTGGGTCAGAGAAGGAGAAGTGAGTGTGGGTCAGAGAAGGAGAAGTGAGTGGGGGTCGGAGAAGGAGAAGTGAGTGTGGATTGGAGAAGGAGAAGTGAGTGTAGATCAAAGAAGGAGAAGTGAGAGTGGGCTGGAGAAGGAGAAGTGAGTGTGGGTCGGAGAAGGAGAAGTGAGTGTGGGTCGGAGAAGGAGAAGTGGCTGTGGGCTGGAGAAGGAGAAGTGAGTGTGGGTCGGAGAAGGAGAAGTGAGTGTGGGCTGGAGAAGGAGAAGTGAGTGTGGGTCAGAGAAGGAGAAGTGTGTGTGGGTTGGAGAAGGAGAAGTGAGTGTGGGTCAAAGAAGGAGAAGTGAGTGTGGGCTGGAGAAGGAGAAGTGAGTGTGGATTGGAGAAGGAGAAGTGAGTGTGGGTCGGAGAAGGAGAATTGAGTGTGGGCTGGAGAAGGAGAAGTGAGTGTGGATTGGAGAAGGAGAAGTGGGTGTGGGTCGGAGAAGGAAAAGTGAGTGTGGATTGGAGAAGGATAAGTGAGTGTGGGTCAGAGAAGGAGGAGTGAGTGTGGATTGGAGAAGGAGAAGTGAGTGTGGGTCAGAGAAGGAGAAGTGAGTGTGGGTCCGAGAAGGAGAAGTGAGTGGGGGTTGGAGAAGGAGAAGTGAGTGTGGATTGGAGAAGGAGAATTGAGTGTGGATCAAAGAATGAGAAGTGAGTGTGGGCTGGAGAAGGAGAAGTGAGTGTGGGTTGGAGAAGGAGAAGTGAGTGTGGGCTGGAGAAGGAGAAGTGAGTGTGGGTCGGAGAAGGAGAAGTGAGTGTGGGCTGGAGAAGGAGAAGTGAGTGTGGATTGGAGAAGGAGAAGTGAGTGTGGGTCGGAGAAGAAGTGAGTGTGGATCAAAGAAGGAGAAGTGAAAGTGGGCTGGAGAAGGAGAAGTGAGTGTGGATTGGAGAAGGAGAAGTGAGTGTGGGTCGGAGAAGAAGTGAGTGTGGATCAAAGAAGGAGAAGTGAATGTGGGCTGGAGAAGGAGAAGTGAGTGTGGGTCGGAGAAGGAGAAGTGAGTGTGGGTCGGAGAAGGAGAAGTGAATGTGGGCTGGAGAAAGAGAAGTGAGTGTGGGTCGGAGAAGGAAAAGTGAGTGTGGATTGGAGAAGGAGAAGTGGGTGTGGGTCGGAGAAGGAAAAGTGAGTGTGGATTGGAGAAGGAGAAGTGAGTGTGAGTCGGAGAAGGAGAAGTGAGTGTGGGTCGGAGGGTGAAGTGGGTGTGGGTCGGAGAAGGAGAAGTGGGTGTGGGCTGGAGAAGAAGTGAGTGTGGATTGGAGAAGGAGAAGTGAGTGTGGGTAGGAGATGGAGAAGTGAGTGTGGGTCGGAGAAGGAGAAGTGAGTGTGGATTGGAGAAGGAGAAGTGGGTGTGGGTCGGAGAAGGAGCAGTGAATGTGGGCTGGAGAAGGAGAAATGAGTGTGGGTCAGAGAAGGAGAAGTGAGTGTAGGTCAGAGAAGGAGAAGTGAGTGTGGGTCAGAGAAGAAGAAGGGAGTGTGGATCGGAGAAGGAGAAGTGAGTGTGGGTCAGAGAAGGAGAAGTGGGTGTGGGTCGGAGAAGGAGAAGTGAGTGTGGGCTGGAGAAGGAGAAGTGAGTGTGGATTGGAGAAGGAGAAGTGAGTGTGGGTCGGAGAAGGAGAAGTGAGTGTGGGTCGGGGAAGGAGAAGTGAGTGTGGATCAAAGAAGGAGAAGTGAATGTGGGCTGGAGAAGGAGAAGTGAGTGTGGGTTTGTGAAGGAGAAGTGAGTGCGGGTCGGAGAAGGAGGAGTGAGTGTGGGTTGGAGAAGGAGAAGTGAGTGTGGGTTAGAGAAGGAGAAGTGAGTGTCGGTCGGAGAAGGAGAAGTGAGTGTGGATTGGAGAAGGAGAAGTGAGTGTGGGTCGGAGAAGAAGAAGTGAGTGTGGATCAAAAAAGGAGAAGTGAATGTGGGCTGGAGAAGGAGAAGTGAGTGTGGGCTGGAGTAGGAGAAGTGAGTGTGGATTGGAGAAGGAGAATTGAGTGTGGGTCGGAGAAGAAGTGAGTGTGGATCAAAGAAGGAGAAGTGAATGTGGGCTGGAGAAGGAGAAGTGAGTGTGGGTCGGAGAAGGAGAAGTGAGTGTGGGTCGGAGAAGGAAAAGTGAGTGTGGATTGGAGAAGGAGTAGTGAGTGTGGGTCAGAGAAGGAAGAGTGAGTGTGGATTGGAGAAGGAGAAGTGAGTGTGGGTCAGAGAAGGAGAAGTGAGTGTGGGTCAGAGAAGGAGAAGTGAGTGGGGGTCGGAGAAGGAGAAGTGAGTGTGGATTGGAGAAGGAGAAGTGAGTGTAGATCAAAGAAGGAGAAGTGAGAGTGGGCTGGAGAAGGAGAAGTGAGTGTGGGTCGGAGAAGGAGAAGTGAGTGTGGGTCGGAGAAGGAGAAGTGGCTGTGGGCTGGAGAAGGAGAAGTGAGTGTGGGTCGGAGAAGGAGAAGTGAGTGTGGGCTGGAGAAGGAGAAGTGAGTGTGGGTCAGAGAAGGAGAAGTGTGTGTGGGTTGGAGAAGGAGAAGTGAGTGTGGGTCAAAGAAGGAGAAGTGAGTGTGGGCTGGAGAAGGAGAAGTGAGTGTGGATTGGAGAAGGAGAAGTGAGTGTGGGTCGGAGAAGGAGAATTGAGTGTGGGCTGGAGAAGGAGAAGTGAGTGTGGATTGGAGAAGGAGAAGTGGGTGTGGGTCGGAGAAGGAAAAGTGAGTGTGGATTGGAGAAGGAGAAGTGAGTGTGGGTCAGAGAAGGAGGAGTGAGTGTGGATTGGAGAAGGAGAAGTGAGTGTGGGTCAGAGAAGGAGAAGTGAGTGTGGGTCCGAGAAGGAGAAGTGAGTGGGGGTTGGAGAAGGAGAAGTGAGTGTGGATTGGAGAAGGAGAAGTGAGTGTGGATCAAAGAATGAGAAGTGAGTGTGGGCTGGAGAAGGAGAAGTGAGTGTGGGTTGGAGAAGGAGAAGTGAGTGTGGGCTGGAGAAGGAGAAGTGAGTGTGGGTCGGAGAAGGAGAAGTGAGTGTGGGCTGGAGAAGGAGAAGTGAGTGTGGATTGGAGAAGGAGAAGTGAGTGTGGGTCGGAGAAGAAGTGAGTGTGGATCAAAGAAGGAGAAGTGAAAGTGGGCTGGAGAAGGAGAAGTGAGTGTGGATTGGAGAAGGAGAAGTGAGTGTGGGTCGGAGAAGAAGTGAGTGTGGATCAAAGAAGGAGAAGTGAATGTGGGCTGGAGAAGGAGAAGTGAGTGTGGGTCGGAGAAGGAGAAGTGAGTGTGGGTCGGAGAAGGAGAAGTGAATGTGGGCTGGAGAAAGAGAAGTGAGAGTGGGTCGGAGAAGGAAAAGTGAGTGTGGATTGGAGAAGGAGAAGTGGGTGTGGGTCGGAGAAGGAAAAGTGAGTGTGGATTGGAGAAGGAGAAGTGAGTGTGAGTCGGAGAAGGCGAAGTGAGTGTGGGTCGGAGGGTGAAGTGGGTGTGGGTCGGAGAAGGACAAGTGGGTGTGGGCTGGAGAAGAAGTGAGTGTGGATTGGAGAAGGAGAAGTGAGTGTGGGTAGGAGATGGAGAAGTGAGTGTGGGTCGGAGAAGGAGAAGTGAGTGTGGATTGGAGAAGGAGAAGTGGGTGTGGGTCGGAGAAGGAGCAGTGAATGTGGGCTGGAGGAGGAGAAATGAGTGTGGGTCAGAGAAGGAGAAGTGAGTGTGGGTCAGAGAAGGAGAAGTGAGTGTGGGTCAGAGAAGAAGAAGGGAGTGTGGATCGGAGAAGGAGAAGTGAGTGTGGGTCAGAGAAGGAGAAGTGGGTGTGGGTCGGAGAAGGAGAAGTGAGTGTGGGCTGGAGAAGGAGAAGTGAGTGTGGATTGGAGAAGGAGAAGTGAGTGTGGGTCGGAGAAGGAGAAGTGAGTGTGGGTCGGGGAAGGAGAAGTGAGTGTGGATCAAAGAAGGAGAAGTGAATGTGGGCTGGAGAAGGAGAAGTGAGTGTGGGTTTGTGAAGGAGAAGTGAGTGCGGGTCGGAGAAGGAGGAGTGAGTGTGGGTTGGAGAAGGAGAAGTGAGTGTGGGTTAGAGAAGGAGAAGTGAGTGTCGGTCGGAGAAGGAGAAGTGAGTGTGGATTGGAGAAGGAGAAGTGAGTGTGGGTCGGAGAAGAAGAAGTGAGTGTGGATCAAAAAAGGAGAAGTGAATGTGGGCTGGAGAAGGAGAAGTGAGTGTGGGCTGGAGTAGGAGAAGTGAGTGTGGATTGGAGAAGGAGAATTGAGTGTGGGTCGGAGAAGGAGAAGTGAGTGTGGATCAAAGAAGGAAAATTGAATGTGGGCTGGAGAAGGAGAAGTGAGTGTGGGCTGGAGAAGGAGAAGTGAGTGTGGGTCAGAGAAGGAGAAGTGAGGGTGGATTGGAGAAGGAGAAGTGAGTGTGGGTCGGAGAAGGAGAAGTGAGTGTGGGTCGGAGAAGGAGAAGTGAGTGTCGATCAAAGAAGGAGAAGTGAATGTGGGCTGGAGAGGGAGAAGTGAGTTTGGGTCATAGAAGGAGGAGTGAGTGTGGATTGGAGAAGGAGGAGTGAGTGTGGGTTGGAGAAGGAGAAGTGAGTGTGGGTCAAAGAAGGAGATGTGAATGTGGGCTGGAGAAGGAGAAGTGAGTGTGGGTCGGAGAAGGAGAAGTGAGTGTGGGTCGGAGAAGGAGAAGTGAGTGTCGATCAAAGAAGGAGAAGTGAATGTGGGCTGGAGAGGGAGAAGTGAGTTTGGGTCATAGAAGGAGGAGTGAGTGTGGATTGGAGAAGGAGGAGTGAGTGTGGGTTGGAGAAGGAGAAGTGAGTGTGGGTCAAAGAAGGAGATGTGAATGTGGGCTGGAGAAGGAGAAGTGAGTGTGGGCTGGAGAAGGAGAAGTGAGTGTGTGTTGGAGAAGGAGAAGTGAGTGTGGGTCGGAGAAGGAGAAGTGAGTGTGGATCAAAGAAGGAGAAGTGAATGGGGGCTGGAGAAGGAGAAGTGAGTGTGTGTTGGAGAAGGAGAAGTGAGTGTGGGTTGGAGAAGGAGAAGTGAGTGTGGGTGAAAGAAGGAGAAGTGAATGTGGGCTGGAGAAGGAGAAGTGAGTGTGGGTCGGAGAAGTAGGAGTGAGTGTGGATTGCAGAAGGAGGAGAGAGTATGGGTCAGAGAAGGAGAAGTGAGTGTAGGTTGGAGAAGGAGAAGTGAGTGTGGGTCAGAGAAGGAGAAGTGAGTGTGGGTTGGAGAAGGAAAAGTGAGTGTGTGTCAGAGAAGGAGAAGTGGGTGTGGGCTGGAGAAGGAGAAGTGAGTGTGGGTCAGAGAAGGAGGAGTGATTGTGGGTCGGAGAAGGAGAAGTGAGTGTGTTTCAGAGAAGTAGAAGTGAGTGTGGGTCAGAGAAGGAGAAGTGAGTGTGGGTTGGAGAAGGAGAAGTGAGTGTGTGTCAGAGAAGGAGAAGTGAGTGTGGATCAAAGAAGGAGAAGTGAATGTGGGCTGGAGAAGGAGAAGTGAGTGTGGGTCGGAGAAGGAGGAGTGAGTGTGGGTCGGATAAGGAGAAGTGAGTGTAGGTCAGAGAAGGAGAAGTGAGTGTGGGTCAGAGAAGGAGGAGCGAGTGAGGGTCGGAGAAGGAGAAGTGAGTGTGGGTCAGAGAAGGAGAGGTGAATGTGGGTC
Source organism: Hemitrygon akajei (assembly GCF_048418815.1). NCBI lineage: Eukaryota > Metazoa > Chordata > Chondrichthyes > Myliobatiformes > Dasyatidae > Hemitrygon > Hemitrygon akajei. Next base: position 112,821,482 of record NC_133129.1, on the reverse strand, counting down.
GGAGAAGGAGAAGTGAGTGTGGGCTGGAGAAGGAGAAGTGTGTGTGGATTGGAGAAGGAGATGTGAGTGTGGATCGGAGAAGGAGAAGTGAGTGTGGATCAAAGAAGGAGAAGTGAATGTGGGCTGGAGAAGGAGAAGTGAGTGTGGGCTGGAGAAGGAGAAGTGAGTGTGGATTGGAGAAGGATAAGTGAGCGTGGGTCGGAGAAGGGGTAGTGATTGTGGATCAAAGAAGGAGAAGTGAATGTGAGCTGGAGAAGGTGAAGTGAGTGTGGGTCGGAGAAGGAGAAGTGAGTGTGAGCTGGAGAAGAAGTGAGTGTGGGTCGGAGAAGGAGGAGTGAAAGTGGGCTGGTGAAGGAGAAGTGAGTGTGGGCTGGAGAAGGAGAAGTGAGTGTGGATTGGAGAAGGAGAAGTGAGTGTGGGTCGGAGAAGGAGAAGTGAGTGTGGATCAAAGAAGGAGAAGTGAATGTGGGCTGGAGAAGGAGAAGTCAGTGTGGTTTGGAGAAGGAGAAGTGACTGTGGGTCGGAGAAGAAGTGAGTGTGGGTTGGCGAAGGAGAAATGAGTGTGGGTCAGAGAAGGAGGAGTGAGTGTGGATTGGAGAAGGAGAAGTGAGTGTGGGTCAAAGAAGGAGAAGTGAGTGTGGGCTGGAGAAGGAGAAGTGAGTGTGGGTCAAAGAAGGAGAAGTGAGTGTGGGCTGGAGAAGGAGAAGTGTGTGTGGGTCGGAGAAGGAGAAGTGAGTGTGGGTCAAAGAAGGAGAAGTGAGTGTGGGCTGGAGAAGGAGAAGTGAGTGTGGGTCGGAGAAGGAGAATTGAGTGTGGGCTGGAGAAGGAGAAGTGAGTGTGGATTGGAGAAGGAGAAGTGGGTGTGGGTCGGAGAAGGAAAAGTGAGTGTGGATTGGAGAAGGAGAAGTGAGTGTGGGTCAGAGAAGGAGAAGTGAGTGTGGGTCCGAGAAGGAGAAGTGAGTGGGGGTTGGAGAAGGAGAAGTGAGTGTGGATTGGAGAAGGAGAAGTGAGTGTGGATCAAAGAATGAGAAGTGAGTGTGGGCTGGAGAAGGAGAAGTGAGTGTGGGTTGGAGAAGGAGAAGTGAGTGTGGGCTGGAGAAGGAGAAGTGAGTGTGGGTCGGAGAAGGAGAAGTGAGTGTGGGCTGGAGAAGGAGAAGTGAGTGTGGATTGGAGAAGGAGAAGTGAGTGTGGGTCGGAGAAGAAGTGAGTGTGGATCAAAGAAGGAGAAGTGAAAGTGGGCTGGAGAAGGAGAAGTGAGTGTGGATTGGAGAAGGAGAAGTGAGTGTGGGTCGGAGAAGAAGTGAGTGTGGATCAAAGAAGGAGAAGTGAATGTGGGCTGGAGAAGGAGAAGTGAGTGTGGGTCGGAGAAGGAGAAGTGAGTGTGGGTCGGAGAAGGAGAAGTGAATGTGGGCTGGAGAAAGAGAAGTGAGTGTGGGTCGGAGAAGGAAAAGTGAGTGTGGATTGGAGAAGGAGAAGTGGGTGTGGGTCGGAGAAGGAAAAGTGAGTGTGGATTGGAGAAGGAGAAGTGAGTGTGAGTCGGAGAAGGAGAAGTGAGTGTGGGTCGGAGGGTGAAGTGGGTGTGGGTCGGAGAAGGAGAAGTGGGTGTGGGCTGGAGAAGAAGTGAGTGTGGATTGGAGAAGGAGAAGTGAGTGTGGGTAGGAGATGGAGAAGTGAGTGTGGGTCGGAGAAGGAGAAGTGAGTGTGGATTGGAGAAGGAGAAGTGGGTGTGGGTCGGAGAAGGAGCAGTGAATGTGGGCTGGAGAAGGAGAAATGAGTGTGGGTCAGAGAAGGAGAAGTGAGTGTGGGTCAGAGAAGGAGAAGTGAGTGTGGGTCAGAGAAGAAGAAGGGAGTGTGGATCGGAGAAGGAGAAGTGAGTGTGGGTCAGAGAAGGAGAAGTGGGTGTGGGTCGGAGAAGGAGAAGTGAGTGTGGGCTGGAGAAGGAGAAGTGAGTGTGGATTGGAGAAGGAGAAGTGAGTGTGGGTCGGAGAAGGAGAAGTGAGTGTGGGTCGGGGAAGGAGAAGTGAGTGTGGATCAAAGAAGGAGAAGTGAATGTGGGCTGGAGAAGGAGAAGTGAGTGTGGGTTTGTGAAGGAGAAGTGAGTGCGGGTCGGAGAAGGAGGAGTGAGTGTGGGTTGGAGAAGGAGAAGTGAGTGTGGGTTAGAGAAGGAGAAGTGAGTGTCGGTCGGAGAAGGAGAAGTGAGTGTGGATTGGAGAAGGAGAAGTGAGTGTGGGTCGGAGAAGAAGAAGTGAGTGTGGATCAAAAAAGGAGAAGTGAATGTGGGCTGGAGAAGGAGAAGTGAGTGTGGGCTGGAGTAGGAGAAGTGAGTGTGGATTGGAGAAGGAGAATTGAGTGTGGGTCGGAGAAGGAGAAGTGAGTGTGGATCAAAGAAGGAAAAGTGAATGTGGGCTGGAGAAGGAGAAGTGAGTGTGGGCTGGAGAAGGAGAAGTGAGTGTGGGTCAGAGAAGGAGAAGTGAGGGTGGATTGGAGAAGGAGAAGTGAGTGTGGGTCGGAGAAGGAGAAGTGAGTGTGGGTCGGAGAAGGAGAAGTGAGTGTCGATCAAAGAAGGAGAAGTGAATGTGGGCTGGAGAGGGAGAAGTGAGTTTGGGTCATAGAAGGAGGAGTGAGTGTGGATTGGAGAAGGAGGAGTGAGTGTGGGTTGGAGAAGGAGAAGTGAGTGTGGGTCAAAGAAGGAGATGTGAATGTGGGCTGGAGAAGGAGAAGTGAGTGTGGGCTGGAGAAGGAGAAGTGAGTGTGTGTTGGAGAAGGAGAAGTGAGTGTGGGTCGGAGAAGGAGAAGTGAGTGTGGATCAAAGAAGGAGAAGTGAATGGGGGCTGGAGAAGGAGAAGTGAGTGTGGGTTGGAGAAGGAGAAGTGAGTGTGGGTGAAAGAAGGAGAAGTGAATGTGGGCTGGAGAAGGAGAAGTGAGTGTGGGTCGGAGAAGTAGGAGTGAGTGTGGATTGCAGAAGGAGGAGAGAGTATGGGTCAGAGAAGGAGAAGTGAGTGTAGGTTGGAGAAGGAGAAGTGAGTGTGGATAGGAGAAGGAGGAGTGAGTGTGTGTCAGAGATGTAGAAGTGCGTGTGGATTGGAGAAGGAGAAGTGAGTGTGGGTCAGAGAAGGAGAAGTGAGTGTGGGTTGGAGAAGGAAAAGTGAGTGTGTGTCAGAGAAGGAGAAGTGGGTGTGGGCTGGAGAAGGAGAAGTGAGTGTGGGTCAGAGAAGGAGGAGTGATTGTGGGTCGGAGAAGGAGAAGTGAGTGTGTTTCAGAGAAGTAGAAGTGAGTGTGGGTCAGAGAAGGAGAAGTGAGTGTGGGTTGGAGAAGGAGAAGTGAGTGTGTGTCAGAGAAGGAGAAGTGAGTGTGGATCAAAGAAGGAGAAGTGAATGTGGGCTGGAGAAGGAGAAGTGAGTGTGGGTCGGAGAAGGAGGAGTGAGTGTGGGTCGGATAAGGAGAAGTGAGTGTAGGTCAGAGAAGGAGAAGTGAGTGTGGGTCAGAGAAGGAGGAGCGAGTGAGGGTCGGAGAAGGAGAAGTGAGTGTGGGTCAGAGAAGGAGAGGTGAATGTGGGTCGGAGAAGGAGAAGTGAGTGTGGGCTGGAGAAGGAGAAGTGTGTGTGGATTGGAGAAGGAGATGTGAGTGTGGATCGGAGAAGGAGAAGTGAGTGTGGATCAAAGAAGGAGAAGTGAATGTGGGCTGGAGAAGGAGAAGTGAGTGTGGGCTGGAGAAGGAGAAGTGAGTGTGGATTGGAGAAGGAGAAGTGAGCGTGGGTCGGAGAAGGGGTAGTGATTGTGGATCAAAGAAGGAGAAGTGAATGTGAGCTGGAGAAGGAGAAGTGAGTGTGGGTTGGAGAAGGTGAAGTGAGTGTGGGTCGGAGAAGGAGAAGTGAGTGTGGGCTGGAGAAGAAGTGAGTGTGGGTCGGAGAAGGAGGAGTGAAAGTGGGCTGGTGAAGGAGAAGTGAGTGTGGGCTGGAGAAGGAGAAGTGAGTGTGGATTGGAGAAGGAGAAGTGAGTGTGGGTCGGAGAAGGAGAAGTGAGTGTGGATCAAAGAAGGAGAAGTGAATGTGGGCTGGAGAAGGAGAAGTCAGTGTGGTTTGGAGAAGGAGAAGTGACTGTGGGTCGGAGAAGAAGTGAGTGTGGGTTGGCGAAGGAGAAATGAGTGTGGGTCAGAGAAGGAGGAGTGAGTGTGGATTGGAGAAGGAGAAGTGAGTGTGGGTCAAAGAAGGAGAAGTGAGTGTGGGCTGGAGAAGGAGAAGTGAGTGTGGATTGGAGAAGGAGAAGTGAGTGTGGGTCGGAGAAGGAGAACTGAGTGTGGGCTGGAGAAGGAGAAGTGAGTGTGGATTGGAGAAGGAGAAGTGGGTGTGGGTCGGAGAAGGAAAAGTGAGTGTGGATTGGAGAAGGAGAAGTGGGTGTGGGTCGGAGAAGGAAAAGTGAGTGTGGATTGGAGAAGGAGAAGTGAGTGTGGGTCAGAGAAGGAGGAGTGAGTGTGGATTGGAGAAGGAGAAGTGAGTGTGGGTCAGAGAAGGAGAAGTGAGTGTGGGTCAGAGAAGGAGAAGTGAGTGGGGGTCGGAGAAGGAGAAGTGAGTGTGGATTGGAGAAGGAGAAGTGAGTGTGGATCAAAGAAGGAGAAGTGAGTGTGGGCTGGAGAAGGAGAAGTGAGTGTGGGTCGGAGAAGGAGAAGTGAGTGTGGGCTGGAGAAGGAGAAGTGAGTGTGGGTCGGAGAAGGAGAAGTGAGTGTGGGCTGGAGAAGGAGAAGTGAGTGTGGGTCAGAGAAGGAGAAGTGAGTGTGGATTGGAGAAGGAGAAGTGAGTGTGGGTCGGAGAAGAAGTGAGTGTGGATCAAAGAAGGAGAAGTGAAAGTGGGCTGGAGAAGGAGAAGTGAGTGTGGATTGGAGAAGGAGAAGTGAGTGTGGGTCAGAGAAGAAGTGAGTGTGGATCAAAGAAGGAGAAGTGAATGTGGGCTGGAGAAGGAGAAGTGAGTGTGGGTCGGAGAAGGAGAAGTGAGTGTGGGTCGGAGAAGGAAAAGTGAGTGTGGATTGGAGAAGGAGAAGTGAGTGTGGGTCAGAGAAGGAGGAGTGAGTGTGGATTGGAGAAGGAGAAGTGAGTGTGGGTCAGAGAAGGAGAAGTGAGTGTGGGTCAGAGAAGGAGAAGTGAGTGGGGGTCGGAGAAAGAGAAGTGAGTGTGGATTGGAGAAGGAGAAGTGAGTGTGGATCAAAGAAGGAGAAGTGAGTGTGGGCTGGAGAAGGAGAAGTGAGTGTGGGTCGGAGAAGGAGAAGTGAGTGTGGGCTGGAGAAGGAGAAGTGAGTGTGGGTCGGAGAAGGAGAAGTGAGTGTGGGCTGGTGAAGGAGAAGTGAGTGTGGATTGGAGAAGGAGAAGTGAGTGTGGGTCGGAGAAGAAGTGAGTGTGGATCAAAGAAGGAGAAGTGAAAGTGGGCTGGAGAAGGAGAAGTGAGTGTGGATTGGAGAAGGAGAAGTGAGTGTGGGTCGGAGAAGAAGTGAGTGTGGATCAAAGAAGGAGAAGTGAATGTGGGGTGGAGAAGGAGAAGTGAGTGTGGGTCGGAGAAGGAGAAGTGAGTGTGGGTCGGAGAAGGAAAAGTGAGTGTGGATTGGAGAAGGAGAAGTGGGTGTGGGTCGGAGAAGGAAAAGTGAGTGTGGATTGGAGAAGGAGAAGTGAGTGTGAGTCGGAGAAGGAGAAGTGAGTGTGGGTCGGAGAAGGTGAAGTGGGTGTGGGTCGGAGAAGGAGAAGTGGGTGTGGGCTGGAGAAGAAGTGAGTGTGGATTGGAGAAGGAGAAGTGAGTGTGGGTCGGAGATGGAGAAGTGAGTGTGGGTCGGAGAAGGAGAAGTGAGTGTGGATTGGAGAAGGAGAAGTGGGTGTGGGTCGGAGAAGGAGCAGTGAATGTGGGCTGGAGAAGGAAAAGTGAGTTTGGGTCGTAGAAGGAGGAGTGTGTGTGGATTGGAGAAGGAGGAGTGAGTGTGGGTTGGAGAAGGAGAAGTGAGTGTGGATTGGAGAAGGAGAAGTGAGTGTGGATTGGAGAAGGAGAAGTGAGTGTGAGTCGGAGCAGGAGAAGTGAGTGTGGATCAAAGAAGGAGAAGTGAATGTGGGCTGGAGAATGAGAAGTGAGTGTGGGTTGGAGAAGGAGAAGTGAGTGTGGATCAAAGAAAGAGAAGTGAATGTGGGCTGGAGAAGGAGAAGTGAGTGTGGGCTGGAGAAGGAGAAGTGAGTGTGGATTGGAGAAGGAGAAGTGAATGTGGGTCGGAGAAGAAGTGAGTGTGGGTCAGAGAAGGAGGAGCGAGTGTGGGTCGGAGAAGGAGAAGTGAGTGTGGGTCAGAGAAGGAGAAGTGAATGTGGGTCGGAGAAGGAGACGTGAGTGTGGGCTGGAGAAGGAGAAGTGAGTGTGGATTGGAGAAGGAGATCTGAGTATGGGCCGGAGAAGGAGAAGTGAGTGTGGATCAAAGAAGAAGTGAACGTGGGCTGGAGAAGGAGAAGTGAGTGTGGGCTGGAGAAGGGGAAGTGAGTGTGGTTTGGAGAAGGAGAAGTGAGCGTGGGTCGGAGAAGGGGAAGTGAGTGTGGATCAAAGAAGGAGAAGTGAATGTGGGCTGGAGAAGGAGAAGTGAGTGTGGGTTGTAGAAGGAGAAGTGAGTGTGGGTCGGAGAAGGAGAAGTGAGTGTGGGCTGGAGAAGGAGAAGTGAGTGTGGGTTGGAGAAATAGAAGTGAGTGTGGGTCGGAGAAGGGGAAGTGAGTGTGGGTCAACGAAGGAGAAGTGAATGTGGGCATGACAAGGAGATGTGAGTGTGGGTCGGAGAAGGAGGAGTGAATGTGGGCTGTAGAAGGAGAAGTGAGTGTGGGCTGGAGAAGGAGAAGTGAGTGTGGATTGGAGAAGGAGAAGTGAGTGTGGATTGGAGATGGAGAAGTGAGTGTGAGTCGGAGCAGGAGAAGTGAGTGTGGATCAAAGAAGGAGAAGTGAATGTGGGCTGGAGAAGGAGAAGTGAGTGTGGGTTGTAGAAGGAGAAGTGAGTGTGGGTCGGAGAAGGAGAAGTGAGTGTGGGCTGGAGAAGGAGAAGTGAGTGTGGGTTGGAGAAATAGAAGTGAGTGTGGGTCGGAGAAGGGGAAGTGAGTGTGGGTCAACGAAGGAGAAGTGAATGTGGGCATGACAAGGAGATGTGAGTGTGGGTCGGAGAAGGAGGAGTGAATGTGGGCTGTAGAAGGAGAAGTGAGTGTGGGCTGGAGAAGGAGAAGTGAGTGTGGGTTGGAGAAGGAGAAGTGAGTGTGGGTCGGAGAAGAAGTGAGTGTGGGTTGGAGAAGGAGAAGTGAGTGTGGATTGGCGAAGGAGAAGTGAGCGTGGGTCGGAGAAGGGGTAGTGATTGTGGATCAAAGAAGGAGAAGTGAATGTGAGCTGGAGAAGGAGAAGTGAGTGTGGGTTGGAGAAGGTGAAGTGAGTGTGGGTCGGAGAAGGAGAAGTGAGTGTGGGCTGGAGAAGAAGTGAGTGTGGGTCGGAGAAGGAGGAGTGAATGTGGGCTGGTGAAGGAGAAGTGAGTGTGGGCTGGAGAAGGAGAAGTGAGTGTGGATTGGAGAAGGAGAAGTGAGTGTGGGTCGGAGAAGGAGAAGTGAGTGTGGATCAAAGAAGGAGAAATGAATGTGGGCTGGAGAAGGAGAAGTCAGTGTGGTTTGGAGAAGGAGAAGTGACTGTGGGTCGGAGAAGAAGTGAGTGTGGGTTGGAGAAGGAGAAATGAGTGTGGGTCAGAGAAGGAGGAGTGAGTGTGGATTGGAGAAGGAGAAGTGAGTGTGGGTCAAATAAGGAGAAGTGAGTGTGGGCTGGAGAAGGAGAAGTGAGTGTGGATTGGAGAAGGAGAAGTGAGTGTGGGTCGGAGAAGGAGAATTGAGTGTGGGCTGGAGAAGGAGAAGTGAGTGTGGATTGGAGAAGGAGAAGTGGGTGTGGGTCGGAGAAGGAAAAGTGAGTGTGGATTGGAGAAGGAGAAGTGGGTGTGGGTCGGAGAAGGAAAAGTGAGTGTGGATTGGAGAAGGAGAAGTGAGTGTGGGTCAGAGAAGGAGGAGTGAGTGTGGATTGGAGAAGGAGAAGTGAGTGTGGGTCAGAGAAGGAGAAGTGAGTGTGGGTCAGAGAAGGAGAAGTGAGTGGGGGTCGGAGAAGGAGAAGTGAGTGTGGATTGGAGAAGGAGAAGTGAGTGTGGATCAAAGAAGGAGAAGTGAGTGTGGGCTGGAGAAGGAGAAGTGAGTGTGGGTCGGAGAAGGAGAAGTGAGTGTGGGCTGGAGAAGGAGAAGTGAGTGTGGGTCGGAGAAGGAGAAGTGAGTGTGGGCTGGAGAAGGAGAAGTGAGTGTGGGTCAGAGAAGGAGAAGTGAGTGTGGATTGGAGAAGGAGAAGTGAGTGTGGGTCGGAGAAGAAGTGAGTGTGGATCAAAGAAGGAGAAGTGAAAGTGGGCTGGAGAAGGAGAAGTGAGTGTGGATTGGAGAAGGAGAAGTGAGTGTGGGTCAGAGAAGAAGTGAGTGTGGATCAAAGAAGGAGAAGTGAATATGGGCTGGAGAAGGAGAAGTGAGTGTGGGTCGGAGAAGGAGAAGTGAGTGTGGGTCGGAGAAGGAAAAGTGAGTGTGGATTGGAGAAGGAGAAGTGAGTGTGGGTCAGAGAAGGAGGAGTGAGTGTGGATTGGAGAAGGAGAAGTGAGTGTGGGTCAGAGAAGGAGAAGTGAGTGTGGGTCAGAGAAGGAGAAGTGAGTGGGGGTCGGAGAAGGAGAAGTGAGTGTGGATTGGAGAAGGAGAAGTGAGTGTGGATCAAAGAAGGAGAAGTGAGTGTGGGCTGGAGAAGGAGAAGTGAGTGTGGGTCGGAGAAGGAGAAGTGAGTGTGGGCTGGAGAAGGAGAAGTGAGTGTGGGTCGGAGAAGGAGAAGTGAGTGTGGGCTGGTGAAGGAGAAGTGAGTGTGGATTGGAGAAGGAGAAGTGAGTGTGGGTCGGAGAAGAAGTGAGTGTGGATCAAAGAAGGAGAAGTGAAAGTGGGCTGGAGAAGGAGAAGTGAGTGTGGATTGGAGAAGGAGAAGTGAGTGTGGGTCGGAGAAGAAGTGAGTGTGGATCAAAGAAGGAGAAGTGAATGTGGGCTGGAGAAGGAGAAGTGAGTGTGGGTCGGAGAAGGAGAAGTGAGTGTGGGTCGGAGAAGGAAAAGTGAGTGTGGATTGGAGAAGGAGAAGTGGGTGTGGGTCGGAGAAGGAAAAGTGAGTGTGGATTGGAGAAGGAGAAGTGAGTGTGAGTCGGAGAAGGAGAAGTGAGTGTGGGTCGGAGAAGGTGAAGTGGGTGTGGGTCGGAGAAGGAGAAGTGGGTGTGGGCTGGAGAAGAAGTGAGTGTGGATTGGAGAAGGAGAAGTGAGTGTGGGTCGGAGATGGAGAAGTGAGTGTGGGTCGGAGAAGGAGAAGTGAGTGTGGATTGGAGAAGGAGAAGTGGGTGTGGGTCGGAGAAGGAGCAGTGAATGTGGGCTGGAGAAGGAAAAGTGAGTTTGGGTCGTAGAAGGAGGAGTGTGTGTGGATTGGAGAAGGAGGAGTGAGTGTGGGTTGGAGAAGGAGAAGTGAGTGTGGATTGGAGAAGGAGAAGTGAGTGTGGATTGGAGAAGGAGAAGTGAGTGTGAGTCGGAGCAGGAGAAGTGAGTGTGGATCAAAGAAGGAAAAGTGAATGTGGGCTGGAGAATGAGAAGTGAGTGTGGGTTGGAGAAGGAGAAGTGAGTGTGGATCAAAGAAAGAGAAGTGAATGTGGGCTGGAGAAGGAAAAGTGAGTTTGGGTCGTAGAAGGAGGAGTGAGTGTGGATTGGAGAAGGAGGAGTGAGTGTGGGTTGGAGAAGGAGAAGTGAGTGTGGGTCAAAGAAGGAGATGTGAATGTGGGCTGGAGAAGGAGAAGTGAGTGTGGGCTGGAGAAGGAGAAGTGAGTGTGGATTGGAGAAGGAGAAGTGAATGTGGGTCGGAGAAGAAGTGAGTGTGGGTCAGAGAAGGAGGAGCGAGTGTGGGTCGGAGAAGGAGAAGTGAGTGTGGGTCAGAGAAGGAGGAGTGAGTGTGGATTGGAGAAGGAGAAGTGAGTGTGGGTCAGAGAAGGAGAAGTGAGTGTGGGTCAGAGAAGGAGAAGTGAGTGGGGGTCGGAGAAGGAGAAGTGAGTGTGGATTGGAGAAGGAGAAGTGAGTGTGGATCAAAGAAGGAGAAGTGAGTGTGGGCTGGAGAAGGAGAAGTGAGTGTGGGTCGGAGAAGGAGAAGTGAGTGTGGGCTGGAGAAGGAGAAGTGAGTGTGGGTCGGAGAAGGAGAAGTGAGTGTGGGCTGGTGAAGGAGAAGTGAGTGTGGATTGGAGAAGGAGAAGTGAGTGTGGGTCGGAGAAGAAGTGAGTGTGGATCAAAGAAGGAGAAGTGAAAGTGGGCTGGAGAAGGAGAAGTGAGTGTGGATTGGAGAAGGAGAAGTGAGTGTGGGTCGGAGAAGAAGTGAGTGTGGATCAAAGAAGGAGAAGTGAATGTGGGCTGGAGAAGGAGAAGTGAGTGTGGGTCGGAGAAGGAGAAGTGAGTGTGGGTCGGAGAAGGAAAAGTGAGTGTGGATTGGAGAAGGAGAAGTGGGTGTGGGTCGGAGAAGGAAAAGTGAGTGTGGATTGGAGAAGGAGAAGTGAGTGTGAGTCGGAGAAGGAGAAGTGAGTGTGGGTCGGAGAAGGTGAAGTGGGTGTGGGTCGGAGAAGGAGAAGTGGGTGTGGGCTGGAGAAGAAGTGAGTGTGGATTGGAGAAGGAGAAGTGAGTGTGGGTCGGAGATGGAGAAGTGAGTGTGGGTCGGAGAAGGAGAAGTGAGTGTGGATTGGAGAAGGAGAAGTGGGTGTGGGTCGGAGAAGGAGCAGTGAATGTGGGCTGGAGAAGGAAAAGTGAGTTTGGGTCGTAGAAGGAGGAGTGTGTGTGGATTGGAGAAGGAGGAGTGAGTGTGGGTTGGAGAAGGAGAAGTGAGTGTGGATTGGAGAAGGAGAAGTGAGTGTGGATTGGAGAAGGAGAAGTGAGTGTGAGTCGGAGCAGGAGAAGTGAGTGTGGATCAAAGAAGGAAAAGTGAATGTGGGCTGGAGAATGAGAAGTGAGTGTGGGTTGGAGAAGGAGAAGTGAGTGTGGATCAAAGAAAGAGAAGTGAATGTGGGCTGGAGAAGGAAAAGTGAGTTTGGGTCGTAGAAGGAGGAGTGAGTGTGGATTGGAGAAGGAGGAGTGAGTGTGGGTTGGAGAAGGAGAAGTGAGTGTGGGTCAAAGAAGGAGATGTGAATGTGGCCTGGAGAAGGAGAAGTGAGTGTGGGCTGGAGAAGGAGAAGTGAGTGTGGATTGGAGAAGGAGAAGTGAATGTGGGTCGGAGAAGAAGTGAGTGTGGGTCAGAGAAGGAGGAGCGAGTGTGGGTCGGAGAAGGAGAAGTGAGTGTGGGTCAGAGAAGGAGAAGTGAATGTGGGTCGGAGAAGGAGAAGTGAGTGTGGGCTGGAGAAGGAGAAGTGAGTGTGGATTGGAGAAGGAGATCTGAGTATGGGCCGGAGAAGGAGAAGTGAGTGTGGATCAAAGAAGAAGTGAACGTGGGCTGGAGAAGGAGAAGTGAGTGTGGGCTGGAGAAGGGGAAGTGAGTGTGGTTTGGAGAAGGAGAAGTGAGCGTGGGTGGGAGAAGGGGAAGTGAGTGTGGATCAAAGAAGGAGAAGTGAATGTGGGCTGGAGAAGGAGAAGTGAGTGTGGGTTGTAGAAGGAGAAGTGAGTGTGGGTCGGAGAAGGAGAAGTGAGTGTGGGCTGGAGAAGGAGAAGTGAGTGTGGGTTGGAGAAATAGAAGTGAGTGTGGGTCAAAGAAGGAGAAGTGAATGTGGGCATGACAAGGAGATGTGAGTGTGGGTCGGAGAAGGAGGAGTGAATGTGGGCTGTAGAAGGAGAAGTGAGTGTGGGCTGGAGAAGGAGAAGTGAGTGTGGATTGGAGAAGGAGAAGTGAGTGTGGATTGGAGATGGAGAAGTGAGTGTGAGTCGGAGCAGGAGAAGTGAGTGTGGATCAAAGAAGGAGAAGTGAATGTGGGCTGGAGAAGGAGAAGTGAGTGTGGGTTGGAGAAGGAGAAGTGAGTGTGGGTCGGAGAATAAGTGAGTGTGGGTTGGAGAAGGAGAAGTGAGTGTGGATTGGCGAAGGAGAAGTGAGCGTGGGTCGGAGAAGGAGACGTGAGTGTGGATCAAAGAAGGAGAAGTGAATGTGGGCTGGAGAAGGAGAAGTGAGTGTGGGTTGGAGAAGGAGAAGTGAGTGTGGGTCGGAGAAGGAGAAGTGAGTGTGGGCTGGAGAAGGAGAAGTGAGTGTGGGTTGGAGAAATAGAAGTGAGTGTGGGTCAAAGAAGGAGAAGTGAATGTGGGCATTAGAAGGAGATGTGAGTGTGGGTCGGAGAAGGAGGAGTGAATGTGGGCTGGAGAAGGAGAAGTGAGTGTGGGCTGGAGAAGGAGAAGTGAGTGTGGATTGGAGAAGGAGAAGTGAGTGTGGATTGGAGAAGGAGAAGTGAGTGTGTGTTTCGGAGCAGGAGAAGTGAGTGTGGATCAAAGAAGGAGAAGTGAATGTGGGCTGGAGAAGGAGAAGTGAGTGTGGGTTGGAGAAGGAGAAGTGAGTGTGGGTCGGAGAAGAAGTGAGTGTGGGTTGGAGAAGGAGAAGTGAGTGTGGATTGGCGAAGGTGATGTGAGTGTGGTTCGGAGAAGGAGAAGTGAGTGTGGATCAAAGAAGGGGAAGTGAAATTTGCCTGGAGAAGGAAAAGTGAGTGTGGGTTGGAGAAGGAGAAGTGAGTGTGGGTCGGAGAAGGAGAAGTGAGTGTGGGCTGGAGAAGGAGAAGTGAGTGTGGGTTGGAGAAATAGAAGTGAGTGTGGGTCAAAGAAGGAGTTGTGAATGTGGGCATGAGAAGGAGTAGTGAGTGTGGGTCAGAGAAGGAGGAGTGAATGTGGGCTGGAGAAGTAGAAGTGAGTGTGGGCTGGTGAAGGAGAAGTGAGTGTGGATTGGAGAAGGAGAAGTGAGTGTGGATTGGAGAAGGAGAAGTGAGTGTGAGTCGGAGCAGGAGAAGTGAGTGTGGATCAAAGAAGGAGAAGTGAATGTGGGCTGGAGAATGAGAAGTGAGTGTGGGTTGGAGAAGGAGAAGTGAGTGTGGATCAAAGAAGGAGAAGTGAATGTGGGCTGGAGAAGGAGAATTGAGTGTGGGCTGGAGTAGGAGAAGTGAGTGTGGATTGGAGAAGGAGAATTGAGCGTGGGTCGGAGAAGGAGAAGTGAGTGTGGATCAAAGAAGGAAAAGTGAATGTGGGCTGGAGAAGGAGAAGTGAGTGTGGGCTTGAGAGGGAGAAGTGAGTGTGGGTCAGAGAAGGAGAAGTGAGTGTGGATTGGAAAAGGAGAAGTGAGTGTGGGTCGGAGAAGGAGAAGTGAGTGTGGGTCGGAGAAGGAGAAGTGAGTGTCGATCAAAGAAGGAGAAGTGAATGTGGGCTGGAGAAGGAAAAGTGAGTTTGGGTCGTAGAAGGAGGAGTGAGTGTGGATTGGAGAAGGAGGAGTGAGTGTGGGTTGGAGAAGGAGAAGTGAGTGTGGGTCAAAGAAGGAGATGTGAATGTGGGCTGGAGAAGGAGAAGTGAGTGTGGGCTGGAGAAGGAGAAGTGTGTGTGGATTGGAGAAGGAGAAGTGAATGTGGGTCGGAGAAGAAGTGAGTGTGGGTCAGAGAAGGAGGAGCGAGTGTGGGTCGGAGAAGGAGAAGTGAGTGTGGGTCAGAGAAGGAGAAGTGAATGTGGGTCGGAGAAGGAGAAGTGAGTGTGGGCTGGAGAAGGAGAAGTGAGTGTGGATTGGAGAAGGAGATGTGAGTATGGGTCGGAGAAGGAGAAGTGAGTGTGGATCAAAGAAGAAGTGAATGTGGGCTGGAGAAGGAGAAGTGAGTGTGGGCTGGAGAAGGGGACGTGTGTGTGGTTTGGAGAAAGAGAAGTGAGCGTGGGTCGGAGAAGGGGAAGTGAGTGTGGATCAAAGAAGGAGAAGTGAATGTGGGCTGGAGAAGGAGAAGTGAGTGTGGGTTGGAGAAGGAGAAGTGAGTGTGGGTCGGAGAAGGAGAAGTGAGTGTGGGCTGGAGAAGGAGTAGTGAGTGTGGGTTGGAGAAATAGAAGTGAGTGTGGGTCAAAGAAGGAGAAGTGAATGTGGGCATGAGAAGGAGATGTGAGTGTGGGTCGGAGAAGGAGGAGTGAATGTGGGCTGGAGAAGGAGAAGTGAGTGTGGGCTGGAGAAGGAGAAGTGAGTGTGGATTGGAGAAGGAGAAGTGAGTGTGGATTGGAGAAGGAGAAGTGAGTGTGATTCGGAGCAGGAGAAGTGAGTGTGAATCAAAGAAGGAGAAGTGAATGTAGGCTGGAGAAGGAGAAGTGAGTGTGGATTGGAGAAGGAGAAGTGAGTGTGGGCTGGAGAAGGAGAAGTGAGTGTGGGTTGGAGAAGGAGAAGTGAGTGTGGGCTGGAGAAGGAGAAGTGAGTGTGGGTTGGAGAAGGAGAAGTGAGTGTGGGTCGGAGAAGAAGTGAGTGTGGGTTGGAGAAGGAGAAGTGAGTGTGGGTCGGAGAAGAAGTGAGTGTGGGTTGGAGAAGGAGAAGTGAGTGTGGATTGGCGAAGGAGATGTGAGCGTGGGTCGGAGAAGGAGAAGTGAGTGTGGATCAAAGAAGGAGAAGTGAATTTTGCCTGGAGAAGGAAAAGTGAGTGTGGGTTGGAGAAGGAGAAGTGAGTGTGGGTCGGAGAAGGAGAAGTGAGTGTGGGTCGGAGAAGAAGTGAGTGTGGATCAAAGAAGGAGAAGTGAAAGTGGGCTGGAGAAGGAGAAGTGAGTGTGGATTGGAGAAGGAGAAGTGAGTGTGGGTCGGAGAAGAAGTGAGTGTGGATCAAAGAAGGAGAAGTGAATGTGGGGTGGAGAAGGAGAAGTGAGTGTGGGTCGGAGAAGGAGAAGTGAGTGTGGGTCGGAGAAGGAAAAGTGAGTGTGGATTGGAGAAGGAGAAGTGGGTGTGGGTCGGAGAAGGAAAAGTGAGTGTGGATTGGAGAAGGAGAAGTGAGTGTGAGTCGGAGAAGGAGAAGTGAGTGTGGGTCGGAGAAGGTGAAGTGGGTGTGGGTCGGAGAAGGAGAAGTGGGTGTGGGCTGGAGAAGAAGTGAGTGTGGATTGGAGAAGGAGAAGTGAGTGTGGGTCGGAGATGGAGAAGTGAGTGTGGGTCGGAGAAGGAGAAGTGAGTGTGGATTGGAGAAGGAGAAGTGGGTGTGGGTCGGAGAAGGAGCAGTGAATGTGGGCTGGAGAAGGAAAAGTGAGTTTGGGTCGTAGAAGGAGGAGTGTGTGTGGATTGGAGAAGGAGGAGTGAGTGTGGGTTGGAGAAGGAGAAGTGAGTGTGGATTGGAGAAGGAGAAGTGAATGTGGGCATGACAAGGAGATGTGAGTGTGGGTCGGAGAAGGAGGAGTGAATGTGGGCTGTAGAAGGAGAAGTGAGTGTGGGCTGGAGAAGGAGAAGTGAGTGTGGATTGGAGAAGGAGAAGTGAGTGTGGATTGGAGATGGAGAAGTGAGTGTGAGTCGGAGCAGGAGAAGTGAGTGTGGATCAAAGAAGGAGAAGTGAATGTGGGCTGGAGAAGGAGAAGTGAGTGTGGGTTGGAGAAGGAGAAGTGAGTGTGGGTCGGAGAATAAGTGAGTGTGGGTTGGAGAAGGAGAAGTGAGTGTGGATTGGCGAAGGAGAAGTGAGCGTGGGTCGGAGAAGGAGACGTGAGTGTGGATCAAAGAAGGAGAAGTGAATGTGGGCTGGAGAAGGAGAAGTGAGTGTGGGTTGGAGAAGGAGAAGTGAGTGTGGGTCGGAGAAGGAGAAGTGAGTGTGGGCTGGAGAAGGAGAAGTGAGTGTGGGTTGGAGAAATAGAAGTGAGTGTGGGTCAAAGAAGGAGAAGTGAATGTGGGCATTAGAAGGAGATGTGAGTGTGGGTCGGAGAAGGAGGAGTGAATGTGGGCTGGAGAAGGAGAAGTGAGTGTGGGCTGGAGAAGGAGAAGTGAGTGTGGATTGGAGAAGGAGAAGTGAGTGTGGATTGGAGAAGGAGAAGTGAGTGTGTGTTTCGGAGCAGGAGAAGTGAGTGTGGATCAAAGAAGGAGAAGTGAATGTGGGCTGGAGAAGGAGAAGTGAGTGTGGGTTGGAGAAGGAGAAGTGAGTGTGGGTCGGAGAAGAAGTGAGTGTGGGTTGGAGAAGGAGAAGTGAGTGTGGATTGGCGAAGGTGATGTGAGTGTGGTTCGGAGAAGGAGAAGTGAGTGTGGATCAAAGAAGGGGAAGTGAAATTTGCCTGGAGAAGGAAAAGTGAGTGTGGGTTGGAGAAGGAGAAGTGAGTGTGGGTCGGAGAAGGAGAAGTGAGTGTGGGCTGGAGAAGGAGAAGTGAGTGTGGGTTGGAGAAATAGAAGTGAGTGTGGGTCAAAGAAGGAGTTGTGAATGTGGGCATGAGAAGGAGTAGTGAGTGTGGGTCAGAGAAGGAGGAGTGAATGTGGGCTGGAGAAGTAGAAGTGAGTGTGGGCTGGTGAAGGAGAAGTGAGTGTGGATTGGAGAAGGAGAAGTGAGTGTGGATTGGAGAAGGAGAAGTGAGTGTGAGTCGGAGCAGGAGAAGTGAGTGTGGATCAAAGAAGGAGAAGTGAATGTGGGCTGGAGAATGAGAAGTGAGTGTGGGTTGGAGAAGGAGAAGTGAGTGTGGATCAAAGAAGGAGAAGTGAATGTGGGCTGGAGAAGGAGAATTGAGTGTGGGCTGGAGTAGGAGAAGTGAGTGTGGATTGGAGAAGGAGAATTGAGCGTGGGTCGGAGAAGGAGAAGTGAGTGTGGATCAAAGAAGGAAAAGTGAATGTGGGCTGGAGAAGGAGAAGTGAGTGTGGGCTTGAGAGGGAGAAGTGAGTGTGGGTCAGAGAAGGAGAAGTGAGTGTGGATTGGAAAAGGAGAAGTGAGTGTGGGTCGGAGAAGGAGAAGTGAGTGTGGGTCGGAGAAGGAGAAGTGAGTGTCGATCAAAGAAGGAGAAGTGAATGTGGGCTGGAGAAGGAAAAGTGAGTTTGGGTCGTAGAAGGAGGAGTGAGTGTGGATTGGAGAAGGAGGAGTGAGTGTGGGTTGGAGAAGGAGAAGTGAGTGTGGGTCAAAGAAGGAGATGTGAATGTGGGCTGGAGAAGGAGAAGTGAGTGTGGGCTGGAGAAGGAGAAGTGTGTGTGGATTGGAGAAGGAGAAGTGAATGTGGGTCGGAGAAGAAGTGAGTGTGGGTCAGAGAAGGAGGAGCGAGTGTGGGTCGGAGAAGGAGAAGTGAGTGTGGGTCAGAGAAGGAGAAGTGAATGTGGGTCGGAGAAGGAGAAGTGAGTGTGGGCTGGAGAAGGAGAAGTGAGTGTGGATTGGAGAAGGAGATGTGAGTATGGGTCGGAGAAGGAGAAGTGAGTGTGGATCAAAGAAGAAGTGAATGTGGGCTGGAGAAGGAGAAGTGAGTGTGGGCTGGAGAAGGGGACGTGTGTGTGGTTTGGAGAAAGAGAAGTGAGCGTGGGTCGGAGAAGGGGAAGTGAGTGTGGATCAAAGAAGGAGAAGTGAATGTGGGCTGGAGAAGGAGAAGTGAGTGTGGGTTGGAGAAGGAGAAGTGAGTGTGGGTCGGAGAAGGAGAAGTGAGTGTGGGCTGGAGAAGGAGTAGTGAGTGTGGGTTGGAGAAATAGAAGTGAGTGTGGGTCAAAGAAGGAGAAGTGAATGTGGGCATGAGAAGGAGATGTGAGTGTGGGTCGGAGAAGGAGGAGTGAATGTGGGCTGGAGAAGGAGAAGTGAGTGTGGGCTGGAGAAGGAGAAGTGAGTGTGGATTGGAGAAGGAGAAGTGAGTGTGGATTGGAGAAGGAGAAGTGAGTGTGATTCGGAGCAGGAGAAGTGAGTGTGAATCAAAGAAGGAGAAGTGAATGTAGGCTGGAGAAGGAGAAGTGAGTGTGGATTGGAGAAGGAGAAGTGAGTGTGGGCTGGAGAAGGAGAAGTGAGTGTGGGTTGGAGAAGGAGAAGTGAGTGTGGGCTGGAGAAGGAGAAGTGAGTGTGGGTTGGAGAAGGAGAAGTGAGTGTGGGTCGGAGAAGAAGTGAGTGTGGGTTGGAGAAGGAGAAGTGAGTGTGGGTCGGAGAAGAAGTGAGTGTGGGTTGGAGAAGGAGAAGTGAGTGTGGATTGGCGAAGGAGATGTGAGCGTGGGTCGGAGAAGGAGAAGTGAGTGTGGATCAAAGAAGGAGAAGTGAATTTTGCCTGGAGAAGGAAAAGTGAGTGTGGGTTGGAGAAGGAGAAGTGAGTGTGGGTCGGAGAAGGAGAAGTGAGTGTGGGTCGGAGAAGAAGTGAGTGTGGATCAAAGAAGGAGAAGTGAAAGTGGGCTGGAGAAGGAGAAGTGAGTGTGGATTGGAGAAGGAGAAGTGAGTGTGGGTCGGAGAAGAAGTGAGTGTGGATCAAAGAAGGAGAAGTGAATGTGGGGTGGAGAAGGAGAAGTGAGTGTGGGTCGGAGAAGGAGAAGTGAGTGTGGGTCGGAGAAGGAAAAGTGAGTGTGGATTGGAGAAGGAGAAGTGGGTGTGGGTCGGAGAAGGAAAAGTGAGTGTGGATTGGAGAAGGAGAAGTGAGTGTGAGTCGGAGAAGGAGAAGTGAGTGTGGGTCGGAGAAGGTGAAGTGGGTGTGGGTCGGAGAAGGAGAAGTGGGTGTGGGCTGGAGAAGAAGTGAGTGTGGATTGGAGAAGGAGAAGTGAGTGTGGGTCGGAGATGGAGAAGTGAGTGTGGGTCGGAGAAGGAGAAGTGAGTGTGGATTGGAGAAGGAGAAGTGGGTGTGGGTCGGAGAAGGAGCAGTGAATGTGGGCTGGAGAAGGAAAAGTGAGTTTGGGTCGTAGAAGGAGGAGTGTGTGTGGATTGGAGAAGGAGGAGTGAGTGTGGGTTGGAGAAGGAGAAGTGAGTGTGGATTGGAGAAGGAGAAGTGAGTGTGGATTGGAGAAGGAGAAGTGAGTGTGAGTCGGAGCAGGAGAAGTGAGTGTGGATCAAAGAAGGAGAAGTGAATGTGGGCTGGAGAATGAGAAGTGAGTGTGGGTTGGAGAAGGAGAAGTGAGTGTGGATCAAAGAAAGAGAAGTGAATGTGGGCTGGAGAAGGAGAAGTGAGTGTGGGCTGGAGAAGGAGAAGTGAGTGTGGATTGGAGAAGGAGAAGTGAATGTGGGTCGGAGAAGAAGTGAGTGTGGGTCAGAGAAGGAGGAGCGAGTGTGGGTCGGAGAAGGAGAAGTGAGTGTGGGTCAGAGAAGGAGAAGTGAATGTGGGTCGGAGAAGGAGACGTGAGTGTGGGCTGGAGAAGGAGAAGTTATTGTGGATTGGAGAAGGAGATTTGAGTATGGGCCGGAGAAGGAGAAGTGAGTGTGGATCAAAGAAGAAGTGAACGTGGGCTGGAGAAGGAGAAGTGAGTGTGGGCTGGAGAAGGGGAAGTGAGTGTGGTTTGGAGAAGGAGAAGTGAGCGTGGGTCGGAGAAGGGGAAGTGAGTGTGGATCAAAGAAGGAGAAGTGAATGTGGGCTGGAGAAGGAGAAGTGAGTGTGGGTTGTAGAAGGAGAAGTGAGTGTGGGTCGGAGAAGGAGAAGTGAGTGTGGGCTGGAGAAGGAGAAGTGAGTGTGGGTTGGAGAAATAGAAGTGAGTGTGGGTCAACGAAGGAGAAGTGAATGTGGGCATGACAAGGAGATGTGAGTGTGGGTCGGAGAAGGAGGAGTGAATGTGGGCTGTAGAAGGAGAAGTGAGTGTGGGCTGGAGAAGGAGAAGTGAGTGTGGATTGGAGAAGGAGAAGTGAGTGTGGATTGGAGATGGAGAAGTGAGTGTGAGTCGGAGCAGGAGAAGTGAGTGTGGATCAAAGAAGGAGAAGTGAATGTGGGCTGGAGAAGGAGAAGTGAGTGTGGGTTGGAGAAGGAGAAGTGAGTGTGGGTCGGAGAAGAAGTGAGTGTGGGTTGGAGAAGGAGAAGTGAGTGTGGATTGGCGAAGGAGAAGTGAGCGTGGGTCGGAGAAGGGGTAGTGATTGTGGATCAAAGAAGGAGAAGTGAATGTGAGCTGGAGAAGGAGAAGTGAGTGTGGGTTGGAGAAGGTGAAGTGAGTGTGGGTCGGAGAAGGAGAAGTGAGTGTGGGCTGGAGAAGAAGTGAGTGTGGGTCGGAGAAGGAGGAGTGAATGTGGGCTGGTGAAGGAGAAGTGAGTGTGGGCTGGAGAAGGAGAAGTGAGTGTGGATTGGAGAAGGAGAAGTGAGTGTGGGTCGGAGAAGGAGAAGTGAGTGTGGATCAAAGAAGGAGAAATGAATGTGGGCTGGAGAAGGAGAAGTCAGTGTGGTTTGGAGAAGGAGAAGTGACTGTGGGTCGGAGAAGAAGTGAGTGTGGGTTGGAGAAGGAGAAATGAGTGTGGGTCAGAGAAGGAGGAGTGAGTGTGGGTCAAATAAGGAGAAGTGAGTGTGGGCTGGAGAAGGAGAAGTGAGTGTGGATTGGAGAAGGAGAAGTGAGTGTGGGTCGGAGAAGGAGAATTGAGTGTGGGCTGGAGAAGGAGAAGTGAGTGTGGATTGGAGAAGGAGAAGTGGGTGTGGGTCGGAGAAGGAAAAGTGAGTGTGGATTGGAGAAGGAGAAGTGGGTGTGGGTCGGAGAAGGAAAAGTGAGTGTGGATTGGAGAAGGAGAAGTGAGTGTGGGTCAGAGAAGGAGGAGTGAGTGTGGATTGGAGAAGGAGAAGTGAGTGTGGGTCAGAGAAGGAGAAGTGAGTGTGGGTCAGAGAAGGAGAAGTGAGTGGGGGTCGGAGAAGGAGAAGTGAGTGTGGATTGGAGAAGGAGAAGTGAGTGTGGATCAAAGAAGGAGAAGTGAGTGTGGGCTGGAGAAGGAGAAGTGAGTGTGGGTCGGAGAAGGAGAAGTGAGTGTGGGCTGGAGAAGGAGAAGTGAGTGTGGGTCGGAGAAGGAGAAGTGAGTGTGGGCTGGAGAAGGAGAAGTGAGTGTGGGTCAGAGAAGGAGAAGTGAGTGTGGATTGGAGAAGGAGAAGTGAGTGTGGGTCGGAGAAGAAGTGAGTGTGGATCAAAGAAGGAGAAGTGAAAGTGGGCTGGAGAAGGAGAAGTGAGTGTGGATTGGAGAAGGAGAAGTGAGTGTGGGTCAGAGAAGAAGTGAGTGTGGATCAAAGAAGGAGAAGTGAATATGGGCTGGAGAAGGAGAAGTGAGTGTGGGTCGGAGAAGGAGAAGTGAGTGTGGGTCGGAGAAGGAAAAGTGAGTGTGGATTGGAGAAGGAGAAGTGAGTGTGGGTCAGAGAAGGAGGAGTGAGTGTGGATTGGAGAAGGAGAAGTGAGTGTGGGTCAGAGAAGGAGAAGTGAGTGTGGGTCAGAGAAGGAGAAGTGAGTGGGGGTCGGAGAAGGAGAAGTGAGTGTGGATTGGAGAAGGAGAAGTGAGTGTGGATCAAAGAAGGAGAAGTGAGTGTGGGCTGGAGAAGGAGAAGTGAGTGTGGGTCGGAGAAGGAGAAGTGAGTGTGGGCTGGAGAAGGAGAAGTGAGTGTGGGTCGGAGAAGGAGAAGTGAGTGTGGGCTGGTGAAGGAGAAGTGAGTGTGGATTGGAGAAGGAGAAGTGAGTGTGGGTCGGAGAAGAAGTGAGTGTGGATCAAAGAAGGAGAAGTGAAAGTGGGCTGGAGAAGGAGAAGTGAGTGTGGATTGGAGAAGGAGAAGTGAGTGTGGGTCGGAGAAGAAGTGAGTGTGGATCAAAGAAGGAGAAGTGAATGTGGGCTGGAGAAGGAGAAGTGAGTGTGGGTCGGAGAAGGAGAAGTGAGTGTGGGTCGGAGAAGGAAAAGTGAGTGTGGATTGGAGAAGGAGAAGTGGGTGTGGGTCGGAGAAGGAAAAGTGAGTGTGGATTGGAGAAGGAGAAGTGAGTGTGAGTCGGAGAAGGAGAAGTGAGTGTGGGTCGGAGAAGGTGAAGTGGGTGTGGGTCGGAGAAGGAGAAGTGGGTGTGGGCTGGAGAAGAAGTGAGTGTGGATTGGAGAAGGAGAAGTGAGTGTGGGTCGGAGATGGAGAAGTGAGTGTGGGTCGGAGAAGGAGAAGTGAGTGTGGATTGGAGAAGGAGAAGTGGGTGTGGGTCGGAGAAGGAGCAGTGAATGTGGGCTGGAGAAGGAAAAGTGAGTTTGGGTCGTAGAAGGAGGAGTGTGTGTGGATTGGAGAAGGAGGAGTGAGTGTGGGTTGGAGAAGGAGAAGTGAGTGTGGATTGGAGAAGGAGAAGTGAGTGTGGATTGGAGAAGGAGAAGTGAGTGTGAGTCGGAGCAGGAGAAGTGAGTGTGGATCAAAGAAGGAAAAGTGAATGTGGGCTGGAGAATGAGAAGTGAGTGTGGGTTGGAGAAGGAGAAGTGAGTGTGGATCAAAGAAAGAGAAGTGAATGTGGGCTGGAGAAGGAAAAGTGAGTTTGGGTCGTAGAAGGAGGAGTGAGTGTGGATTGGAGAAGGAGGAGTGAGTGTGGGTTGGAGAAGGAGAAGTGAGTGTGGGTCAAAGAAGGAGATGTGAATGTGGGCTGGAGAAGGAGAAGTGAGTGTGGGCTGGAGAAGGAGAAGTGAGTGTGGATTGGAGAAGGAGAAGTGAATGTGGGTCGGAGAAGAAGTGAGTGTGGGTCAGAGAAGGAGGAGCGAGTGTGGGTCGGAGAAGGAGAAGTGAGTGTGGGTCAGAGAAGGAGAAGTGAATGTGGGTCGGAGAAGGAGAAGTGAGTGTGGGCTGGAGAAGGAGAAGTGAGTGTGGATTGGAGAAGGAGATCTGAGTATGGGCCGGAGAAGGAGAAGTGAGTGTGGATCAAAGAAGAAGTGAACGTGGGCTGGAGAAGGAGAAGTGAGTGTGGGCTGGAGAAGGGGAAGTGAGTGTGGTTTGGAGAAGGAGAAGTGAGCGTGGGTGGGAGAAGGGGAAGTGAGTGTGGATCAAAGAAGGAGAAGTGAATGTGGGCTGGAGAAGGAGAAGTGAGTGTGGGTTGTAGAAGGAGAAGTGAGTGTGGGTCGGAGAAGGAGAAGTGAGTGTGGGCTGGAGAAGGAGAAGTGAGTGTGGGTTGGAGAAATAGAAGTGAGTGTGGGTCAAAGAAGGAGAAGTGAATGTGGGCATGACAAGGAGATGTGAGTGTGGGTCGGAGAAGGAGGAGTGAATGTGGGCTGTAGAAGGAGAAGTGAGTGTGGGCTGGAGAAGGAGAAGTGAGTGTGGATTGGAGAAGGAGAAGTGAGTGTGGATTGGAGATGGAGAAGTGAGTGTGAGTCGGAGCAGGAGAAGTGAGTGTGGATCAAAGAAGGAGAAGTGAATGTGGGCTGGAGAAGGAGAAGTGAGTGTGGGTTGGAGAAGGAGAAGTGAGTGTGGGTCGGAGAATAAGTGAGTGTGGGTTGGAGAAGGAGAAGTGAGTGTGGATTGGCGAAGGAGAAGTGAGCGTGGGTCGGAGAAGGAGACGTGAGTGTGGATCAAAGAAGGAGAAGTGAATGTGGGCTGGAGAAGGAGAAGTGAGTGTGGGTTGGAGAAGGAGAAGTGAGTGTGGGTCGGAGAAGGAGAAGTGAGTGTGGGCTGGAGAAGGAGAAGTGAGTGTGGGTTGGAGAAATAGAAGTGAGTGTGGGTCAAAGAAGGAGAAGTGAATGTGGGCATTAGAAGGAGATGTGAGTGTGGGTCGGAGAAGGAGGAGTGAATGTGGGCTGGAGAAGGAGAAGTGAGTGTGGGCTGGAGAAGGAGAAGTGAGTGTGGATTGGAGAAGGAGAAGTGAGTGTGGATTGGAGAAGGAGAAGTGAGTGTGTGTTTCGGAGCAGGAGAAGTGAGTGTGGATCAAAGAAGGAGAAGTGAATGTGGGCTGGAGAAGGAGAAGTGAGTGTGGGTTGGAGAAGGAGAAGTGAGTGTGGGTCGGAGAAGAAGTGAGTGTGGGTTGGAGAAGGAGAAGTGAGTGTGGATTGGCGAAGGTGATGTGAGTGTGGTTCGGAGAAGGAGAAGTGAGTGTGGATCAAAGAAGGGGAAGTGAAATTTGCCTGGAGAAGGAAAAGTGAGTGTGGGTTGGAGAAGGAGAAGTGAGTGTGGGTCGGAGAAGGAGAAGTGAGTGTGGGCTGGAGAAGGAGAAGTGAGTGTGAGTTGGAGAAATAGAAGTGAGTGTGGGTCAAAGAAGGAGTTGTGAATGTGGGCATGAGAAGGAGTAGTGAGTGTGGGTCAGAGAAGGAGGAGTGAATGTGGGCTGGAGAAGTAGAAGTGAGTGTGGGCTGGTGAAGGAGAAGTGAGTGTGGATTGGAGAAGGAGAAGTGAGTGTGGATTGGAGAAGGAGAAGTGAGTGTGAGTCGGAGCAGGAGAAGTGAGTGTGGATCAAAGAAGGAGAAGTGAATGTGGGCTGGAGAATGAGAAGTGAGTGTGGGTTGGAGAAGGAGAAGTGAGTGTGGATCAAAGAAGGAGAAGTGAATGTGGGCTGGAGAAGGAGAATTGAGTGTGGGCTGGAGTAGGAGAAGTGAGTGTGGATTGGAGAAGGAGAATTGAGCGTGGGTCGGAGAAGGAGAAGTGAGTGTGGATCAAAGAAGGAAAAGTGAATGTGGGCTGGAGAAGGAGAAGTGAGTGTGGGCTTGAGAGGGAGAAGTGAGTGTGGGTCAGAGAAGGAGAAGTGAGTGTGGATTGGAAAAGGAGAAGTGAGTGTGGGTCGGAGAAGGAGAAGTGAGTGTGGGTCGGAGAAGGAGAAGTGAGTGTCGATCAAAGAAGGAGAAGTGAATGTGGGCTGGAGAAGGAAAAGTGAGTTTGGGTCGTAGAAGGAGGAGTGAGTGTGGATTGGAGAAGGAGGAGTGAGTGTGGGTTGGAGAAGGAGAAGTGAGTGTGGGTCAAAGAAGGAGATGTGAATGTGGGCTGGAGAAGGAGAAGTGAGTGTGGGCTGGAGAAGGAGAAGTGTGTGTGGATTGGAGAAGGAGAAGTGAATGTGGGTCGGAGAAGAAGTGAGTGTAGGTCAGAGAAGGAGGAGCGAGTGTGGGTCGGAGAAGGAGAAGTGAGTGTGGGTCAGAGAAGGAGAAGTGAATGTGGGTCGGAGAAGGAGAAGTGAGTGTGGGCTGGAGAAGGAGAAGTGAGTGTGGATTGGAGAAGGAGATGTGAGTATGGGTCGGAGAAGGAGAAGTGAGTGTGGATCAAAGAAGAAGTGAATGTGGGCTGGAGAAGGAGAAGTGAGTGTGGGCTGGAGAAGGGGACGTGTGTGTGGTTTGGAGAAAGAGAAGTGAGCGTGGGTCGGAGAAGGGGAAGTGAGTGTGGATCAAAGAAGGAGAAGTGAATGTGGGCTGGAGAAGGAGAAGTGAGTGTGGGTTGGAGAAGGAGAAGTGAGTGTGGGTCGGAGAAGGAGAAGTGAGTGTGGGCTGGAGAAGGAGTAGTGAGTGTGGGTTGGAGAAATAGAAGTGAGTGTGGGTCAAAGAAGGAGAAGTGAATGTGGGCATGAGAAGGAGATGTGAGTGTGGGTCGGAGAAGGAGGAGTGAATGTGGGCTGGAGAAGGAGAAGTGAGTGTGGGCTGGAGAAGGAGAAGTGAGTGTGGATTGGAGAAGGAGAAGTGAGTGTGGATTGGAGAAGGAGAAGTGAGTGTGATTCGGAGCAGGAGAAGTGAGTGTGAATCAAAGAAGGAGAAGTGAATGTAGGCTGGAGAAGGAGAAGTGAGTGTGGATTGGAGAAGGAGAAGTGAGTGTGGGCTGGAGAAGGAGAAGTGAGTGTGGGTTGGAGAAGGAGAAGTGAGTGTGGGCTGGAGAAGGAGAAGTGAGTGTGGGTTGGAGAAGGAGAAGTGAGTGTGGGTCGGAGAAGAAGTGAGTGTGGGTTGGAGAAGGAGAAGTGAGTGTGGGTCGGAGAAGAAGTGAGTGTGGGTTGGAGAAGGAGAAGTGAGTGTGGATTGGCGAAGGAGATGTGAGCGTGGGTCGGAGAAGGAGAAGTGAGTGTGGATCAAAGAAGGAGAAGTGAATTTTGCCTGGAGAAGGAAAAGTGAGTGTGGGTTGGAGAAGGAGAAGTGAGTGTGGGTCGGAGAAGGAGAAGTGAGTGTGGGCTGGAGAAGGAGAAGTGAGTGTGGGTTGGAGAAATAGAAGTGAGTGTGGGTCAAAGAAGGAGATGTGAATGTGGGCATGAGAAGGAGTAGTGAGTGTGGGTCAGAGAAGGAGGAGTGAATGTGGGCTGGAGAAGTAGAAGTGAGTGTGGGCTGGAGAAGGAGAAGTGAGTGTGGATCAAAGAAGGAGGAGTGAATGTGGGCTGGAGAAGTAGAAGTGAGTGTGAGTCGGAGCAGTAGAAGTGAGTGTGGATCAAAGAAGGAGAAGTGAATGTGGGCTGGAGAATGAGAAGTGAGTGTGGGTTGGAGAAGGAGAAGTGAGTGTGGATCAAAGAAGGAGAAGTGAATGTGGGTTGGAGAAGGAGAAGTGAGTGTGGGTCAGAGAAGGAGAGGTGAATGTGGGCTGGAGAAGGAGAAGTGAGTGTGGGTCAGAGAAGGAGAAGTGAGTGTGGATTGGAGAAGGAGAAGTGAGTGTGGGTCGGAGAAGGAGAAGTGAGTGTGGGTCGGAGAAGGAGAAGTGAGTGTCGATCAAAGAAGGAGAAGTGAATGTGGGCTGGAGAAGGAAAAGTGAGTTTGGGTCGTAGAAGGAGGAGTGAGTGTGGATTGGAGAAGGAGTAGTGAGTGTGGGTTGGAGAAGGAGAAGTGAGTGTGGGTCAAAGAAGGAGATGTGAATGTGGGCTGGAGAAGGAGAAGTGAGTGTGGGATGGAGAAGGAGAAGTGAGTGTGGATTGGAGAAGGAGAAGTGAATGTGGGTCGGAGAAGAAGTGAGTGTGGGTCAGAGAAGGATGAGCGAGTGTGGGTCGGAGAAGGAGAAGTGAGTGTGGGTCAGAGAAGGAGAAGTGAATGTGGGTCGGAGAAGGAGAAGTGAGTGTGGGCTGGAGAAGGAGAAGTGAGTGTGGATTGGAGAAGGAGATGTGAGAATGGGTCGGAGAAGGAGAAGTGAGTGTGGATCAAAGAAGAAGTGAATGTGGGCTGGAGAAGGAGAAGTGAGTGTGGGCTGGAGTAGGGGAAGTGAGTGTGGTTTGGAGAAGGAGAAGTGAGCGTGGGTCGGAGAAGGGGAAGTGAGTGTGGATCAAAGAAGGAGAAGTGAATGTGGGCTGGAGAAGGAGAAGTGAGTGTGGGTTGGAGAAGGAGAAGTGAGTGTGGGTCGGAGAAGGAGAAGTGAGTGTGGGCTGTAGAAGGAGAAGTGAGTGCGGGTTGGAGAAATAGAAGTGAGTGTGGGTCAAAGAAGGAGATGTGAATGTGGGCATGAGAAGGAGTAGTGAGTGTGGGTCAGAGAAGGAGGAGTGAATGTGGGCTGGAGAAGTAGAAGTGAGTGTGAGCTGGAGAAGGAGAAGTGAGTGTGGATTGGAGAAGGAGAAGTGAGTGTGGATTGGAGAAGGAGAAGTGAGTTTGAGTCGGAGCAGGAGAAGTGAGTGTGGATCAAAGAAGGAGAAGTGAATGTGGGCTGGAGAAGGAGAAGTGAGTGTGGGCTGGAGTAGGAGAAGTGAGTGTGGATCAAAGAAGGAGAAGTGAATGTGGGCTGGAGAAGGAGAAGTGAGTGTGGGCTGGAGGAGGAAAAGTGAGTTTGGGTCGTAGAAGGAGGAGTGAGTGTGGATTGGAGAAGGAGGAGTGAGTGTGGGTTGGAGAAGTAGAAGTGAGTGTGGGTCAAAGAAGGAGATGTGAATGTGGGCTGGAGAAGGAGAAGTGAGTGTGGTCTGGAGAAGGAGAAGTGAGTGTGGATTGGAGAAGGAGAAGTGAATGTGGGTCGGAGAAGAAGTGAGTGTGGGTCAGAGAAGGACGAGCGAGTGTGGGTCGGAGAAGGAGAAGTGAGTGTGGGTCAGAGAAGGAGGAGTGAATGTGGGCTGGAGAAGGAGAAGTGAGTGTGGGCTGGAGAAGGAGAAGTGAGAGTGGATTGGAGAAGGAGAAGTGAGTGTGGATTGGAGAAGGAGAAGTGAGTGTGAGTCGGAGCAGGAGAAGTGAGTGTGGATCAAAGAAGGAGAAGTGAATGTGGGCTGGAGAAGGAGAAGTGAGTGTGGATTGGAGAAGGAGAAGTGAGTGTGAGTCGGAGCAGGAGAAGTGAGTGTGGATCAAAGATGGAGAAGTGAATGTGGGCTGGAGAAGGAGAAGTGAGTGTGGGTTGGAGAAGCAGAAGTGAGTGTGGGTCGGAGAAGAAGTGAGTGTGGGTTGGAGAAGGAGAATTGAGTGTGGATTGGCGAAGGAGATGTGAGCGTGGGTCGGAGAAGGAGAAGTGAGTGTGGATCAAAGAAGGAGAAGTGAATTTTGCCTGGAGAAGGAAAAGTGAGTGTGGGTTGGAGAAGGAGAAGTGAGTGTGGGTCGGAGAAGGAGAAGTGAGTGTGGGCTAGAGAAGGAGAAGTGAGTGTGGGTTGGAGAAATAGAAGTGAGTGTGGGTCAAAGAAGGAGATGTGAATGTGGGCATGAGAAGGAGTAGTGAGTGTGGGTCAGAGAAGGAGGAGTGAATGTGGGCTGGAGAAGGAGAAGTGAGTGTGGATTGGAGAAGGAGAAGTGAGTGTGGATTGGAGAAGGAGAAGTGAGTGTGAGTCGGAGCAGTAGAAGTGAGTGTGGATCAAAGAAGGAGAAGTGAATGTGGGCTGGAGAATGAGAAGTGAGTGTGGGTTGGAGAAGGAGAAGTAAGTGTGGATCTAAGAAGGAGAAGTGAATGTGGGCTGGAGAAGGTGAAGCGAGTGTGGGCTGGAGTAGGAGAAGTGAGTGTGGATTGGAGAAGTAGATGTGAGTATGGGTCGGAGAAGGAGAAGTGAGTGTGCATCAAAGAAGAAGTGAATGTGGGCTGGAGAAGGAGAAGTGTGTGTGGGCTGGAGAAGGGGAAGTGAGTGTGGTTTGGAGAAGGAGAAGTGAGCGTGGGTCGGAGAATGGGAAGTGAGTGTGGATCAAAGAAGGAGAAGTGAATGTGGGCTGGAGAAGGAGAAGTGAGTGTGGGTTGGAGAAGGAGAAGTGAGTGTGAGTCGGAGAAGGAGAAGTGAGTGTGGGCTGGAGAAGGAGAAGTGAGTGCGGGTTGGAGAAATAGAAGTGAGTGTGGGTCAAAGAAGGAGATGTGAATGTGGGCATGAGAAGGAGAAGTGAGTGTGGATTGGAGAAGGAGAAGTGAATGTGGGTCGGAGAAGAAGTGAGTGTGGGTCAGAGAAGGAGGAGCGAGTGTGGGTCGGAGAAGGAGAAGTGAGCGTGGGTCAGAGAAGGAGAAGTGAATGTGGGTCGGAGAAGGAGAAGTGAGTGTGGGCTGGAGAAGGAGAAGTGAGTGTGGATTGGAGAAGGAGATGTGAGTATGGGTCGGAGAAGGAGAAGTGAGTGTGGATCAAAGAAGAAGTGAATGTGGGCTGGAGAAGGAGAAGTGAGTGTGGATTGGAGAAGGAGAAGTGAATGTGGGTCGGAGAAGAAGTGAGTGTGGGTCAGAGAAGGAGGAGCGAGTGTGGGTCGGAGAAGGAGAAGTGAGTGTGGGTCAGAGAAGGAGAAGTGAATGTGGGTCGGAGAAGGAGAAGTGAGTGTGGGCTGGAGAAGGAGAAGTGAGTGTGGATTGGAGAAGGAGATGTGAGTATGGGTCGGAGAAGGAGAAGTGAGTGTGGATCAAAGAAGAAGTGAATGTGGGCTGGAGAAGGAGAAGTGAGTGTGGGCTGGAGAAGGGGAAGTGAGTGTGGTTTGGAGAAGGAGAAGTGAGCGTGGGTCGGAGAAGGGGAAGTGAGTGTGGATCAAAGAAGGAGAAGTGAATGTGGGCTGGAGAAGGAGAAGTGAGTGTGGGTTGGAGAAGGAGAAGTGAGTGTGGGTCGGAGAAGGAGAAGTGAGTGTGGGCTGGAGAAGGAGTAGTGAGTGTGGGTTGGAGAAATAGAAGTGAGTGTGGGTAAAAGAAGGAGATGTGAATGTGGGCATGAGAAGGAGATGTGAGTGTGGGTCGGAGAAGGAGGAGTGAATGTGGGCTGGAGAAGGAGAAGTGAGTGTGGGCTGGAGAAGGAGAAGTGAGTGTGGATTGGAGAAGGAGAAGTGAGTGTGGATTGGAGAAGGTGAAGTGAGTGTGAGTCGGAGCAGGAGAAGTGAGTGCGGATCAAAGAAGGAGAAGTGAATGTGGGCTGGAGAAGGAGAAGTGAGTGTGGATTGGAGAAGGAGAAGTGAGTGTGAGTCGGAGCAGGAGAAGTGAGTGTGGATCAAAGAAGAAGTGAATGTGGGCTGGAGAAGGAGAAGTGAGTGTGGGCTGGAGAAGGGGAAGTGAGTGTGGTTTGGAGAAGGAGAAGTGAGCGTGGGTCGGAGAAGGGGAAGTGAGTGTGGATCAAAGAAGTAGAAGTGAATGTGGGCTGGAGAAGGTGAAGTGAGTGTGGGCTGGAGTAGGAGAAGTGAGTGTGGATTGGAGAAGGAGATGTGAGTATGGGTCGGAGAAGGAGAAGTGAGTGTGGATCAAAGAAGAAGTGAATGTGGGCTGGAGAAGGAGAAGTGAGTGTGGGCTGGAGAAGGGGAAGTGAGTGTGGTTTGGAGAAGGAGAAGTGAGCGTGGGTCGGAGAAGGGGAAGTGAGTGTGGATCAAAGAAGGAGAAGTGAATGTGGGCTGGAGAAGGAGAAGTGAGTGTGGGTTGGAGAAGGAGAAGTGAGTGTGGGCTGGAGAAGGAGAAGTGAGTGCGGGTTGGAGAAATAGAAGTGAGTGTGGGTCAAAGAAGGAGAAGTGAATGTGGGCATGAGAAGGAGATGTGAGTGTGGGTCGGAGAAGGAGGAGTGAATGTGGGCTGGAGAAGGAGAAGTGAGTGTGGGCTGGAGAAGGAGAAGTGAGTGTGGATTGGAGAAGGAGAAGTGAGTGTGGATTGGAGAAGGAGAAGTGAGTGTGAGTCGGAGCAGGAGAAGTGAGTGTGGATCAAAGAAGGAGAAGTGAATGTGGGCTGGAGAAGGAGAAGTGAGTGTGGATTGGAGAAGGAGAAGTGAGTGTGAGTCGGAGCAGGAGAAGTGAGTGTGGATCAAAGATGGAGAAGTGAATGTGGGCTGGAGAAGGAGAAGTGAGTGTGGGTTGGAGAAGGAGAAGTGAGTGTGGGTCGGAGAAGAAGTGAGTGTGGGTTGGAGAACGAGAAGTGAGTGTGGATTGGCGAAGGAGATGTGAGCGTGGGTCGGAGAAGGAGAAGTGAGTGTGGATCAAAGAAGGAGAAGTGAATTTTGCCTGGAGAAGGAAAAGTGAGTGTGGGTTGGAGAAGGAGAAGTGAGTGTGGGTCGGAGAAGGAGAAGTGAGTGTGGGCTAGAGAAGGAGAAGTGAGTGTGGGTTGGAGAAATAGAAGTGAGTGTGGGTCAAAGAAGGAGAAGTGAATGTGGGTTGGAGAAGGAGAAGTGAGTGTGGGTCAGAGAAGGAGAGGTGAATGTGGGCTGGAGAAGGAGAAGTGAGTGTGGGTCAGAGAAGGAGAAGTGAGTGTGGATTGGAGAAGGAGAAGTGAGTGTGGGTCGGAGAAGGAGAAGTGAGTGTGGGTCGGAGAAGGAGAAGTGAGTGTCGATCAAAGAAGGAGAAGTGAATGTGGGCTGGAGAAGGAAAAGTGAGTTTGGGTCGTAGAAGGAGGAGTGAGTGTGGATTGGAGAAGGAGTAGTGAGTGTGGGTTGGAGAAGGAGAAGTGAGTGTGGGTCAAAGAAGGAGATGTGAATGTGGGCTGGAGAAGGAGAAGTGAGTGTGGGATGGAGAAGGAGAAGTGAGTGTGGATTGGAGAAGGAGAAGTGAATGTGGGTCGGAGAAGAAGTGAGTGTGGGTCAGAGAAGGAGGAGCGAGTGTGGGTCGGAGAAGGAGAAGTGAGTGTGGGTCAGAGAAGGAGAAGTGAATGTGGGTCGGAGAAGGAGAAGTGAGTGTGGGCTGGAGAAGGAGAAGTGAGTGTGGATTGGAGAAGGAGATGTGAGAATGGGTCGGAGAAGGAGAAGTGAGTGTGGATCAAAGAAGAAGTGAATGTGGGCTGGAGAAGGAGAAGTGAGTGTGGGCTGGAGTAGGGGAAGTGAGTGTGGTTTGGAGAAGGAGAAGTGAGCGTGGGTCGGAGAAGGGGAAGTGAGTGTGGATCAAAGAAGGAGAAGTGAATGTGGGCTGGAGAAGGAGAAGTGAGTGTGGGTTGGAGAAGGAGAAGTGAGTGTGGGTCGGAGAAGGAGAAGTGAGTGTGGGCTGTAGAAGGAGAAGTGAGTGCGGGTTGGAGAAATAGAAGTGAGTGTGGGTCAAAGAAGGAGATGTGAATGTGGGCATGAGAAGGAGTAGTGAGTGTGGGTCAGAGAAGGAGGAGTGAATGTGGGCTGGAGAAGTAGAAGTGAGTGTGAGCTGGAGAAGGAGAAGTGAGTGTGGATTGGAGAAGGAGAAGTGAGTGTGGATTGGAGAAGGAGAAGTGAGTTTGAGTCGGAGCAGGAGAAGTGAGTGTGGATCAAAGAAGGAGAAGTGAATGTGGGCTGGAGAAGGAGAAGTGAGTGTGGGCTGGAGTAGGAGAAGTGAGTGTGGATCAAAGAAGGAGAAGTGAATGTGGGCTGGAGAAGGAGAAGTGAGTGTGGGCTGGAGGAGGAAAAGTGAGTTTGGGTCGTAGAAGGAGGAGTGAGTGTGGATTGGAGAAGGAGGAGTGAGTGTGGGTTGGAGAAGGAGAAGTGAGTGTGGGTCAAAGAAGGAGATGTGAATGTGGGCTGGAGAAGGAGAAGTGAGTGTGGTCTGGAGAAGGAGAAGTGAGTGTGGATTGGAGAAGGAGAAGTGAATGTGGGTCGGAGAAGAAGTGAGTGTGGGTCAGAGAAGGACGAGCGAGTGTGGGTCGGAGAAGGAGAAGTGAGTGTGGGTCAGAGAAGGAGGAGTGAATGTGGGCTGGAGAAGGAGAAGTGAGTGTGGGCTGGAGAAGGAGAAGTGTGAGTGGATTGGAGAAGGAGAAGTGAGTGTGGATTGGAGAAGGAGAAGTGAGTGTGAGTCGGAGCAGGAGAAGTGAGTGTGGATCAAAGAAGGAGAAGTGAATGTGGGCTGGAGAAGGAGAAGTGAGTGTGGATTGGAGAAGGAGAAGTGAGTGTGAGTCGGAGCAGGAGAAGTGAGTGTGGATCAAAGATGGAGAAGTGAATGTGGGCTGGAGAAGGAGAAGTGAGTGTGGGTTGGAGAAGCAGAAGTGAGTGTGGGTTGGAGAAGGAGAATTGAGTGTGGATTGGCGAAGGAGATGTGAGCGTGGGTCGGAGAAGGAGAAGTGAGTGTGGATCAAAGAAGGAGAAGTGAATTTTGCCTGGAGAAGGAAAAGTGAGTGTGGGTTGGAGAAGGAGAAGTGAGTGTGGGTCGGAGAAGGAGAAGTGAGTGTGGGCTAGAGAAGGAGAAGTGAGTGTGGGTTGGAGAAATAGAAGTGAGTGTGGGTCAAAGAAGGAGATGTGAATGTGGGCATGAGAAGGAGTAGTGAGTGTGGGTCAGAGAAGGAGGAGTGAATGTGGGCTGGAGAAGGAGAAGTGAGTGTGGATTGGAGAAGGAGAAGTGAGTGTGGATTGGAGAAGGAGAAGTGAGTGTGAGTCGGAGCAGTAGAAGTGAGTGTGGATCAAAGAAGGAGAAGTGAATGTGGGCTGGAGAATGAGAAGTGAGTGTGGGTTGGAGAAGGAGAAGTGAGTGTGGATCTAAGAAGGAGAAGTGAATGTGGGCTGGAGAAGGTGAAGCGAGTGTAGGCTGGAGTAGGAGAAGTGAGTGTGGATTGGAGAAGGAGATGTGAGTATGGGTCGGAGAAGGAGAAGTGAGTGTGCATCAAAGAAGAAGTGAATGTGGGCTGGAGAAGGAGAAGTGTGTGTGGGCTGGAGAAGGGGAAGAGAGTGTGGTTTGGAGAAGGAGAAGTGAGCGTGGGTCGGAGAATGGGAAGTGAGTGTGGATCAAAGAAGGAGAAGTGAATGTGGGCTGGAGAAGGAGAAGTGAGTGTGGGTTGGAGAAGGAGAAATGAGTGTGAGTCGGAGAAGGAGAAGTGAGTGTGGGCTGGAGAAGGAGAAGTGAGTGCGGGTTGGAGAAATAGAAGTGAGTGTGGGTCAAAGAAGGAGATGTGAATGTGGGCATGAGAAGGAGAAGTGAGTGTGGATTGGAGAAGGAGAAGTGAATGTGGGTCGGAGAAGAAGTGAGTGTGGGTCAGAGAAGGAGGAGCGAGTGTGGGTCGGAGAAGGAGAAGTGAGCGTGGGTCAGAGAAGGAGAAGTGAATGTGGGTCGGAGAAGGAGAAGTGAGTGTGGGCTGGAGAAGGAGAAGTGAGTGTGGATTGGAGAAGGAGATGTGAGTATGGGTCGGAGAAGGAGAAGTGAGTGTGGATCAAAGAAGAAGTGAATGTGGGCTGGAGAAGGAGAAGTGAGTGTGGATTGGAGAAGGAGAAGTGAATGTGGGTCGGAGAAGAAGTGAGTGTGGGTCAGAGAAGGAGGAGCGAGTGTGGGTCGGAGAAGGAGAAGTGAGTGTGGGTCAGAGAAGGAGAAGTGAATGTGGGTCGGAGAAGGAGAAGTGAGTGTGGGCTGGAGAAGGAGAAGTGAGTGTGGATTGGAGAAGGAGATGTGAGTATGGGTCGGAGAAGGAGAAGTGAGTGTGGATCAAAGAAGAAGTGAATGTGGGCTGGAGAAGGAGAAGTGAGTGTGGGCTGGAGAAGGGGAAGTGAGTGTGGTTTGGAGAAGGAGAAGTGAGCGTGGGTCGGAGAAGGGAAAGTGAGTGTGGATCAAAGAAGGAGAAGTGAATGTGGGCTGGAGAAGGAGAAGTGAGTGTGGGTTGGAGAAGGAGAAGTGAGTGTGGGTCGGAGAAGGAGAAGTGAGTGTGGGCTGGAGAAGGAGTAGTGAGTGTGGGTTGGAGAAATAGAAGTGAGTGTGGGTAAAAGAAGGAGATGTGAATGTGGGCATGAGAAGGAGATGTGAGTGTGGGTCGGAGAAGGAGGAGTGAATGTGGGCTGGAGAAGGAGAAGTGAGTGTGGGCTGGAGAAGGAGAAGTGAGTGTGGATTGGAGAAGGAGAAGTGAGTGTGGATTGGAGAAGGTGAAGTGAGTGTGAGTCGGAGCAGGAGAAGTGAGTGTGGATCAAAGAAGGAGAAGTGAATGTGGGCTGGAGAAGGAGAAGTGAGTGTGGATTGGAGAAGGAGAAGTGAGTGTGAGTCGGAGCAGGAGAAGTGAGTGTGGATCAAAGAAGAAGTGAATGTGGGCTGGAGAAGGAGAAGTGAGTGTGGGCTGGAGAAGGGGAAGTGAGTGTGGTTTGGAGAAGGAGAAGTGAGCGTGGGTCGGAGAAGGGGAAGTGAGTGTGGATCAAAGAAGTAGAAGTGAATGTGGGCTGGAGAAGGTGAAGTGAGTGTGGGCTGGAGTAGGAGAAGTGAGTGTGGATTGGAGAAGGAGATGTGAGTATGGGTCGGAGAAGGAGAAGTGAGTGTGGATCAAAGAAGAAGTGAATGTGGGCTGGAGAAGGAGAAGTGAGTGTGGGCTGGAGAAGGGGAAGTGAGTGTGGTTTGGAGAAGGAGAAGTGAGCGTGGGTCGGAGAAGGGGAAGTGAGTGTGGATCAAAGAAGGAGAAGTGAATGTGGGCTGGAGAAGGAGAAGTGAGTGTGGGTTGGAGAAGGAGAAGTGAGTGTGGGCTGGAGAAGGAGAAGTGAGTGCGGGTTGGAGAAATAGAAGTGAGTGTGGGTCAAAGAAGGAGAAGTGAATGTGGGCATGAGAAGGAGATGTGAGTGTGGGTCGGAGAAGGAGGAGTGAATGTGGGCTGGAGAAGGAGAAGTGAGTGTGGGCTGGAGAAGGAGAAGTGAGTGTGGATTGGAGAAGGAGAAGTGAGTGTGGATTGGAGAAGGAGAAGTGAGTGTGAGTCGGAGCAGGAGAAGTGAGTGTGGATCAAAGAAGGAGAAGTGAATGTGGGCTGGAGAAGGAGAAGTGAGTGTGGATTGGAGAAGGAGAAGTGAGTGTGAGTCGGAGCAGGAGAAGTGAGTGTGGATCAAAGATGGAGAAGTGAATGTGGGCTGGAGAAGGAGAAGTGAGTGTGGGTTGGAGAAGGAGAAGTGAGTGTGGGTCGGAGTAGAAGTGAATGTGGGTTGGAGAACGAGAAGTGAGTGTGGATTGGCGAAGGAGATGTGAGCGTGGGTCGGAGAAGGAGAAGTGAGTGTGGATCAAAGAAGGAGAAGTGAATTTTGCCTGGAGAAGGAAAAGTGAGTGTGGGTTGGAGAAGGAGAAGTGAGTGTGGGTCGGAGAAGGAGAAGTGAGTGTGGGCTAGAGAAGGAGAAGTGAGTGTGGGTTGGAGAAATAGAAGTGAGTGTGGGTCAAAGAAGGAGATGTGAATGTGGGCATGAGAAGGAGTAGTGAGTGTGGGTCAGAGAAGGAGGAGTGAATGTGGGCTGGAGAAGGAGAAGTGAGTGTGGATTGGAGAAGGAGAAGTGAGTGTGGATTGGAGAAGGAGAAGTGAGTGTGAGTCGGAGCAGTAGAAGTGAGTGTGGATCAAAGAAGGAGAAGTGAATGTGGGCTGGAGAATGAGAAGTGAGTGTGGGTTGGAGATGGAGAAGTGAGTGTGGATCTAAGAAGGAGAAGTGAATGTGGGCTGGAGAAGGTGAAGTGAGTGTGGGCTGGAGTAGGAGAAGTGAGTGTGGATTGGAGAAGGAGATGTGAGTATGGGTCGGAGAAGGAGAAGTGAGTGTGGATCAAAGAAGAAGTGAATGTGGGCTGGAGAAGGAGAAGTGAGTGTGGGCTGGAGAAGGGGAAGTGAGTGTGGTTTGGAGAAGGAGAAGTGAGCGTGGGTCGGAGAAGGGGAATTGAGTGTGGATCAAAGAAGGAGAAGTGAATGTGGGCTGGAGAAGAAGTGAGTGTGGGTTGGAGAAGGAGAAGTGAGTGTGAGTCGGAGAAGGAGAAGTGAGTGTGGGCTGGAGAAGGAGAAGTGAGTGCGGGTTGGAGAAATAGAAGTGAGTGTGGGTCAAAGAAGGAGATGTGAATGTGGGCATGAGAAGGAGAAGTGAGTGTGGATTGGAGAAGGAGAAGTGAATGTGGGTCGGAGAAGAAGTGAGTGTGGGTCAGAGAAGGAGGAGCGAGTGTGGGTCGGAGAAGGAGAAGTGAGTGTGGGTCAGAGAAGGAGAAGTGAATGTGGGTCGGAGAAGGAGAAGTGAGTGTGGGCTGGAGAAGGAGAAGTGAGTGTGGATTGGAGAAGGAGATGTGAGTATGGGTCGGAGAAGGAGAAGTGAGTGTGGATCAAAGAAGAAGTGAATGTGGGCTGGAGAAGGAGAAGTGAGTGTGGATTGGAGAAGGAGAAGTGAATGTGGTTTGGAGAAGAAGTGAGTGTGGGTCAGAGAAGGAGAAGTGAATGTGGGTCGGAGAAGGAGAAGTGAGTGTGGGCTCGAGAAGGAGAAGTGAGTGTGGATTGGAGAAGGAGATGTGAGTATGGGTCGGAGAAGCAGAAGTGAGTGTGGATCAAAGAAGAAGTGAATGTGGGCTGGAGAAGGAGAAGTGAGTGTGGGCTGGAGAAGGGGAAGTGAGTGTGGTTTGGAGAAGGAGAAGTGATCGTGGGTCGGAGAAGGGGAAGTGAGTGTGGATCAAAGAAGGAGAAGTGAATGTGGGCTGGAGAAGGAGAAGTGAGTGTGGGTTGGAGAAGGAGAAGTGAGTGTGGGTCGGAGAAGGAGAAGTGAGTGTGGGCTGGAGAAGCAGTAGTGAGTGTGGGTTGGAGAAATAGAAGTGAGTGTGGGTAAAAGAAGGAGAAGTGAATGTGGGCATGAGAAGGAGATGTGAGTGTGGGTCGGAGAAGGAGGAGTGAATGTGGGCTGGAGAAGGAGAAGTGAGTGTGGGCTGGAGAAGGAAAAGTGAGTGTGGGTTGGAGAAGGAGAAGTGAGTGTGGGTCGGAGAAGGAGAAGTGAGTGTGGGCTAGAGAAGGAGAAGTGAGTGTGGGTTGGAGAAATAGAAGTGAGTGTGGGTCAAAGAAGGAGATGTGAATGTGGGCATGAGAAGGAGTAGTGAGTGTGGGTCAGAGAAGGAGGAGTGAATGTGGGCTGGAGAAGGAGAAGTGAGTGTGGATTGGAGAAGGAGAAGTGAGTGTGGATTGGAGAAGGAGAAGTGAGTGTGAGTCGGAGCAGTAGAAGTGAGTGTGGATCAAAGAAGGAGAAGTGAATGTGGGCTGGAGAATGAGAAGTGAGTGTGGGTTGGAGAAGGAGAAGTGAGTGTGGATCTAAGAAGGAGAAGTGAATGTGGGCTGGAGAAGGTGAAGCGAGTGTGGGCTGGAGTAGGAGAAGTGAGTGTGGATTGGAGAAGGAGATGTGAGTATGGGTCGGAGAAGGAGAAGTGAGTGTGCATCAAAGAAGAAGTGAATGTGGGCTGGAGAAGGAGAAGTGTGTGTGGGCTGGAGAAGGGGAAGTGAGTGTGGTTTGGAGAAGGAGAAGTGAGCGTGGGTCGGAGAATGGGAAGTGAGTGTGGATCAAAGAAGGAGAAGTGAATGTGGGCTGGAGAAGGAGAAGTGAGTGTGGGTTGGAGAAGGAGAAGTGAGTGTGAGTCGGAGAAGGAGAAGTGAGTGTGGGCAGGAGAAGGAGAAGTGAGTGCGGGTTGG
Source organism: Hemitrygon akajei (assembly GCF_048418815.1). Classification (NCBI taxonomy): domain Eukaryota; kingdom Metazoa; phylum Chordata; class Chondrichthyes; order Myliobatiformes; family Dasyatidae; genus Hemitrygon; species Hemitrygon akajei. The sequence goes on along the minus strand of NC_133129.1, from coordinate 112,783,108 downwards.
AGAAATAGAAGTGAGTGTGGGTCAAAGAAGGAGATGTGAATGTGGGCATGAGAAGGAGAAGTGAGTGTGGATTGGAGAAGGAGAAGTGAATGTGGGTCGGAGAAGAAGTGAGTGTGGGTCAGAGAAGGAGGAGCGAGTGTGGGTCGGAGAAGGAGAAGTGAGCGTGGGTCAGAGATGGAGAAGTGAATGTGGGTCGGAGAAGGAGAAGTGAGTGTGGGCTGGAGAAGGAGAAGTGAGTGTGGATTGGAGAAGGAGATGTGAGTATGGGTCGGAGAAGGAGAAGTGAGTGTGGATCAAAGAAGAAGTGAATGTGGGCTGGAGAAGGAGAAGTGAGTGTGGATTGGAGAAGGAGAAGTGAATGTGGGTCGGAGAAGAAGTGAGTGTGGGTCAGAGAAGGAGGAGCGAGTGTGGGTCGGAGAAGGAGAAGTGAGTGTGGGTCAGAGAAGGAGAAGTGAATGTGGGTCGGAGAAGGAGAAGTGAGTGTGGGCTGGAGAAGGAGAAGTGAGTGTGGATTGGAGAAGGAGATGTGAGTATGGGTCGGAGAAGGAGAAGTGAGTGTGGATCAAAGAAGAAGTGAATGTGGGCTGGAGAAGGAGAAGTGAGTGTGGGCTGGAGAAGGGGAAGTGAGTGTGGTTTGGAGAAGGAGAAGTGAGCGTGGGTCGGAGAAGGGAAAGTGAGTGTGGATCAAAGAAGGAGAAGTGAATGTGGGCTGGAGAAGGAGAAGTGAGTGTGGGTTGGAGAAGGAGAAGTGAGTGTGGGTCGGAGAAGGAGAAGTGAGTGTGGGCTGGAGAAGGAGTAGTGAGTGTGGGTTGGAGAAATAGAAGTGAGTGTGGGTAAAAGAAGGAGATGTGAATGTGGGCATGAGAAGGAGATGTGAGTGTGGGTCGGAGAAGGAGGAGTGAATGTGGGCTGGAGAAGGAGAAGTGAGTGTGGGCTGGAGAAGGAGAAGTGAGTGTGGATTGGAGAAGGAGAAGTGAGTGTGGATTGGAGAAGGTGAAGTGAGTGTGAGTCGGAGCAGGAGAAGTGAGTGTGGATCAAAGAAGGAGAAGTGAATGTGGGCTGGAGAAGGAGAAGTGAGTGTGGATTGGAGAAGGAGAAGTGAGTGTGAGTCGGAGCAGGAGAAGTGAGTGTGGATCAAAGAAGAAGTGAATGTGGGCTGGAGAAGGAGAAGTGAGTGTGGGCTGGAGAAGGGGAAGTGAGTGTGGTTTGGAGAAGGAGAAGTGAGCGTGGGTCGGAGAAGGGGAAGTGAGTGTGGATCAAAGAAGTAGAAGTGAATGTGGGCTGGAGAAGGTGAAGTGAGTGTGGGCTGGAGTAGGAGAAGTGAGTGTGGATTGGAGAAGGAGATGTGAGTATGGGTCGGAGAAGGAGAAGTGAGTGTGGATCAAAGAAGAAGTGAATGTGGGCTGGAGAAGGAGAAGTGAGTGTGGGCTGGAGAAGGGGAAGTGAGTGTGGTTTGGAGAAGGAGAAGTGAGCGTGGGTCGGAGAAGGGGAATTGAGTGTGGATCAAAGAAGGAGAAGTGAATGTGGGCTGGAGAAGAAGTGAGTGTGGGTTGGAGAAGGAGAAGTGAGTGTGAGTCGGAGAAGGAGAAGTGAGTGTGGGCTGGAGAAGGAGAAGTGAGTGCGGGTTGGAGAAATAGAAGTGAGTGTGGGTCAAAGAAGGAGATGTGAATGTGGGCATGAGAAGGAGAAGTGAGTGTGGATTGGAGAAGGAGAAGTGAATGTGGGTCGGAGAAGAAGTGAGTGTGGGTCAGAGAAGGAGGAGCGAGTGTGGGTCGGAGAAGGAGAAGTGAGTGTGGGTCAGAGAAGGAGAAGTGAATGTGGGTCGGAGAAGGAGAAGTGAGTGTGGGCTGGAGAAGGAGAAGTGAGTGTGGATTGGAGAAGGAGATGTGAGTATGGGTCGGAGAAGGAGAAGTGAGTGTGGATCAAAGAAGAAGTGAATGTGGGCTGGAGAAGGAGAAGTGAGTGTGGATTGGAGAAGGAGAAGTGAATGTGGGTCGGAGAAGAAGTGAGTGTGGGTCAGAGAAGGAGGAGCGAGTGTGGGTCGGAGAAGGAGAAGTGAGTGTGGGTCAGAGAAGGAGAAGTGAATGTGGGTCGGAGAAGGAGAAGTGAGTGTGGGCTCGAGAAGGAGAAGTGAGTGTGGATTGGAGAAGGAGATGTGAGTATGGGTCGGAGAAGCAGAAGTGAGTGTGGATCAAAGAAGAAGTGAATGTGGGCTGGAGAAGGAGAAGTGAGTGTGGGCTGGAGAAGGGGAAGTGAGTGTGGTTTGGAGAAGGAGAAGTGATCGTGGGTCGGAGAAGGGGAAGTGAGTGTGGATCAAAGAAGGAGAAGTGAATGTGGGCTGGAGAAGGAGAAGTGAGTGTGGGTTGGAGAAGGAGAAGTGAGTGTGGGTCGGAGAAGGAGAAGTGAGTGTGGGCTGGAGAAGCAGTAGTGAGTGTGGGTTGGAGAAATAGAAGTGAGTGTGGGTAAAAGAAGGAGAAGTGAATGTGGGCATGAGAAGGAGATGTGAGTGTGGGTCGGAGAAGGAGGAGTGAATGTGGGCTGGAGAAGGAGAAGTGAGTGTGGGCTGGAGAAGGAAAAGTGAGTGTGGGTTGGAGAAGGAGAAGTGAGTGTGGGTCGGAGAAGGAGAAGTGAGTGTGGGCTAGAGAAGGAGAAGTGAGTGTGGGTTGGAGAAATAGAAGTGAGTGTGGGTCAAAGAAGGAGATGTGAATGTGGGCATGAGAAGGAGTAGTGAGTGTGGGTCAGAGAAGGAGGAGTGAATGTGGGCTGGAGAAGGAGAAGTGAGTGTGGATTGGAGAAGGAGAAGTGAGTGTGGATTGGAGACGGAGAAGTGAGTGTGAGTCGGAGCAGTAGAAGTGAGTGTGGATCAAAGAAGGAGAAGTGAATGTGGGCTGGAGAATGAGAAGTGAGTGTGGGTTGGAGAAGGAGAAGTGAGTGTGGATCTAAGAAGGAGAAGTGAATGTGGGCTGGAGAAGGTGAAGCGAGTGTGGGCTGGAGTAGGAGAAGTGAGTGTGGATTGGAGAAGGAGATGTGAGTATGGGTCGGAGAAGGAGAAGTGAGTGTGCATCAAAGAAGAAGTGAATGTGGGCTGGAGAAGGAGAAGTGTGTGTGGGCTGGAGAAGGGGAAGTGAGTGTGGTTTGGAGAAGGAGAAGTGAGCGTGGGTCGGAGAATGGGAAGTGAGTGTGGATCAAAGAAGGAGAAGTGAATGTGGGCTGGAGAAGGAGAAGTGAGTGTGGGTTGGAGAAGGAGAAGTGAGTGTGAGTCGGAGAAGGAGAAGTGAGTGTGGGCTGGAGAAGGAGAAGTGAGTGCGGGTTGGAGAAATAGAAGTGAGTGTGGGTCAAAGAAGGAGATGTGAATGTGGGCATGAGAAGGAGAAGTGAGTGTGGATTGGAGAAGGAGAAGTGAATGTGGGTCGGAGAAGAAGTGAGTGTGGGTCAGAGAAGGAGGAGCGAGTGTGGGTCGGAGAAGGAGAAGTGAGCGTGGGTCAGAGATGGAGAAGTGAATGTGGGTCGGAGAAGGAGAAGTGAGTGTGGGATGGAGAAGGAGAAGTGAGTGTGGATTGGAGAAGGAGATGTGAGTATGGGTCGGAGAAGGAGAAGTGAGTGTGGATCAAAGAAGAAGTGAATGTGGGCTGGAGAAGGAGAAGTGAGTGTGGATTGGAGAAGGAGAAGTGAATGTGGGTCGGAGAAGAAGTGAGTGTGGGTCAGAGAAGGAGGAGCGAGTGTGGGTCGGAGAAGGAGAAGTGAGTGTGGGTCAGAGAAGGAGAAGTGAATGTGGGTCGGAGAAGGAGAAGTGAGTGTGGGCTGGAGAAGGAGAAGTGAGTGTGGATTGGAGAAGGAGATGTGAGTATGGGTCGGAGAAGGAGAAGTGAGTGTGGATCAAAGAAGAAGTGAATGTGGGCTGGAGAAGGAGAAGTGAGTGTGGGCTGGAGAAGGGGAAGTGAGTGTGGTTTGGAGAAGGAGAAGTGAGCGTGGGTCGGAGAAGGGAAAGTGAGTGTGGATCAAAGAAGGAGAAGTGAATGTGGGCTGGAGAAGGAGAAGTGAGTGTGGGTTGGAGAAGGAGAAGTGAGTGTGGGTCGGAGAAGGAGAAGTGAGTGTGGGCTGGAGAAGGAGTAGTGAGTGTGGGTTGGAGAAATAGAAGTGAGTGTGGGTAAAAGAAGGAGATGTGAATGTGGGCATGAGAAGGAGATGTGAGTGTGGGTCGGAGAAGGAGGAGTGAATGTGGGCTGGAGAAGGAGAAGTGAGTGTGGGCTGGAGAAGGAGAAGTGAGTGTGGATTGGAGAAGGAGAAGTGAGTGTGGATTGGAGAAGGTGAAGTGAGTGTGAGTCGGAGCAGGAGAAGTGAGTGTGGATCAAAGAAGGAGAAGTGAATGTGGGCTGGAGAAGGAGAAGTGAGTGTGGATTGGAGAAGGAGAAGTGAGTGTGAGTCGGAGCAGGAGAAGTGAGTGTGGATCAAAGAAGAAGTGAATGTGGGCTGGAGAAGGAGAAGTGAGTGTGGGCTGGAGAAGGGGAAGTGAGTGTGGTTTGGAGAAGGAGAAGTGAGCGTGGGTCGGAGAAGGGGAAGTGAGTGTGGATCAAAGAAGTAGAAGTGAATGTGGGCTGGAGAAGGTGACGTGAGTGTGGGCTGGAGTAGGAGAAGTGAGTGTGGATTGGAGAAGGAGATGTGAGTATGGGTCGGAGAAGGAGAAGTGAGTGTGGATCAAAGAAGAAGTGAATGTGGGCTGGAGAAGGAGAAGTGAGTGTGGGCTGGAGAAGGGGAAGTGAGTGCGGGTTGGAGAAATAGAAGTGAGTGTGGGTCAAAGAAGGAGAAGTGAATGTGGGCATGAGAAGGAGATGTGAGTGTGGGTCGGAGAAGGAGGAGTGAATGTGGGCTGGAGAAGGAGAAGTGAGTGTGGGCTGGAGAAGGAGAAGTGAGTGTGGATTGGAGAAGGAGAAGTGAGTGTGGATTGGAGAAGGAGAAGTGAGTGTGAGTCGGAGCAGGAGAAGTGAGTGTGGATCAAAGAAGGAGAAGTGAATGTGGGCTGGAGAAGGAGAAGTGAGTGTGGATTGGAGAAGGAGAAGTGAGTGTGAGTCGGAGCAGGAGAAGTGAGTGTGGATCAAAGATGGAGAAGTGAATGTGGGCTGGAGAAGGAGAAGTGAGTGTGGGTTGGAGAAGGAGAAGTGAGTGTGGGTCGGAGAAGAAGTGAGTGTGGGTTGGAGAACGAGAAGTGAGTGTGGATTGGCGAAGGAGATGTGAGCGTGGGTCGGAGAAGGAGAAGTGAGTGTGGATCAAAGAAGGAGAAGTGAATTTTGCCTGGAGAAGGAAAAGTGAGTGTGGGTTGGAGAAGGAGAAGTGAGTGTGGGTCGGAGAAGGAGAAGTGAGTGTGGGCTAGAGAAGGAGAAGTGAGTGTGGGTTGGAGAAATAGAAGTGAGTGTGGGTCAAAGAAGGAGATGTGAATGTGGGCATGAGAAGGAGTAGTGAGTGTGGGTCAGAGAAGGAGGAGTGAATGTGGGCTGGAGAAGGAGAAGTGAGTGTGGATTGGAGAAGGAGAAGTGAGTGTGGATTGGAGAAGGAGAAGTGAGTGTGAGTCGGAGCAGTAGAAGTGAGTGTGGATCAAAGAAGGAGAAGTGAATGTGGGCTGGAGAATGAGAAGTGAGTGTGGGTTGGAGAAGGAGAAGTGAGTGTGGATCTAAGAAGGAGAAGTGAATGTGGGCTGGAGAAGGTGAAGTGAGTGTGGGCTGGAGTAGGAGAAGTGAGTGTGGATTGGAGAAGGAGATGTGAGTATGGGTCGGAGAAGGAGAAGTGAGTGTGGATCAAAGAAGAAGTGAATGTGGGCTGGAGAAGGAGAAGTGAGTGTGGGCTGGAGAAGGGGAAGTGAGTGTGGTTTGGAGAAGGAGAAGTGAGCGTGGGTCGGAGAAGGGGAATTGAGTGTGGATCAAAGAAGGAGAAGTGAATGTGGGCTGGAGAAGAAGTGAGTGTGGGTTGGAGAAGGAGAAGTGAGTGTGAGTCGGAGAAGGAGAAGTGAGTGTGGGCTGGAGAAGGAGAAGTGAGTGCGGGTTGGAGAAATAGAAGTGAGTGTGGGTCAAAGAAGGAGATGTGAATGTGGGCATGAGAAGGAGAAGTGAGTGTGGATTGGAGAAGGAGAAGTGAATGTGGGTCGGAGAAGAAGTGAGTGTGGGTCAGAGAAGGAGGAGCGAGTGTGGGTCGGAGAAGGAGAAGTGAGTGTGGGTCAGAGAAGGAGAAGTGAATGTGGGTCGGAGAAGGAGAAGTGAGTGTGGGCTGGAGAAGGAGAAGTGAGTGTGGATTGGAGAAGGAGATGTGAGTATGGGTCGGAGAAGGAGAAGTGAGTGTGGATCAAAGAAGAAGTGAATGTGGGCTGGAGAAGGAGAAGTGAGTGTGGATTGGAGAAGGAGAAGTGAATGTGGGTCGGAGAAGAAGTGAGTGTGGGTCAGAGAAGGAGGAGCGAGTGTGGGTCGCAGAAGGAGAAGTGAATGTGGGCATGAGAAGGAGATGTGAGTGTGGGTCGGAGAAGGAGGAGTGAATGTGGGCTGGAGAAGGAGAAGTGAGTGTGGGCTGGAGAAGGAGAAGTGAGTGTGGATTGGAGAAGGAGAAGTGAGTGTGGATTGGAGAAGGAGAAGTGAGTGTGAGTCGGAGCAGGAGAAGTGAGTGTGGATCAAAGAAGGAGAAGTGAATGTGGGCTGGAGAAGGAGAAGTGAGTGTGGATTGGAGAAGGAGAAGTGAGTGTGAGTCGGAGCAGGAGAAGTGAGTGTGGATCAAAGATGGAGAAGTGAATGTGGGCTGGAGAAGGAGAAGTGAGTGTGGGTTGGAGAAGGAGAAGTGAGTGTGGGTCGGAGAAGAAGTGAGTGTGGGTTGGAGAACGAGAAGTGAGTGTGGATTGGCGAAGGAGATGTGAGCGTGGGTCGGAGAAGGAGAAGTGAGTGTGGATCAAAGAAGGAGAAGTGAATTTTGCCTGGAGAAGGAAAAGTGAGTGTGGGTTGGAGAAGGAGAAGTGAGTGTGGGTCGGAGAAGGAGAAGTGAGTGTGGGCTAGAGAAGGAGAAGTGAGTGTGGGTTGGAGAAATAGAAGTGAGTGTGGGTCAAAGAAGGAGATGTGAATGTGGGCATGAGAAGGAGTAGTGAGTGTGGGTCAGAGAAGGAGGAGTGAATGTGGGCTGGAGAAGGAGAAGTGAGTGTGGATTGGAGAAGGAGAAGTGAGTGTGGATTGGAGAAGGAGAAGTGAGTGTGAGTCGGAGCAGTAGAAGTGAGTGTGGATCAAAGAAGGAGAAGTGAATGTGGGCTGGAGAATGAGAAGTGAGTGTGGGTTGGAGATGGAGAAGTGAGTGTGGATCTAAGAAGGAGAAGTGAATGTGGGCTGGAGAAGGTGAAGTGAGTGTGGGCTGGAGTAGGAGAAGTGAGTGTGGATTGGAGAAGGAGATGTGAGTATGGGTCGGAGAAGGAGAAGTGAGTGTGGATCAAAGAAGAAGTGAATGTGGGCTGGAGAAGGAGAAGTGAGTGTGGGCTGGAGAAGGGGAAGTGAGTGTGGTTTGGAGAAGGAGAAGTGAGCGTGGGTCGGAGAAGGGGAATTGAGTGTGGATCAAAGAAGGAGAAGTGAATGTGGGCTGGAGAAGAAGTGAGTGTGGGTTGGAGAAGGAGAAGTGAGTGTGAGTCGGAGAAGGAGAAGTGAGTGTGGGCTGGAGAAGGAGAAGTGAGTGCGGGTTGGAGAAATAGAAGTGAGTGTGGGTCAAAGAAGGAGATGTGAATGTGGGCATGAGAAGGAGAAGTGAGTGTGGATTGGAGAAGGAGAAGTGAATGTGGGTCGGAGAAGAAGTGAGTGTGGGTCAGAGAAGGAGGAGCGAGTGTGGGTCGGAGAAGGAGAAGTGAGTGTGGGTCAGAGAAGGAGAAGTGAATGTGGGCTGGAGAAGGTGAAGTGAGTGTGGGCTGGAGTAGGAGAAGTGAGTGTGGATTGGAGAAGGAGATGTGAGTATGGGTCGGAGAAGGAGAAGTGAGTGTGGATCAAAGAAGAAGTGAATGTGGGCTGGAGAAGGAGAAGTGAGTGTGGGCTGGAGAAGGGGAAGTGAGTGTGGTTTGGAGAAGGAGAAGTGAGCGTGGGTCGGAGAAGGGGAATTGAGTGTGGATCAAAGAAGGAGAAGTGAATGTGGGCTGGAGAAGAAGTGAGTGTGGGTTGGAGAAGGAGAAGTGAGTGTGAGTCGGAGAAGGAGAAGTGAGTGTGGGCTGGAGAAGGAGAAGTGAGTGCGGGTTGGAGAAATAGAAGTGAGTGTGGGTCAAAGAAGGAGATGTGAATGTGGGCATGAGAAGGAGAAGTGAGTGTGGATTGGAGAAGGAGAAGTGAATGTGGGTCGGAGAAGAAGTGAGTGTGGGTCAGAGAAGGAGGAGCGAGTGTGGGTCGGAGAAGGAGAAGTGAGTGTGGGTCAGAGAAGGAGAAGTGAATGTGGGTCGGAGAAGGAGAAGTGAGTGTGGGCTGGAGAAGGAGAAGTGAGTGTGGATTGGAGAAGGAGATGTGAGTATGGGTCGGAGAAGGAGAAGTGAGTGTGGATCAAAGAAGAAGTGAATGTGGGCTGGAGAAGGAGAAGTGAGTGTGGATTGGAGAAGGAGAAGTGAATGTGGGTCGGAGAAGAAGTGAGTGTGGGTCAGAGAAGGAGGAGCGAGTGTGGGTCGCAGAAGGAGAAGTGAATGTGGGCATGAGAAGGAGATGTGAGTGTGGGTCGGAGAAGGAGGAGTGAATGTGGGCTGGAGAAGGAGAAGTGAGTGTGGGCTGGAGAAGGAGAAGTGAGTGTGGATTGGAGAAGGAGAAGTGAGTGTGGATTGGAGAAGGAGAAGTGAGTGTGAGTCGGAGCAGGAGAAGTGAGTGTGGATCAAAGAAGGAGAAGTGAATGTGGGCTGGAGAAGGAGAAGTGAGTGTGGATTGGAGAAGGAGAAGTGAGTGTGAGTCGGAGCAGGAGAAGTGAGTGTGGATCAAAGATGGAGAAGTGAATGTGGGCTGGAGAAGGAGAAGTGAGTGTGGGTTGGAGAAGGAGAAGTGAGTGTGGGTCGGAGAAGAAGTGAGTGTGGGTTGGAGAACGAGAAGTGAGTGTGGATTGGCGAAGGAGATGTGAGCGTGGGTCGGAGAAGGAGAAGTGAGTGTGGATCAAAGAAGGAGAAGTGAATTTTGCCTGGAGAAGGAAAAGTGAGTGTGGGTTGGAGAAGGAGAAGTGAGTGTGGGTCGGAGAAGGAGAAGTGAGTGTGGGCTAGAGAAGGAGAAGTGAGTGTGGGTTGGAGAAATAGAAGTGAGTGTGGGTCAAAGAAGGAGATGTGAATGTGGGCATGAGAAGGAGTAGTGAGTGTGGGTCAGAGAAGGAGGAGTGAATGTGGGCTGGAGAAGGAGAAGTGAGTGTGGATTGGAGAAGGAGAAGTGAGTGTGGATTGGAGAAGGAGAAGTGAGTGTGAGTCGGAGCAGTAGAAGTGAGTGTGGATCAAAGAAGGAGAAGTGAATGTGGGCTGGAGAATGAGAAGTGAGTGTGGGTTGGAGATGGAGAAGTGAGTGTGGATCTAAGAAGGAGAAGTGAATGTGGGCTGGAGAAGGTGAAGTGAGTGTGGGCTGGAGTAGGAGAAGTGAGTGTGGATTGGAGAAGGAGATGTGAGTATGGGTCGGAGAAGGAGAAGTGAGTGTGGATCAAAGAAGAAGTGAATGTGGGCTGGAGAAGGAGAAGTGAGTGTGGGCTGGAGAAGGGGAAGTGAGTGTGGTTTGGAGAAGGAGAAGTGAGCGTGGGTCGGAGAAGGGGAATTGAGTGTGGATCAAAGAAGGAGAAGTGAATGTGGGCTGGAGAAGAAGTGAGTGTGGGTTGGAGAAGGAGAAGTGAGTGTGAGTCGGAGAAGGAGAAGTGAGTGTGGGCTGGAGAAGGAGAAGTGAGTGCGGGTTGGAGAAATAGAAGTGAGTGTGGGTCAAAGAAGGAGATGTGAATGTGGGCATGAGAAGGAGAAGTGAGTGTGGATTGGAGAAGGAGAAGTGAATGTGGGTCGGAGAAGAAGTGAGTGTGGGTCAGAGAAGGAGGAGCGAGTGTGGGTCGGAGAAGGAGAAGTGAGTGTGGGTCAGAGAAGGAGAAGTGAATGTGGGTCGGAGAAGGAGAAGTGAGTGTGGGCTGGAGAAGGAGAAGTGAGTGTGGATTGGAGAAGGAGATGTGAGTATGGGTCGGAGAAGGAGAAGTGAGTGTGGATCAAAGAAGAAGTGAATGTGGGCTGGAGAAGGAGAAGTGAGTGTGGATTGGAGAAGGAGAAGTGAATGTGGGTCGGAGAAGAAGTGAGTGTGGGTCAGAGAAGGAGGAGCGAGTGTGGGTCGGAGAAGGAGAAGTGAGTGTGGGTCAGAGAAGGAGAAGTGAATGTGGGTCGGAGAAGGAGAAGTGAGTGTGGGCTCGAGAAGGAGAAGTGAGTGTGGATTGGAGAAGGAGATGTGAGTATGGGTCGGAGAAGCAGAAGTGAGTGTGGATCAAAGAAGAAGTGAATGTGGGCTGGAGAAGGAGAAGTGAGTGTGGGCTGGAGAAGGGGAAGTGAGTGTGGTTTGGAGAAGGAGAAGTGAGCGTGGGTCGGAGAAGGGGAAGTGAGTGTGGATCAAAGAAGGAGAAGTGAATGTGGGCTGGAGAAGGAGAAGTGAGTGTGGGTTGGAGAAGGAGAAGTGAGTGTGGGTCGGAGAAGGAGAAGTGAGTGTGGGCTGGAGAAGCAGTAGTGAGTGTGGGTTGGAGAAATAGAAGTGAGTGTGGGTAAAAGAAGGAGAAGTGAATGTGGGCATGAGAAGGAGATGTGAGTGTGGGTCGGAGAAGGAGGAGTGAATGTGGGCTGGAGAAGGAGAAGTGAGTGTGGGCTGGAGAAGGAAAAGTGAGTGTGGGTTGGAGAAGGAGAAGTGAGTGTGGGTCGGAGAAGGAGAAGTGAGTGTGGGCTAGAGAAGGAGAAGTGAGTGTGGGTTGGAGAAATAGAAGTGAGTGTGGGTCAAAGAAGGAGATGTGAATGTGGGCATGAGAAGGAGTAGTGAGTGTGGGTCAGAGAAGGAGGAGTGAATGTGGGCTGGAGAAGGAGAAGTGAGTGTGGATTGGAGAAGGAGAAGTGAGTGTGGATTGGAGAAGGAGAAGTGAGTGTGAGTCGGAGCAGTAGAAGTGAGTGTGGATCAAAGAAGGAGAAGTGAATGTGGGCTGGAGAATGAGAAGTGAGTGTGGGTTGGAGAAGGAGAAGTGAGTGTGGATCTAAGAAGGAGAAGTGAATGTGGGCTGGAGAAGGTGAAGCGAGTGTGGGCTGGAGTAGGAGAAGTGAGTGTGGATTGGAGAAGGAGATGTGAGTATGGGTCGGAGAAGGAGAAGTGAGTGTGCATCAAAGAAGAAGTGAATGTGGGCTGGAGAAGGAGAAGTGTGTGTGGGCTGGAGAAGGGGAAGTGAGTGTGGTTTGGAGAAGGAGAAGTGAGCGTGGGTCGGAGAATGGGAAGTGAGTGTGGATCAAAGAAGGAGAAGTGAATGTGGGCTGGAGAAGGAGAAGTGAGTGTGGGTTGGAGAAGGAGAAGTGAGTGTGAGTCGGAGAAGGAGAAGTGAGTGTGGGCTGGAGAAGGAGAAGTGAGTGCGGGTTGGAGAAATAGAAGTGAGTGTGGGTCAAAGAAGGAGATGTGAATGTGGGCATGAGAAGGAGAAGTGAGTGTGGATTGGAGAAGGAGAAGTGAATGTGGGTCGGAGAAGAAGTGAGTGTGGGTCAGAGAAGGAGGAGCGAGTGTGCGTCGGAGAAGGAGAAGTGAGCGTGGGTCAGAGAAGGAGAAGTGAATGTGGGTCGGAGAAGGAGAAGTGAGTGTGGGCTGGAGAAGGAGAAGTGAGTGTGGATTGGAGAAGGAGATGTGAGTATGGGTCGGAGAAGGAGAAGTGAGTGTGGATCAAAGAAGAAGTGAATGTGGGCTGGAGAAGGAGAAGTGAGTGTGGATTGGAGAAGGAGAAGTGAATGTGGGTCGGAGAAGAAGTGAGTGTGGGTCAGAGAAGGAGGAGCGAGTGTGGGTCGGAGAAGGAGAAGTGAGTGTGGGTCAGAGAAGGAGAAGTGAATGTGGGTCGGAGAAGGAGAAGTGAGTGTGGGCTGGAGAAGGAGAAGTGAGTGTGGATTGGAGAAGGAGATGTGAGTATGGGTCGGAGAAGGAGAAGTGAGTGTGGATCAAAGAAGAAGTGAATGTGGGCTGGAGAAGGAGAAGTGAGTGTGGGCTGGAGAAGGGGAAGTGAGTGTGGTTTGGAGAAGGAGAAGTGAGCGTGGGTCGGAGAAGGGAAAGTGAGTGTGGATCAAAGAAGGAGAAGTGAATGTGGGCTGGAGAAGGAGAAGTGAGTGTGGGTTGGAGAAGGAGAAGTGAGTGTGGGTCGGAGAAGGAGAAGTGAGTGTGGGCTGGAGAAGGAGTAGTGAGTGTGGGTTGGAGAAATAGAAGTGAGTGTGGGTAAAAGAAGGAGATGTGAATGTGGGCATGAGAAGGAGATGTGAGTGTGGGTCGGAGAAGGAGGAGTGAATGTGGGCTGGAGAAGGAGAAGTGAGTGTGGGCTGGAGAAGGAGAAGTGAGTGTGGATTGGAGAAGGAGAAGTGAGTGTGGATTGGAGAAGGTGAAGTGAGTGTGAGTCGGAGCAGGAGAAGTGAGTGTGGATCAAAGAAGGAGAAGTGAATGTGGGCTGGAGAAGGAGAAGTGAGTGTGGATTGGAGAAGGAGAAGTGAGTGTGAGTCGGAGCAGGAGAAGTGAGTGTGGATCAAAGAAGAAGTGAATGTGGGCTGGAGAAGGAGAAGTGAGTGTGGGCTGGAGAAGGGGAAGTGAGTGTGGTTTGGAGAAGGAGAAGTGAGCGTGGGTCGGAGAAGGGGAAGTGAGTGTGGATCAAAGAAGTAGAAGTGAATGTGGGCTGGAGAAGGTGAAGTGAGTGTGGGCTGGAGTAGGAGAAGTGAGTGTGGATTGGAGAAGGAGATGTGAGTATGGGTCGGAGAAGGAGAAGTGAGTGTGGATCAAAGAAGAAGTGAATGTGGGCTGGAGAAGGAGAAGTGAGTGTGGGCTGGAGAAGGGGAAGTGAGTGTGGTTTGGAGAAGGAGAAGTGAGCGTGGGTCGGAGAAGGGGAAGTGAGTGTGGATCAAAGAAGGAGAAGTGAATGTGGGCTGGAGAAGGAGAAGTGAGTGTGGGTTGGAGAAGGAGAAGTGAGTGTGGGCTGGAGAAGGAGAAGTGAGTGCGGGTTGGAGAAATAGAAGTGAGTGTGGGTCAAAGAAGGAGAAGTGAATGTGGGCATGAGAAGGAGATGTGAGTGTGGGTCGGAGAAGGAGGAGTGAATGTGGGCTGGAGAAGGAGAAGTGAGTGTGGGCTGGAGAAGGAGAAGTGAGTGTGGATTGGAGAAGGAGAAGTGAGTGTGGATTGGAGAAGGAGAAGTGAGTGTGAGTCGGAGCAGGAGAAGTGAGTGTGGATCAAAGAAGGAGAAGTGAATGTGGGCTGGAGAAGGAGAAGTGAGTGTGGATTGGAGAAGGAGAAGTGAGTGTGAGTCGGAGCAGGAGAAGTGAGTGTGGATCAAAGATGGAGAAGTGAATGTGGGCTGGAGAAGGAGAAGTGAGTGTGGGTTGGAGAAGGAGAAGTGAGTGTGGGTCGGAGAAGAAGTGAGTGTGGGTTGGAGAACGAGAAGTGAGTGTGGATTGGCGAAGGAGATGTGAGCGTGGGTCGGAGAAGGAGAAGTGAGTGTGGATCAAAGAAGGAGAAGTGAATTTTGCCTGGAGAAGGAAAAGTGAGTGTGGGTTGGAGAAGGAGAAGTGAGTGTGGGTCGGAGAAGGAGAAGTGAGTGTGGGCTAGAGAAGGAGAAGTGAGTGTGGGTTGGAGAAATAGAAGTGAGTGTGGGTCAAAGAAGGAGATGTGAATGTGGGCATGAGAAGGAGTAGTGAGTGTGGGTCAGAGAAGGAGGAGTGAATGTGGGCTGGAGAAGGAGAAGTGAGTGTGGATTGGAGAAGGAGAAGTGAGTGTGGATTGGAGAAGGAGAAGTGAGTGTGAGTCGGAGCAGTAGAAGTGAGTGTGGATCAAAGAAGGAGAAGTGAATGTGGGCTGGAGAATGAGAAGTGAGTGTGGGTTGGAGAAGGAGAAGTGAGTGTGGATCTAAGAAGGAGAAGTGAATGTGGGCTGGAGAAGGTGAAGTGAGTGTGGGCTGGAGTAGGAGAAGTGAGTGTGGATTGGAGAAGGAGATGTGAGTATGGGTCGGAGAAGGAGAAGTGAGTGTGGATCAAAGAAGAAGTGAATGTGGGCTGGAGAAGGAGAAGTGAGTGTGGGCTGGAGAAGGGGAAGTGAGTGTGGTTTGGAGAAGGAGAAGTGAGCGTGGGTCGGAGAAGGGGAATTGAGTGTGGATCAAAGAAGGAGAAGTGAATGTGGGCTGGAGAAGAAGTGAGTGTGGGTTGGAGAAGGAGAAGTGAGTGTGAGTCGGAGAAGGAGAAGTGAGTGTGGGCTGGAGAAGGAGAAGTGAGTGCGGGTTGGAGAAATAGAAGTGAGTGTGGGTCAAAGAAGGAGATGTGAATGTGGGCATGAGAAGGAGAAGTGAGTGTGGATTGGAGAAGGAGAAGTGAATGTGGGTCGGAGAAGAAGTGAGTGTGGGTCAGAGAAGGAGGAGCGAGTGTGGGTCGGAGAAGGAGAAGTGAGTGTGGGTCAGAGAAGGAGAAGTGAATGTGGGTCGGAGAAGGAGAAGTGTGTGTGGGCTGGAGAAGGAGAAGTGAGTGTGGATTGGAGAAGGAGATGTGAGTATGGGTCGGAGAAGGAGAAGTGAGTGTGGATCAAAGAAGAAGTGAATGTGGGCTGGAGAAGGAGAAGTGAGTGTGGATTGGAGAAGGAGAAGTGAATGTGGGTCGGAGAAGAAGTGAGTGTGGGTCAGAGAAGGAGGAGCGAGTGTGGGTCGGAGAAGGAGAAGTGAGTGTGGGTCAGAGAAGGAGAAGTGAATGTGGGTCGGAGAAGGAGAAGTGAGTGTGGGCTCGAGAAGGAGAAGTGAGTGTGGATTGGAGAAGGAGATGTGAGTATGGGTCGGAGAAGCAGAAGTGAGTGTGGATCAAAGAAGAAGTGAATGTGGGCTGGAGAAGGAGAAGTGAGTGTGGGCTGGAGAAGGGGAAGTGAGTGTGGTTTGGAGAAGGAGAAGTGAGCGTGGGTCGGAGAAGGGGAAGTGAGTGTGGATCAAAGAAGGAGAAGTGAATGTGGGCTGGAGAAGGAGAAGTGAGTGTGGGTTGGAGAAGGAGAAGTGAGTGTGGGTCGGAGAAGGAGAAGTGAGTGTGGGCTGGAGAAGCAGTAGTGAGTGTGGGTTGGAGAAATAGAAGTGAGTGTGGGTAAAAGAAGGAGAAGTGAATGTGGGCATGAGAAGGAGATGTGAGTGTGGGTCGGAGAAGGAGGAGTGAATGTGGGCTGGAGAAGGAGAAGTGAGTGTGGGCTGGAGAAGGAGAAGTGAGTGTGGATTGGAGAAGGAGAAGTGAGTGTGGATTGGAGAAGGAGAAGTGAGTGTGAGTCGGAGCAGGAGAAGTGAGTGTGGATCAAAGAAGGAGAAGTGAATGTGGGCTGGAGAAGGAGAAGTGAGTGTGGATTGGAGAAGGAGAAGTGAGTGTGAGTCGGAGCAGGAGAAGTGAGTGTGGATCAAAGATGGAGAAGTGAATGTGGGCTGGAGAAGGAGAAGTGAGTGTGGGTTGGAGAAGCAGAAGTGAGTGTGGGTCGGAGAAGAAGTGAGTGTGGGTTGGAGAAGGAGAATTGAGTGTGGATTGGCGAAGGAGATGTGAGCGTGGGTCGGAGAAGGAGAAGTGAGTGTGGAACAAAGAAGGAGAAGTGAATTTTGCCTGGAGAAGGAAAAGTGAGTGTGGGTTGGAGAAGGAGAAGTGAGTGTGGGTCGGAGAAGGAGAAGTGAGTGTGGGCTAGAGAAGGAGAAGTGAGTGTGGGTTGTAGAAATAGAAGTGAGTGTGGGTCAAAGAAGGAGATGTGAATGTGGGCATGAGAAGGAGTAGTGAGTGTGGGTCAGAGAAGGAGGAGTGAATGTGGGCTGGAGAAGGAGAAGTGAGTGTGGATTGGAGAAGGAGAAGTGAGTGTGGATTGGAGAAGGAGAAGTGAGTGTGAGTCGGAGCAGTAGAAGTGAGTGTGGATCAAAGAAGGAGAAGTGAATGTGGGCTGGAGAATGAGAAGTGAGTGTGGGTTGGAGAAGGAGAAGTGAGTGTGGATCTAAGAAGGAGAAGTGAATGTGGGCTGGAGAAGGTGAAGCGAGTGTGGGCTGGAGTAGGAGAAGTGAGTGTGGATTGGAGAAGGAGATGTGAGTATGGGTCGGAGAAGGAGAAGTGAGTGTGCATCAAAGAAGAAGTGAATGTGGGCTGGAGAAGGAGAAGTGTGTGTGGGCTGGAGAAGGGGAAGTGAGTGTGGTTTGGAGAAGGAGAAGTGAGCGTGGGTCGGAGAATGGGAAGTGAGTGTGGATCAAAGAAGGAGAAGTGAATGTGGGCTGGAGAAGGAGAAGTGAGTGTGGGTTGGAGAAGGAGAAGTGAGTGTGAGTCGGAGAAGGAGAAGTGAGTGTGGGCTGGAGAAGGAGAAGTGAGTGCGGGTTGGAGAAATAGAAGTGAGTGTGGGTCAAAGAAGGAGATGTGAATGTGGGCATGAGAAGGAGAAGTGAGTGTGGATTGGAGAAGGAGAAGTGAATGTGGGTCGGAGAAGAAGTGAGTGTGGGTCAGAGAAGGAGGAGCGAGTGTGGGTCGGAGAAGGAGAAGTGAGCGTGGGTCAGAGAAGGAGAAGTGAATGTGGGTCGGAGAAGGAGAAGTGAGTGTGGGCTGGAGAAGGAGAAGTGAGTGTGGATTGGAGAAGGAGATGTGAGTATGGGTCGGAGAAGGAGAAGTGAGTGTGGATCAAAGAAGAAGTGAATGTGGGCTGGAGAAGGAGAAGTGAGTGTGGATTGGAGAAGGAGAAGTGAATGTGGGTCGGAGAAGAAGTGAGTGTGGGTCAGAGAAGGAGGAGCGAGTGTGGGTCGGAGAAGGAGAAGTGAGTGTGGGTCAGAGAAGGAGAAGTGAATGTGGGTCGGAGAAGGAGAAGTGAGTGTGGGCTGGAGAAGGAGAAGTGAGTGTGGATTGGAGAAGGAGATGTGAGTATGGGTCGGAGAAGGAGAAGTGAGTGTGGATCAAAGAATAAGTGAATGTGGGCTGGAGAAGGAGAAGTGAGTGTGGATTGGAGAAGGAGAAGTGAGTGTGAGTCGGAGCAGGAGAAGTGAGTGTGGATCAAAGATGGAGAAGTGAATGTGGGCTGGAGAAGGAGAAGTGAGTGTGGGTTGGAGAAGGAGAAGTGAGTGTGGGTCGGAGAAGAAGTGAGTGTGGGTTGGAGAACGAGAAGTGAGTGTGGATTGGCGAAGGAGATGTGAGCGTGGGTCGGAGAAGGAGAAGTGAGTGTGGATCAAAGAAGGAGAAGTGAATTTTGCCTGGAGAAGGAAAAGTGAGTGTGGGTTGGAGAAGGAGAAGTGAGTGTGGGTCGGAGAAGGAGAAGTGAGTGTGGGCTAGAGAAGGAGAAGTGAGTGTGGGTTGGAGAAATAGAAGTGAGTGTGGGTCAAAGAAGGAGATGTGAATGTGGGCATGAGAAGGAGTAGTGAGTGTGGGTCAGAGAAGGAGGAGTGAATGTGGGCTGGAGAAGGAGAAGTGAGTGTGGATTGGAGAAGGAGAAGTGAGTGTGGATTGGAGAAGGAGAAGTGAGTGCGAGTCGGAGCAGTAGAAGTGAGTGTGGATCAAAGAAGGAGAAGTGAATGTGGGCTGGAGAATGAGAAGTGAGTGTGGGTTGGAGAAGGAGAAGTGAGTGTGGATCTAAGAAGGAGAAGTGAATGTGGGCTGGAGAAGGTGAAGTGAGTGTGGGCTGGAGTAGGAGAAGTGAGTGTGGATTGGAGAAGGAGATGTGAGTATGGGTCGGAGAAGGAGAAGTGAGTGTGGATCAAAGAAGAAGTGAATGTGGGCTGGAGAAGGAGAAGTGAGTGTGGGCTGGAGAAGGGGAAGTGAGTGTGGTTTGGAGAAGGAGAAGTGAGCGTGGGTCGGAGAAGGGGAAGTGAGTGTGGATCAAAGAAGGAGAAGTGAATGTGGGCTGGAGAAGAAGTGAGTGTGGGTTGGAGAAGGAGAAGTGAGTGTGAGTCGGAGAAGGAGAAGTGAGTGTGGGCTGGAGAAGGAGAAGTGAGTGCGGGTTGGAGAAATAGAAGTGAGTGTGGGTCAAAGAAGGAGATGTGAATGTGGGCATGAGAAGGAGAAGTGAGTGTGGATTGGAGAAGGAGAAGTGAATGTAGGTCGGAGAAGAAGTGAGTGTGGGTCAGAGAAGGAGGAGCGAGTGTGGGTCGGAGAAGGAGAAGTGAGTGTGGGTCAGAGAAGGAGAAGTGAATGTGGGTCGGAGAAGGAGAAGTGAGTGTGGGCTGGAGAAGGAGAAGTGAGTGTGGATTGGAGAAGGAGATGTGAGTATGGGTCGGAGAAGGAGAAGTGAGTGTGGATCAAAGAAGAAGTGAATGTGGGCTGGAGAAGGAGAAGTGAGTGTGGATTGGAGAAGGAGAAGTGAATGTGGGTCGGAGAAGAAGTGAGTGTGGGTCAGAGAAGGAGGAGCGAGTGTGGGTCGGAGAAGGAGAAGTGAGTGTGGGTCAGAGAAGGAGAAGTGAATGTGGGTCGGAGAAGGAGAAGTGAGTGTGGGCTCGAGAAGGAGAAGTGAGTGTGGATTGGAGAAGGAGATGTGAGTATGGGTCGGAGAAGCAGAAGTGAGTGTGGATCAAAGAAGAAGTGAATGTGGGCTGGAGAAGGAGAATTGAGTGTGGGCTGGAGAAGGGGAAGTGAGTGTGGTTTGGAGAAGGAGAAGTGAGCGTGGGTCGGAGAAGGGGAAGTGAGTGTGGATCAAAGAAGGAGAAGTGAATGTGGGCTGGAGAAGGAGAAGTGAGTGTGGGTTGGAGAAGGAGAAGTGAGTGTGGGTCGGAGAAGGAGAAGTGAGTGTGGGCTGGAGAAGCAGTAGTGAGTGTGGGTTGGAGAAATAGAAGTGAGTGTGGGTAAAAGAAGGAGAAGTGAATGTGGGCATGAGAAGGAGATGTGAGTGTGGGTCGGAGAAGGAGGAGTGAATGTGGGCTGGAGAAGGAGAAGTGAGTGTGGGCTGGAGAAGGAGAAGTGAGTGTGGATTGGAGAAGGAGAAGTGAGTGTGGATTGGAGAAGGAGAAGTGAGTGTGAGTCGGAGCAGGAGAAGTGAGTGTGGATCAAAGAAGGAGAAGTGAATGTGGGCTGGAGAAGGAGAAGTGAGTGTGGATTGGAGAAGGAGAAGTGAGTGTGAGTCGGAGCAGGAGAAGTGAGTGTGGATCAAAGATGGAGAAGTGAATGTGGGCTGGAGAAGGAGAAGTGAGTGTGGGTTGGAGAAGCAGAAGTGAGTGTGGGTCGGAGAAGAAGTGAGTGTGGGTTGGAGAAGGAGAATTGAGTGTGGATTGGCGAAGGAGATGTGAGCGTGGGTCGGAGAAGGAGAAGTGAGTGTGGATCAAAGAAGGAGAAGTGAATTTTGCCTGGAGAAGGAAAAGTGAGTGTGGGTTGGAGAAGGAGAAGTGAGTGTGGGTCGGAGAAGGAGAAGTGAGTGTGGGCTAGAGAAGGAGAAGTGAGTGTGGGTTGTAGAAATAGAAGTGAGTGTGGGTCAAAGAAGGAGATGTGAATGTGGGCATGAGAAGGAGTAGTGAGTGTGGGTCAGAGAAGGAGGAGTGAATGTGGGCTGGAGAAGGAGAAGTGAGTGTGGATTGGAGAAGGAGAAGTGAGTGTGGATTGGAGAAGGAGAAGTGAGTGTGAGTCGGAGCAGTAGAAGTGAGTGTGGATCAAAGAAGGAGAAGTGAATGTGGGCTGGAGAATGAGAAGTGAGTGTGGGTTGGAGAAGGAGAAGTGAGTGTGGATCTAAGAAGGAGAAGTGAATGTGGGCTGGAGAAGGTGAAGCGAGTGTGGGCTGGAGTAGGAGAAGTGAGTGTGGATTGGAGAAGGAGATGTGAGTATGGGTCGGAGAAGGAGAAGTGAGTGTGCATCAAAGAAGAAGTGAATGTGGGCTGGAGAAGGAGAAGTGTGTGTGGGCTGGAGAAGGGGAAGTGAGTGTGGTTTGGAGAAGGAGAAGTGAGCGTGGGTCGGAGAATGGGAAGTGAGTGTGGATCAAAGAAGGAGAAGTGAATGTGGGCTGGAGAAGGAGAAGTGAGTGTGGGTTGGAGAAGGAGAAGTGAGTGTGAGTCGGAGAAGGAGAAGTGAGTGTGGGCTGGAGAAGGAGAAGTGAGTGCGGGTTGGAGAAATAGAAGTGAGTGTGGGTCAAAGAAGGAGATGTGAATGTGGGCATGAGAAGGAGAAGTGAGTGTGGATTGGAGAAGGAGAAGTGAATGTGGGTCGGAGAAGAAGTGAGTGTGGGTCAGAGAAGGAGGAGCGAGTGTGGGTCGGAGAAGGAGAAGTGAGCGTGGGTCAGAGAAGGAGAAGTGAATGTGGGTCGGAGAAGGAGAAGTGAGTGTGGGCTGGAGAAGGAGAAGTGAGTGTGGATTGGAGAAGGAGATGTGAGTATGGGTCGGAGAAGGAGAAGTGAGTGTGGATCAAAGAAGAAGTGAATGTGGGCTGGAGAAGGAGAAGTGAGTGTGGATTGGAGAAGGAGAAGTGAATGTGGGTCGGAGAAGAAGTGAGTGTGGGTCAGAGAAGGAGGAGCGAGTGTGGGTCGGAGAAGGAGAAGTGAGTGTGGGTCAGAGAAGGAGAAGTGAATGTGGGTCGGAGAAGGAGAAGTGAGTGTGGGCTGGAGAAGGAGAAGTGAGTGTGGATTGGAGAAGGAGATGTGAGTATGGGTCGGAGAAGGAGAAGTGAGTGTGGATCAAAGAAGAAGTGAATGTGGGCTGGAGAAGGAGAAGTGAGTGTGGGCTGGAGAAGGGGAAGTGAGTGTGGTTTGGAGAAGGAGAAGTGAGCGTGGGTCGGAGAAGGGGAAGTGAGTGTGGATCAAAGAAGGAGAAGTGAATGTGGGCTGGAGAAGGAGAAGTGAGTGTGGGTTGGAGAAGGAGAAGTGAGTGTGGGTCGGAGAAGGAGAAGTGAGTGTGGGCTGGAGAAGGAGTAGTGAGTGTGGGTTGGAGAAATAGAAGTGAGTGTGGGTAAAAGAAGGAGATGTGAATGTGGGCATGAGAAGGAGATGTGAGTGTGGGTCGGAGAAGGAGGAGTGAATGTGGGCTGGAGAAGGAGAAGTGAGTGTGGGCTGGAGAAGGAGAAGTGAGTGTGGATTGGAGAAGGAGAAGTGAGTGTGGATTGGAGAAGGTGAAGTGAGTGTGAGTCGGAGCAGGAGAAGTGAGTGTGGATCAAAGAAGGAGAAGTGAATGTGGGCTGGAGAAGGAGAAGTGATT
This sequence comes from Hemitrygon akajei, assembly GCF_048418815.1. Taxonomy (NCBI): domain Eukaryota; kingdom Metazoa; phylum Chordata; class Chondrichthyes; order Myliobatiformes; family Dasyatidae; genus Hemitrygon; species Hemitrygon akajei. The sequence continues at coordinate 112,761,811 of NC_133129.1, read as the reverse complement.
GTGGATTGGAGAAGGAGAAGTGAGTGTGAGTCGGAGCAGGAGAAGTGAGTGTGGATCAAAGAAGAAGTGAATGTGGGCTGGAGAAGGAGAAGTGAGTGTGGGCTGGAGAAGGGGAAGTGAGTGTGGTTTGGAGAAGGAGAAGTGAGCGTGGGTCGGAGAAGGGGAAGTGAGTGTGGATCAAAGCAGTAGAAGTGAATGTGGGCTGGAGAAGGTGAAGTGAGTGTGGGCTGGAGTAGGAGAAGTGAGTGTGGATTGGAGAAGGAGATGTGAGTATGGGTCGGAGAAGGAGAAGTGAGTGTGGATCAAAGAAGAAGTGAATGTGGGCTGGAGAAGGAGAAGTGAGTGTGGGCTGGAGAAGGGGAAGTGAGTGTGGTTTGGAGAAGGAGAAGTGAGCGTGGGTCGGAGAAGGGGAAGTGAGTGTGGATCAAAGAAGGAGAAGTGAATGTGGGCTGGAGAAGGAGAAGTGAGTGTGGGTTGGAGAAGGAGAAGTGAGTGTGGGCTGGAGAAGGAGAAGTGAGTGCGGGTTGGAGAAATAGAAGTGAGTGTGGGTCAAAGAAGGAGAAGTGAATGTGGGCATGAGAAGGAGATGTGAGTGTGGGTCGGAGAAGGAGGAGTGAATGTGGGCTGGAGAAGGAGAAGTGAGTGTAGGCTGGAGAAGGAGAAGTGAGTGTGGATTGGAGAAGGAGAAGTGAGTGTGGATTGGAGAAGGAGAAGTGAGTGTGAGTCGGAGCAGGAGAAGTGAGTGTGGATCAAAGAAGGAGAAGTGAATGTGGGCTGGAGAAGGAGAAGTGAGTGTGGATTGGAGAAGGAGAAGTGAGTGTGAGTCGGAGCAGGAGAAGTGAGTGTGGATCAAAGATGGAGAAGTGAATGTGGGCTGGAGAAGGAGAAGTGAGTGTGGGTTGGAGAAAGAGAAGTGAGTGTGGGTCGGAGAAGAAGTGAGTGTGGGTTGGAGAACGAGAAGTGAGTGTGGATTGGCGAAGGAGATGTGAGCGTGGGTCGGAGAAGGAGAAGTGAGTGTGGATCAAAGAAGGAGAAGTGAATTTTGCCTGGAGAAGGAAAAGTGAGTGTGGGTTGGAGAAGGAGAAGTGAGTGTGGGTCGGAGAAGGAGAAGTGAGTGTGGGCTAGAGAAGGAGAAGTGAGTGTGGGTTGGAGAAATAGAAGTGAGTGTGGGTCAAAGAAGGAGATGTGAATGTGGGCATGAGAAGGAGTAGTGAGTGTGGGTCAGAGAAGGAGGAGTGAATGTGGGCTGGAGAAGGAGAAGTGAGTGTGGATTGGAGAAGGAGAAGTGAGTGTGGATTGGAGAAGGAGAAGTGAGTGTGAGTCGGAGCAGTAGAAGTGAGTGTGGATCAAAGAAGGAGAAGTGAATGTGGGCTGGAGAATGAGAAGTGAGTGTGGGTTGGAGAAGGAGAAGTGAGTGTGGATCTAAGAAGGAGAAGTGAATGTGGGCTGGAGAAGGTGAAGTGAGTGTGGGCTGGAGTAGGAGAAGTGAGTGTGGATTGGAGAAGGAGATGTGAGTATGGGTCGGAGAAGGAGAAGTGAGTGTGGATCAAAGAAGAAGTGAATGTGGGCTGGAGAAGGAGAAGTGAGTGTGGGCTGGAGAAGGGGAAGTGAGTGTGGTTTGGAGAAGGAGAAGTGAGCGTGGGTCGGAGAAGGGGAAGTGAGTGTGGATCAAAGAAGGAGAAGTGAATGTGGGCTGGAGAAGAAGTGAGTGTGGGTTGGAGAAGGAGAAGTGAGTGTGAGTCTGAGAAGGAGAAGTGAGTGTGGGCTGGAGAAGGAGAAGTGAGTGCGGGTTGGAGAAATAGAAGTGAGTGTGGGTCAAAGAAGGAGATGTGAATGTGGGCATGAGAAGGAGAAGTGAGTGTGGATTGGAGAAGGAGAAGTGAATGTGGGTCGTAGAAGAAGTGAGTGTGGGTCAGAGAAGGAGGAGCGAGTGTGTGTCGGAGAAGGAGAAGTGAGTGTGGGTCAGAGAAGGAGAAGTGAATGTGGGTCGGAGAAGGAGAAGTGAGTGTGGGCTGGAGAAGGAGAAGTGAGTGTGGATTGGAGAAGGAGATGTGAGTGTGGATTGGAGAAGGAGAAGTGAATGTGGGTCGGAGAAGAAGTGAGTGTGGGTCAGAGAAGGAGGAGCGAGTGTGGGTCGGAGAAGGAGAAGTGAGTGTGGGTCAGAGAAGGAGAAGTGAATGTGGGTCGGAGAAGGAGAAGTGAGTGTGGGCTCGAGAAGGAGAAGTGAGTGTGGATTGGAGAAGGAGATGTGAGTATGGGTCGGAGAAGCAGAAGTGAGTGTGGATCAAAGAAGAAGTGAATGTGGGCTGGAGAAGGAGAAGTGAGTGTGGGTTGGAGAAGGGGAAGTGAGTGTGGTTTGGAGAAGGAGAAGTGAGCGTGGGTCGGAGAAGGGGAAGTGAGTGTGGATCAAAGAAGGAGAAGTGAATGTGGGCTGGAGAAGGAGAAGTGAGTGTGGGTTGGAGAAGGAGAAGTGAGTGTGGGTCGGAGAAGGAGAAGTGAGTGTGGGCTGGAGAAGCAGTAGTGAGTGTGGGTTGGAGAAATAGAAGTGAGTGTGGGTAAAGAAGGAGAAGTGAATGTGGGCATGAGAAGGAGATGTGAGTGTGGGTCGGAGAAGGAGGAGTGAATGTGGGCTGGAGAAGGAGAAGTGAGTGTGGGCTGGAGAAGGAGAAGTGAGTGTGGATTGGAGAAGGAGAAGTGAGTGTGGATTGGAGAAGGAGAAGTGAGTGTGAGTCGGAGCAGGAGAAGTGAGTGTGGATCAAAGAAGGAGAAGTGAATGTGGGCTGGAGAAGGAGAAGTGAGTGTGGATTGGAGAAGGAGAAGTGAGTGTGGATTGGAGAAGGAGAAGTGAGTGTGAGTCGGAGCAGGAGAAGTGAGTGTGGATCAAAGATGGAGAAGTGAATGTGGGCTGGAGAAAGAGAAGTGAGTTTGGGTTGGAGAAGGAGAAGTGAGTGTGGGTCGGAGAAGAAGTGAGTGTGGGTTGGAGAAGGAGAAGTGAGTGTGGATTGGCGAAGGAGATGTGAGCGTGGGTCGGAGAAGGAGAAGTGAGTGTGGATCAAAGAAGGAGAAGTGAATTTTGCCTGGAGAAGGAAAAGTGAGTGTGGGTTGGAGAAGGAGAAGTGAGTGTTGGTCGGAGAAGGAGAAGTGAGTGTGGGCTAGAGAAGGAGAAGTGAGTGTGGGTTGGAGAAATAGACGTGAGTGTGGGTCAAAGAAGGAGATGTGAATGTGGGCATGAGAAGGAGTAGTGAGTGTGGGTCAGAGAAGGAGGAGTGAATGTGGGCTGGAGAAGTAGAAGTGAGTGTGGGCTGGGGAAGGAGAAGTGAGTGTGGATTGGAGAAGGAGAAGTGAGTGTGGATTGGAGAAGGAGAAGTGAGTGTGAGTCGGAGCAGTAGAAGTGAGTGTGGATCAAAGAAGGAGAAGTGAATGTGGGCTGGAGAATGAGAAGTGAGTGTGGGTTGGAGAAGGAGAAGTGAGTGTGGATCTAAGAAGGAGAAGTGAATGTGGGCTGGAGAAGGTGAAGTGAGTGTGGGCTGGAGTAGGAGAAGTGAGTGTGGATTGGAGAAGGAGATGTGAGTATGGGTCGGAGAAGGAGAAGTGAGTGTGTATCAAAGAAGAAGTGAATGTGGGCTGGAGAAGGAGAAGTGAGTGTGGGCTGGAGAAGGGGAAGTGAGTGTGGTTTGGAGAAGGAGAAGTGAGCGTGGGTCGGAGAAGGGGAAGTGAGTGTGGATCAAAGAAGGAGAAGTGAATGTGGGCTGGAGAAGGAGAAGTGAGTGTGGGTTGGAGAAGGAGAAGTGAGTGTGAGTCGGAGAAGGAGAAGTGAGTGTGGGCTGGAGAAGGAGAAGTGAGTGCGGGTTGGAGAAATAGAAGTGAGTGTGGATCAAAGAAGGAGAAGTGAATGTGGGCTGGAGAAGGAAAAGTGAGTTTGGGTCGTAGAAGGAGGAGTGAGTGTGGATTGGAGAAGGAGGAGTGAGTGTGGGTTGGAGAAGGAGAAGTGAGTGTGGTCTGGAGAAGGAGAAGTGAGTGTGGATTGGAGAAGGAGAAGTGAATGTGGGTCGGAGAAGGAGAAGTGAGTGTGGATCAAAGAAGAAGTGAATGTGGGCTGGAGAAGGAGAAGTGAGTGTGGGCTGGAGAAGGGGAAGTGAGTGTGGTTTGGAGAAGGAGAAGTGAGCGTGGGTCGGAGAAGGGGAAGTGAGTGTGGATCAAAGAAGGAGAAGTGAATGTGGGCTGGAGAAGAAGTGAGTGTGGGTTGGAGAAGGAGAAGTGAGTGTGAGTCGGAGAAGGAGAAGTGAGTGTGGGCTGGAGAAGGAGAAGTGAGTGCGGGTTGGAGAAATAGAAGTGAGTGTGGGTCAAAGAAGGAGATGTGAATGTGGGCATGAGAAGGAGAAGTGAGTGTGGATTGGAGAAGGAGAAGTGAATGTGGGTCGGAGAAGAAGTGAGTGTGGGTCAGAGAAGGAGGAGCGAGTGTGGGTCGGAGAAGGAGAAGTGAGTGTGGGTCAGAGAAGGAGAAGTGAATGTGGGTCGGAGAAGGAGAAGTGAGTGTGGGCTGGAGAAGGAGAAGTGAGTGTGGATTGGAGAAGGAGATGTGAGTATGGGTCGGAGAAGGAGAAGTGAGTGTGGATCAAAGAAGAAGTGAATGTGGGCTGGAGAAGGAGAAGTGAGTGTGGATTGGAGAAGGAGAAGTGAATGTGGGTCGGAGAAGAAGTGAGTGTGGGTCAGAGAAGGAGGAGCGAGTGTGGGTCGGAGAAGGAGAAGTGAGTGTGGGTCAGAGAAGGAGAAGTGAATGTGGGTCGGAGAAGGAGAAGTGAGTGTGGGCTCGAGAAGGAGAAGTGAGTGTGGATTGGAGAAGGAGATGTGAGTATGGGTCGGAGAAGCAGAAGTGAGTGTGGATCAAAGAAGAAGTGAATGTGGGCTGGAGAAGGAGAAGTGAGTGTGGGCTGGAGAAGGGGAAGTGAGTGTGGTTTGGAGAAGGAGAAGTGAGCGTGGGTCGGAGAAGGGGAAGTGAGTGTGGATCAAAGAAGGAGAAGTGAATGTGGGCTGGAGAAGGAGAAGTGAGTGTGGGTTGGAGAAGGAGAAGTGAGTGTGGGTCGGAGAAGGAGAAGTGAGTGTGGGCTGGAGAAGCAGTAGTGAGTGTGGGTTGGAGAAATAGAAGTGAGTGTGGGTAAAAGAAGGAGAAGTGAATGTGGGCATGAGAAGGAGATGTGAGTGTGGGTCGGAGAAGGAGGAGTGAATGTGGGCTGGAGAAGGAGAAGTGAGTGTGGGCTGGAGAAGGAGAAGTGAGTGTGGATTGGAGAAGGAGAAGTGAGTGTGGATTGGAGAAGGAGAAGTGAGTGTGAGTCGGAGCAGGAGAAGTGAGTGTGGATCAAAGAAGGAGAAGTGAATGTGGGCTGGAGAAGGAGAAGTGAGTGTGGATTGGAGAAGGAGAAGTGAGTGTGAGTCGGAGCAGGAGAAGTGAGTGTGGATCAAAGATGGAGAAGTGAATGTGGGCTGGAGAAGGAGAAGTGAGTGTGGGTTGGAGAAGCAGAAGTGAGTGTGGGTCGGAGAAGAAGTGAGTGTGGGTTGGAGAAGGAGAATTGAGTGTGGATTGGCGAAGGAGATGTGAGCGTGGGTCGGAGAAGGAGAAGTGAGTGTGAGTCGGAGCAGTAGAAGTGAGTGTGGATCAAAGAAGGAGAAGTGAATGTGGGCTGGAGAATGAGAAGTGAGTGTGGGTTGGAGAAGGAGAAGTGAGTGTGGATCTAAGAAGGAGAAGTGAATGTGGGCTGGAGAAGGTGAAGTGAGTGTGGGCTGGAGTAGGAGAAGTGAGTGTGGATTGGAGAAGGAGATGTGAGTATGGGTCGGAGAAGGAGAAGTGAGTGTGTATCAAAGAAGAAGTGAATGTGGGCTGGAGAAGGAGAAGTGAGTGTGGGCTGGAGAAGGGGAAGTGAGTGTGGTTTGGAGAAGGAGAAGTGAGCGTGGGTCGGAGAAGGGGAAGTGAGTGTGGATCAAAGAAGGAGAAGTGAATGTGGGCTGGAGAAGGAGAAGTGAGTGTGGGTTGGAGAAGGAGAAGTGAGTGTGAGTCGGAGAAGGAGAAGTGAGTGTGGGCTGGAGAAGGAGAAGTGAGTGCGGGTTGGAGAAATAGAAGTGAGTGTGGATCAAAGAAGGAGAAGTGAATGTGGGCTGGAGAAGGAAAAGTGAGTTTGGGTCGTAGAAGGAGGAGTGAGTGTGGATTGGAGAAGGAGGAGTGAGTGTGGGTTGGAGAAGGAGAAGTGAGTGTGGTCTGGAGAAGGAGAAGTGAGTGTGGATTGGAGAAGGAGAAGTGAATGTGGGTCGGAGAAGGAGAAGTGAGTGTGGATCAAAGAAGAAGTGAATGTGGGCTGGAGAAGGAGAAGTGAGTGTGGGCTGGAGAAGGGGAAGTGAGTGTGGTTTGGAGAAGGAGAAGTGAGCGTGGGTCGGAGAAGGGGAAGTGAGTGTGGATCAAAGAAGGAGAAGTGAATGTGGGCTGGAGAAGAAGTGAGTGTGGGTTGGAGAAGGAGAAGTGAGTGTGAGTCGGAGAAGGAGAAGTGAGTGTGGGCTGGAGAAGGAGAAGTGAGTGCGGGTTGGAGAAATAGAAGTGAGTGTGGGTCAAAGAAGGAGATGTGAATGTGGGCATGAGAAGGAGAAGTGAGTGTGGATTGGAGAAGGAGAAGTGAATGTGGGTCGGAGAAGAAGTGAGTGTGGGTCAGAGAAGGAGGAGCGAGTGTGGGTCGGAGAAGGAGAAGTGAGTGTGGGTCAGAGAAGGAGAAGTGAATGTGGGTCGGAGAAGGAGAAGTGAGTGTGGGCTGGAGAAGGAGAAGTGAGTGTGGATTGGAGAAGGAGATGTGAGTATGGGTCGGAGAAGGAGAAGTGAGTGTGGATCAAAGAAGAAGTGAATGTGGGCTGGAGAAGGAGAAGTGAGTGTGGATTGGAGAAGGAGAAGTGAATGTGGGTCGGAGAAGAAGTGAGTGTGGGTCAGAGAAGGAGGAGCGAGTGTGGGTCGGAGAAGGAGAAGTGAGTGTGGGTCAGAGAAGGAGAAGTGAATGTGGGTCGGAGAAGGAGAAGAGAGTGTGGGCTCGAGAAGGAGAAGTGAGTGTGGATTGGAGAAGGAGATGTGAGTATGGGTCGGAGAAGCAGAAGTGAGTGTGGATCAAAGAAGAAGTGAATGTGGGCTGGAGAAGGAGAAGTGAGTGTGGGCTGGAGAAGGGGAAGTGAGTGTGGTTTGGAGAAGGAGAAGTGAGCGTGGGTCGGAGAAGGGGAAGTGAGTGTGGATCAAAGAAGGAGAAGTGAATGTGGGCTGGAGAAGGAGAAGTGAGTGTGGGTTGGAGAAGGAGAAGTGAGTGTGGGTCGGAGAAGGAGAAGTGAGTGTGGGCTGGAGAAGCAGTAGTGAGTGTGGGTTGGAGAAATAGAAGTGAGTGTGGGTAAAAGAAGGAGAAGTGAATGTGGGCATGAGAAGGAGATGTGAGTGTGGGTCGGAGAAGGAGGAGTGAATGTGGGCTGGAGAAGGAGAAGTGAGTGTGGGCTGGAGAAGGAGAAGTGAGTGTGGATTGGAGAAGGAGAAGTGAGTGTGGATTGGAGAAGGAGAAGTGAGTGTGAGTCGGAGCAGGAGAAGTGAGTGTGGATCAAAGAAGGAGAAGTGAATGTGGGCTGGAGAAGGAGAAGTGAGTGTGGATTGGAGAAGGAGAAGTGAGTGTGAGTCGGAGCAGGAGAAGTGAGTGTGGATCAAAGATGGAGAAGTGAATGTGGGCTGGAGAAGGAGAAGTGAGTGTGGGTTGGAGAAGCAGAAGTGAGTGTGGGTCGGAGAAGAAGTGAGTGTGGGTTGGAGAAGGAGAATTGAGTGTGGATTGGCGAAGGAGATGTGAGCGTGGGTCGGAGAAGGAGAAGTGAGTGTGGATCAAAGAAGGAGAAGTGAATTTTGCCTGGAGAAGGAAAAGTGAGTGTGGGTTGGAGAAGGAGAAGTGAGTGTGGGTCGGAGAAGGAGAAGTGAGTGTGGGCTAGAGAAGGAGAAGTGAGTGTGGGTTGGAGAAATAGAAGTGAGTGTGGGTCAAAGAAGGAGATGTGAATGTGGGCATGAGAAGGAGTAGTGAGTGTGGGTCAGAGAAGGAGGAGTGAATGTGGGCTAGAGAAGGAGAAGTGAGTGTGGATTGGAGAAGGAGAAGTGAGTGTGGATTGGAGAAGGAGAAGTGAGTGTGAGTCGGAGCAGTAGAAGTGAGTGTGGATCAAAGAAGGAGAAGTGAATGTGGGCTGGAGAATGAGAAGTGAGTGTGGGTTGGAGAAGGAGAAGTGAGTGTGGATCTAAGAAGGAGAAGTAAATGTGGGCTGGAGAAGGTGAAGCGAGTGTGGGCTGGAGTAGGAGAAGTGAGTGTGGATTGGAGAAGGAGATGTGAGTATGGGTCGGAGAAGGAGAAGTGAGTGTGCATCAAAGAAGAAGTGAATGTGGGCTGGAGAAGGAGAAGTGTGTGTGGGCTGGAGAAGGGGAAGTGAGTGTGGTTTGGAGAAGGAGAAGTGAGCGTGGGTCGGAGAATGGGAAGTGAGTGTGGATCAAAGAAGGAGAAGTGAATGTGGGCTGGAGAAGGAGAAGTGAGTGTGGGTTGGAGAAGGAGAAGTGAGTGTGAGTCGGAGAAGGAGAAGTGAGTGTGGGCTGGAGAAGGAGAAGTGAGTGCGGGTTGGAGAAATAGAAGTGAGTGTGGGTCAAAGAAGGAGATGTGAATGTGGGCATGAGAAGGAGAAGTGAGTGTGGATTGGAGAAGGAGAAGTGAATGTGGGTCGGAGAAGAAGTGAGTGTGGGTCAGAGAAGGAGGAGCGAGTGTGGGTCGGAGAAGGAGAAGTGAGCGTGGGTCAGAGAAGGAGAAGTGAATGTGGGTCGGAGAAGGAGAAGTGAGTGTGGGCTGGAGAAGGAGAAGTGAGTGTGGATTGGAGAAGGAGATGTGAGTATGGGTCGGAGAAGGAGAAGTGAGTGTGGATCAAAGAAGAAGTGAATGTGGGCTGGAGAAGGAGAAGTGAGTGTGGATTGGAGAAGGAGAAGTGAATGTGGGTCGGAGAAGAAGTGAGTGTGGGTCAGAGAAGGAGGAGCGAGTGTGGGTCGGAGAAGGAGAAGTGAGTGTGGGTCAGAGAAGGAGAAGTGAATGTGGGTCGGAGAAGGAGAAGTGAGTGTGGGCTGGAGAAGGAGAAGTGAGTGTGGATTGGAGAAGGAGATGTGAGTATGGGTCGGAGAAGGAGAAGTGAGTGTGGATCAAAGAAGAAGTGAATGTGGGCTGGAGAAGGAGAAGTGAGTGTGGGCTGGAGAAGGGGAAGTGAGTGTGGTTTGGAGAAGGAGAAGTGAGCGTGGGTCGGAGAAGGGGAAGTGAGTGTGGATCAAAGAAGGAGAAGTGAATGTGGGCTGGAGAAGGAGAAGTGAGTGTGGGTTGGAGAAGGAGAAGTGAGTGTGGGTCGGAGAAGGAGAAGTGAGTGTGGGCTGGAGAAGGAGTAGTGAGTGTGGGTTGGAGAAATAGAAGTGAGTGTGGGTAAAAGAAGGAGATGTGAATGTGGGCATGAGAAGGAGATGTGAGTGTGGGTCGGAGAAGGAGGAGTGAATGTGGGCTGGAGAAGGAGAAGTGAGTGTGGGCTGGAGAAGGAGAAGTGAGTGTGGATTGGAGAAGGAGAAGTGAGTGTGGATTGGAGAAGGTGAAGTGAGTGTGAGTCGGAGCAGGAGAAGTGAGTGTGGATCAAAGAAGGAGAAGTGAATGTGGCTGGAGAAGGAGAAGTGAGTGTGGATTGGAGAAGGAGAAGTGAGTGTGAGTCGGAGCAGGAGAAGTGAGTGTGGATCAAAGAAGAAGTGAATGTGGGCTGGAGAAGGAGAAGTGAGTGTGGGCTGGAGAAGGGGAAGTGAGTGTAGTTTGGAGAAGGAGAAGTGAGCGTGGGTCGGAGAAGGGGAAGTGAGTGTGGATCAAAGAAGTAGAAGTGAATGTGGGCTGGAGAAGGTGAAGTGAGTGTGGGCTGGAGTAGGAGAAGTGAGTGTGGATTGGAGAAGGAGATGTGAGTATGGGTCGGAGAAGGAGAAGTGAGTGTGGATCAAAGAAGAAGTGAATGTGGGCTGGAGAAGGAGAAGTGAGTGTGGGCTGGAGAAGGGGAAGTGAGTGTGGTTTGGAGAAGGAGAAGTGAGCGTGGGTCGGAGAAGGGGAAGTGAGTGTGGATCAAAGAAGGAGAAGTGAATGTGGGCTGGAGAAGGAGAAGTGAGTGTGGGTTGGAGAAGGAGAAGTGAGTGTGGGCTGGAGAAGGAGAAGTGAGTGCGGGTTGGAGAAATAGAAGTGAGTGTGGGTCAAAGAAGGAGAAGTGAATGTGGGCATGAGAAGGAGATGTGAGTGTGGGTCGGAGAAGGAGGAGTGAATGTGGGCTGGAGAAGGAGAAGTGAGTGTAGGCTGGAGAAGGAGAAGTGAGTGTGGATTGGAGAAGGAGAAGTGAGTGTGGATTGGAGAAGGAGAAGTGAGTGTGAGTCGGAGCAGGAGAAGTGAGTGTGGATCAAAGAAGGAGAAGTGAATGTGGGCTGGAGAAGGAGAAGTGAGTGTGGATTGGAGAAGGAGAAGTGAGTGTGAGTCGGAGCAGGAGAAGTGAGTGTGGATCAAAGATGGAGAAGTGAATGTGGGCTGGAGAAGGAGAAGTGAGTGTGGGTTGGAGAAGGAGAAGTGAGTGTGGTTCGGAGAAGAAGTGAGTGTGGGTTGGAGAACGAGAAGTGAGTGTGGATTGGCGAAGGAGATGTGAGCGTGGGTCGGAGAAGGAGAAGTGAGTGTGGATCAAAGAAGGAGAAGTGAATTTTGCCTGGAGAAGGAAAAGTGAGTGTGGGTTGGAGAAGGAGAAGTGAGTGTGGGTCGGGGAAGGAGAAGTGAGCGTGGGCTAGAGAAGGAGAAGTGAGTGTGGGTTGGAGAAATAGAAGTGAGTGTGGGTCAAAGAAGGAGATGTGAATGTGGGCATGAGAAGGAGTAGTGAGTGTGGGTCAGAGAAGGAGGAGTGAATGTGGGCTGGAGAAGGAGAAGTGAGTGTGGATTGGAGAAGGAGAAGTGAGTGTGGATTGGAGAAGGAGAAGTGAGTGTGAGTCGGAGCAGTAGAAGTGAGTGTGGATCAAAGAAGGAGAAGTGAATGTGGGCTGGAGAATGAGAAGTGAGTGTGGGTTGGAGAAGGAGAAGTGAGTGTGGATCTAAGAAGGAGAAGTGAATGTGGGCTGGAGAAGGTGAAGTGAGTGTGGGCTGGAGTAGGAGAAGTGAGTGTGGATTGGAGAAGGAGATGTGAGTATGGGTCGGAGAAGGAGAAGTGAGTGTGGATCAAAGAAGAAGTGAATGTGGGCTGGAGAAGGAGAAGTGAGTGTGGGCTGGAGAAGGGGAAGTGAGTGTGGTTTGGAGAAGGAGAAGTGAGCGTGGGTCGGAGAAGGGGAAGTGAGTGTGGATCAAAGAAGGAGAAGTGAATGTGGGCTGGAGAAGAAGTGAGTGTGGGTTGGAGAAGGAGAAGTGAGTGTGAGTCTGAGAAGGAGAAGTGAGTGTGGGCTGGAGAAGGAGAAGTGAGTGCGGGTTGGAGAAATAGAAGTGAGTGTGGGTCAAAGAAGGAGATGTGAATGTGGGCATGAGAAGGAGAAGTGAGTGTGGATTGGAGAAGGAGAAGTGAATGTGGGTCGTAGAAGAAGTGAGTGTGGGTCAGAGAAGGAGGAGCGAGTGTGGGTCGGAGAAGGAGAAGTGAGTGTGGGTCAGAGAAGGAGAAGTGAATGTGGGTCGGAGAAGGAGAAGTGAGTGTGGGCTGGAGAAGGAGAAGTGAGTGTGGATTGGAGAAGGAGATGTGAGTATGGGTCGGAGAAGGAGAAGTGAGTGTGGATCAAAGAAGAAGTGAATGTGGGCTGGAGAAGGAGAAGTGAGTGTGGATTGGAGAAGGAGAAGTGAATGTGGGTCGGAGAAGAAGTGAGTGTGGGTCAGAGAAGGAGGAGCGAGTGTGGGTCGGAGAAGGAGAAGTGAGTGTGGGTCAGAGAAGGAGAAGTGAATGTGGGTCGGAGAAGGAGAAGTGAGTGTGGGCTCGAGAAGGAGAAGTGAGTGTGGATTGGAGAAGGAGATGTGAGTATGGGTCGGAGAAGCAGAAGTGAGTGTGGATATAAGAAGAAGTGAATGTGGGCTGGAGAAGGAGAAGTGAGTGTGGGTTGGAGAAGGGGAAGTGAGTGTGGTTTGGAGAAGGAGAAGTGAGCGTGGGTCGGAGAAGGGGAAGTGAGTGTGGATCAAAGAAGGAGAAGTGAATGTGGGCTGGAGAAGGAGAAGTGAGTGTGGGTTGGAGAAGGAGAAGTGAGTGTGGGTCGGAGAAGGAGAAGTGAGTGTGGGCTGGAGAAGCAGTAGTGAGTGTGGGTTGGAGAAATAGAAGTGAGTGTGGGTAAAGAAGGAGAAGTGAATGTGGGCATGAGAAGGAGATGTGAGTGTGGGTCGGAGAAGGAGGAGT